>NC_079315.1:90192406-90498031 GCF_029931775.1 Euleptes europaea | reverse complement strand
AATGAAAGCACAGGTTTCCTCTTTCACAATAGTTTTTACTGGTTTTAGGTGGGAACGCCAACTACATTCTTTTAAAGAAAGATTTGATCATGGTTCTTCATGTCAGGCTTATTTATTCAAGCTTTTTGAGCATACTTTTAAAAATTGGTCACTTTTTGATGTATATTTAATTATATATGAGATCTTGTAATTTCAAAACCACCTCAAGAGCCCACATTGGCTGAGGAATACAGAACAAAAATCTAAATTAATGAAGTCAAACCAAGGCTTGACTCAGTTCATTTTAGCAAAGATGATAATAAAATAGTAGATTACGAAGTTTATCTACTTATCCTTAACCTGTGGGTTTATCAATTTTGCATATAAAATGAAACCCAGAAACAATTTTGCTTATAAATGAAACCCTGTGTAAATGTCATGTGAGGAAGCACCCCGAGTAGAAATTAACCACTGTAGTCCATGACAATTTTTAAATGTTTGATATAATGCTATATATGGAACCCTTATAAAGAGTTTGTTCACTTAGTTTTATTATAGAACTATATTCATTGTAAACAGCTGGTAAGAGGGGATTGGTGGTGGTGAAGAGCAGGATCAGTGAATCCTGTGAACCTGCAGCTGTGTGCTAATATTTAGAGACCAACATTCAAATTTTGATCCTTTGCAGTACTTTCCCAATCAAACTGGGGAAAGAACAGAATAGATGGAAATTCTTCAATTTGACATAACTTTTCTAAATATCTAAGGGCCATAATAATTTTTTTTAAAAAACTTAAATGTAGTTCATCTGGAAGTAAAATTGCTTCTTATATCTGCATGTCAGCCATACGTTTTAAACTAGTGCCTCTGAAATTGGAAATGCTGTCTTCAAGAGTTCTTAGAGTGGCTAAATCCATTGGGTTGGGTCCAATAACCACCAGTAGAGCTCAGCTGATAGGCTGGATTTGGCAATCCATTAGTGGAAGGTGCTGGCAATCATGGTCTTTCCCACATTCCCTCTTCCCAGCTGTCCTTTCTGACCCCTCTGACCTTCTCCTGTCAGCAGGAATCCACTGATGGCATAGGAAGAAGTGGGCAATATTGCCTCCTCCCCGTTTCATTCTCATTACCTGCATGGCTATTAGTCCATGTGGGTCTTGTGACCCCAGGAATAAACTTTTTTGGGAAAGGGAAATGGGACCTTCTAGCCTCGTTGTGTTCCATCTTCTCTGCACTACCTGAAAACCTACTCTTGAGGGTCGAGGGAATTATTGAGAAGAGTGTAGCATGCAGTGGGAAGTTACAACCTGTTTAGGAAACCTACTGAAATCAAGCATACACCTTTGCAGGAACAGAAAAATCCTTAAATTTGTTTTGGCCTCACCTGAACTGAGCTAGATTGTAAACTCAACTATTGGAAGTCTTGTTAATTAATATTCATCTTTACCATTCAGTAAAATTTATTTCTAGTCAATGATAGAAATTGATGTAGCATGTGGAGTTTGAAAAGGGCACTAGGATAAATGTTTTTAAACTAGAAATTGCTCCTCTTCGGGCATTTATGCATATACATTTATACCATGTAATAAGCTGAACTAACTCTGAGGAAAAAAACTTTTTAGATGGTAAGTAAAGTAGTAAGACTATGTTTCCAGCCAAAATTTAGAATTGAGGCTAAAATATACTTTATAGCTAGCAACTTTAGTGTGCTGCTACTACTTTAATACACGTCTTAATTTCACTTATTCAGTTCTACCATAAACAGTTGGTGGTGATGGAAAGTGCCATCAAGTCACAGCTGACTTATGGCGACCGTGTAGGGTTTTCAAGGCAAGAGACATTCGGAGGTGGTTTGCCATTGCCTGTGTCCGCATGGGCTGAGAGAGTTCTGAGAGAACTGTGACTGGCCCAGTTATCTACTTGGTCTGTGATTGAGGGCAGTCTTTCAGGCAGCCTTGATTGGTCAATGTGAGGTAAAGTAGGATGTTTCTCACACCACTGCACTTTCCAGCTCTGAATAAATTCCAGTTGAAGTAGCAGAGGAGCCCCTCTGCTATCTTAAGCATGTAGTCTGTATGGCACAGAATGGCAAGCCAGAAATGGTACAACTAGGGCTTACAAGACAAAGCTGTCATTCAACACCAGTAGATAGATTTAGTGGTGTTGAATGACAGCTAACTGAGAGTTGCATATGTTGGTTGAAGGTAGGACTGCTTCACTGCTTGAGATATTTTTGAGCATTCACTTCTTTCCTGAATTCCTAAAGAATTGATATCTTAAAAAAGGACCCTAATTTAGTATAAACTGAACTGTCAAGGTGCCTTATGCAAAATTATAAAATATAATTGGGAATCTTCCATCCTGGCCAAAACCTAGCATATATTGTTCCTTAATTTATTTCCTTGAAGGACAGCAGATCTTCTCAAAATCTAAGTAGAATGATGATCAGTCTTAGCTAGAGATGTGAAGGCCCGGGCGGGAAAGGAAAATTTTGTTTAAAAAAAATTCTCGAGGCTTTTTTCTGTGTTTTCATTGGAAAAATTTGAAATTTGGGGGAGTACTGAAAAAAACTCCTATGAAATATTTGTCTTTTATAATCAATGAAATACCTTTAAAGACAAGGTAGGCATGCTGTAGACATATACAGTGCTTAAATACAAGATGCATTTCTGCACCTAGAAGGATACCTGATATTCATGGGGGCAGCATGCAGGGCTTTCATTAGTTCTGTGGCCCCTTTGAATTGACTCTTCTATTGTGGTTGACCTTTTCACCTATCTCTCAAATCGCTGTGACATCCACATGTTGGGTATGAAGTAACTTATTGCCCAGCCCTGCTGGAGAGGGGGGAAAAGATCAGAAGGAGGTGGGGCAGAACAGCACCAAAGACTCAGAGGAAAACTCTGAAAGTTTCTCTGAGAACAGAGCTCTCTCTAACCAGAAGCCACAAAAGAAAGAAGACAGCATCTTGCTGGAACTACATCTAGCTGTTTTTTTAATTATTATTATTATTATTATTATTATTATTATTATTATTATTATTATTATTGACCTTTTGTATGAGCCTTATTTCTGACCAAATAATATATTTTACGTTATTTAACACAAAGCTTGTGTTTTCTGTTTAACTCCTTTTTCTTTCTTTTTTCGCTTTTCAGATAGCAAAAATTAAGGTATATGTGCTAAGGTAGTGTAGAGTGCATCAGCTTGTGGTTTTCTCTTAAGTATTGGGTATATTTGCAGTTTTGCTTATAGAAAATTAAGGCATTTGTAATTTGTAAGTTCCATAAATATTTGAAATACTACAATGTTATATGCTAAGTAAATTATACATGACACATTTTATGTTGTTTAAACAGTAAAATTAGGTTTGATAGGACAACAAGTATTGCATGTGTTTCACTTTCCCCCCAAATTTGTGTTTTTTCCCCCTCCCCAAAAAAAGTAGGGGGAAACCAAGGGGTTTTCTGTGGCTTCAGAATTTCCAGAACTTTTACATCTCTAGTCTTACCACAAGAGCAGTAGTGTCTCCAGAAGTGGACTTTCTGACTACCCCACCCCCTGCCCTGTGTGCCCCTCCTGCTGTGTCCCTCAGAAATCATGTTTCCAGTGATAAGCTCAGGAGCAGTGTTGGTAGTGCAGTGGAAGGGGGGAAATAGGAGAAAATTTTCATTGATGAAAGGGCCTTCTGACAGCAGTGAATAAAGTCAGAAACCAGGGCGATGGGGCAGATCCTACCCCTCCACTGAGCAAACGCTTGTTGCTCTTCCTCCAACAGAAAACCCACTTAAGTTGGAGGAAGGCTTCTTGGTGGAAGACTAGCTCTATTCCATTGTTTTCTGTGGTGTGATTCAGGTAATTTGGACTTAAAGTGAAACTAGAGTTAAATTAAATGTTAGTGGCTTGTCTAAACTCATCCCTCTAAATCATCATAGTAGCTTTACTTAAGATTTGAAGCCAGAATCTGAAGTTGATTTATTAACTACAGTTACTGTTTGTAGTTTTGCATTACCTGTGAAGGGTGAACCTCTGCTTTCTCCTTGCTTGCTGCTTCTCACATTCCCCCAGGCTAAAGAAATACCCAACAAGACTTGCCCAAAATCAAAATTTCTCTCGCTATGCAGTACATCTTGCTAGAAGCCTCCTGTTCATGTTTGTCTTCAAGGTGCTGGTATGCTGCATGCGCAGGCAGCTCAAACCATTTTACTGCCCCTACTAGGGAGGCAGGCTCCAAAGGTAATGCCTCTGCAGCCTTCCAGGAAGCCGAGGTGGGAAGCAGCGGCACGGGTGCAGGGGGTGTCTGGGCACTTTGAAGTGTGGGTCAGATGTATGTGGTGTAAGGAAAGTTTTAATTTGAAAATAGTGGAGGTGACCCAGTCTGCCACCTTTGCTGAGAGATTGACTTGCACACCTTCACCGTTTGTCACTGTCCAGAGATAAACTTGATGCTTGATGATGCAGTGAAGCTTTTCCCTTCAATTGGTGTTGCATTGCAGGCTGGGATGGCAGCCAGTTGTTGTTTTGAATGGAAGAATGGAGAAACTGCAATCAGGATTTGTCAAAACAAACCTGGATTGAATGATTATCTGTGAGTTGAATCTTGGTTTCACAGACCAACTACAGATAAAACAAACTACAGTATGCATTATGTCTGAGTTGAACCTTATAGTTTGAGAGTTTTCAGAAATGCATCTCCAGATGACAGTAAGATATTTGTGCTTCATTTTCTCAATGCTGTATTTTTAATCATGATTTTAATGAATCAAAGGCGTTTACATAAAATCTGCCATTGTGGGCTCCCAGAGTGTCAAGGCTATATTTGTTTTGATTTGTAGCCTATCAAACCCCACGTAATCAATTAGGAACAATGTTGGATACAAACTTCCAACATAGCAAATTTATGAGAATGCCACAGTTTACTTCAGAAGTGGTATCTGTGAGTCTGTGTGTGGACTCCGGCCATGTAAGGTTTTATAGACCACAGTCATCCTACTGAGTTCAGAAGGTTATATGTGCTCGGGAGCACTAATGTAATGGGATCCTGATTACCGCCGTCTTCCAGAAAGTACATCACAGCATTCCCACTACCATTGAGGGCAGCCTTGCACATGGTACATAATCTAGCATCTGAGGCATGAAGGACCACTTCATGGGGGCATGGCTTAGTGGTAGAGCATCTGCTTGGTATGCAGAAAGTCCCAGGTTCAATATCTGGCAGCTCTACTTAAAAGGCTCAGGTAATAGATGATGTGAAAGACCTGTACCTGAGACCTTTGAGAGCCACTTCCAGGCCGAGTAGACAATATTGACCCTGATGGACAAATGGTCTGATTCAGTATAAGGCAGTTTCCTGTGTTCATGTGTGCTGGGTACAAATACAAGGAAAATACGGAGTTGGTAGAAAACACTTTTGGCTGCTGTTCTTTCCTGAGTAGCCAGCCTCATCAGAGAATTTTGGAACAACCTTAGGCCATAGACCTGAGTTACCTGAAAGAGCTAAACTCCATCAGGTGAGGGATCCCCATTTTTCTCCAAGTTTCAAGGCCTTCTAATGAGCATTGCCTTCTGCTAGCAGATAAAGACTTTTCTGTTTCATTTGGCGTACCCCCAATAAACTCTGCTTTGTCCTCCCTTGTTGCATGTGTGTGTTTATGTAATGTTAAATAAATATGTATACATTTTAAATGCTGTTTTATTGCATTGATGTTTGCTACATTGTGGGGCCTCATGTAGGTGGAAAGATGGCATATAAATATTTTAAATAAATAAAATAGATTATATCAGTGTTTGCCGCTAGATATTTTGAAAACAAATCCAGACAACTGTTGTTCTACTGTTGGGGTGTGTGTGTGTGAGAGAGAGAGAGACTTCAGCTAGTGAGACAATAGCTAGGATCCAAAGACCCATGAAATTAGTTCCATGAGTCTGAGTGGGCTCTCATAGTTTTCTCAAACATCGTTTTGAACTGAGGGTGATTAAAAAGCTGAGCCTATGTCATATTACAGCCTGCTTTTGAAAGTCCAGAATTCCACTTGGTGAATCTTAAACATGAACCTAAGTAGATCTTTGCATGTCATCCAATATATGGCTACATTTTTTAAAAAAAAGTTTAAATAATAGTACATTAAAAAATGTAAGTAAGTAGCTGCAGTATTTACACATTGTCCTGTTGGATGTTGATTGTGCAAATTCAGTTAGGAACACTTATATTGGATTATAATAGAAAATGTGTTTTGCTGTTTTATACACAGATTGGCAAAAGAAAAAGTTATGTATGAAAAAGAAGCAAAACAACAAGAAGAAAAGATTGAGAAAATGAAAGCAGAAGATGGAGATGATTATGCAATTAAAAAGCAGGTAAAGAACACCATGGTTCTTAACTATTGATTGATTTTTAGGGTTTTAATTCTAAAAGTATTGTGATTTTGTGATCTCTGGGTAAATCCTGTTCTTCATATTCATCATCTGTTTCCACACACGGAGAACTGTCAGATATAATAAAAGAAAAGGTGTATAGTTGTTTGTCAATAACTTATTTCAGTCTTGTATGTATTATGTGTTTCAAGATATGAAGAAAAGATACCCAGCACTACTTTGGAATCTTAAAATTACACTCGAGGGCGGGGGTAAGGGGGTGGGCTAAGCTTTCTCACACCTGTTTGCCTGCAAACTAGAATGCATGTCCTAGCTTTGGTTGGGAGAATGACTTCTTACATAAAGAAATGCACTTCTAAGAAGTCTCATATTAAGGCTAATATCAATAAAAGAAGAAATATGCTTCGGCCATTAAGTAACATTAAAACTAAAAAGTTCTCTAGTTAGTGGGGGGGTGGTTCCTGGCAAAAGATGGCTTTTTGGGAAATACAAAGATTTTTCTCTGAAAGAGTAACATTCCGCTAGAAGGCATTGCTGTGAATGGGATTCTTCTCCCTGCTCTTGGCAGGAGCCATGTTACTGGGGATCATCTGTGTTCATCATCATCATCATCAATCCTTTATTGGCATAAAGTCACAGTATAGAAGGTTACAAAAAGTAATGGAAATATTAAAGTGTAGCCTTTACAGAATGGTTAAAAGAGAATTATATCGAATAGTGCTATTTATTGATACCGCCATCTAATTAACTAATTGGCGGACTTTTATAGCAAACTTTAAAAACTGTGCCACTGCCTCCAGTATACGGGGCAAACAATTGTTCAATAAGAAAGAAGCGTTAAAGTCAGAGACATTTAGTCTGGGTGAAAACCCTCGCAAGCGCTGGAGGACATTCAGTCTATTTGCCAAAAGGGGGCTTAATAGTTCGTTACAAAATTCTGTATAAAAACTACAATAAAATAAAACATGAACAACTGTTTCAATACAATTGTTGCCACAAGGGCAAAGTCAGTCTGCCAGGGGGATTTTCCAAAATCTTCCTTCAAGTAACGCAGATGGCATAACGTTAAACCTGGCCAGGGAAATGGCTCTGCATTGATCTGGATCAAACAGGTAAGATAAATTGGGGAGGGCTGGTAAAAATCAAAGAGTATCCCTAAATTTAATAGAGAGCAGGTTTTATTAGCAGCACTATTTAGATGTTGAAGTCCTGTATCTAATAGTCTGCATTTTATCATTTGGAAAGCTTCTGCCTCAGGAAGCATAAGCAAGGAGTGATCATCTCTGTTAAAATGGTTGTAGCAGAAACTGGTGCTCCCCAATGGGTGGAGCTTACTTCCACATAAGTGTATTCAGGGCTGAAAAGCTTCACCTTATATTAGGAGACTAGGTCTGGCATCTGTCTGTGTTTATCACTGCTGAAGAATCTGGCCTTCCTGAGTGCATTTATCAAGATTCAAATGAAGGACCCACAAGGGCTTGTGGGGGCATCTCATTTTCCCTGTCCCACTATTTTCTCTTTCCCTTCCCTGAAAGTCCCCATAGCTTCTCCCCTTTTTCTGCTTTGTTATCTTCTTCCTACCCACCGACTTTCTTTTATCTGTCCCCCATCTATAGCTACATTGTTTATTTCATGTATACCTTTCTCCACAGTGGGGACCCAAAGCAGTTTACATCATTCTTCTCTCCTCCATTTTATCCTCACAGCAACCCTGTGAAATAGATTAGGCCGAGAATGTGTAACTACCATGGAAGCTCACTGCGTGACCTTGGGCCAGAGTGGTGATTCAAACCTGGGTCTCCCAGATCCTAGTCTGAAACTAACCACTACACCACCCTGGCTGCTGTTGAACAGTAGCAAGCAGCCAGCCCTAGGTGAATTGTGTAAGTTACATGGTATCAAGTCCCCTCCTAAAGTATTACTGGGAAATATTGCTGTTCAGAGTTTCTGGTGGTGTTGTATTGCCCTTCCCTCCCACAGTCAGTATTAATCAGCAGAAACAGGTGAAGGGACCTTCTCTCCCTCCCACACGGATAAATTTTATTTACTACAGCTGCAGAATCACCTCTTTCCAAAGCAGTATTGGGCACTGGGTTCCCCCCCCCCCTCATTATTATTGAAGAGGGGAAGAGGGCCATGCCCCCTTTTGCCTTTTTATCAATTCCTGACCTGGATGGCCAAGTCTAGTCTGATCTCATCAGCTTTTGGAAGCTAAGCAGGGTTAGCTCTGGTTAGTATTTGGATGGGAGACCACCAAGGAATACTAGGATTGCTAAGCAGAGGTGGGCAAATGGCAAACCACCTCTGGATGTATCATTCCTTGAAACCCCTACAGGGTCGCTGTAACTTGACTTTTTTTATCAAAGTGGTTCATAATTCCTTGTTCCACAGCAAAGGCTGGTGTGTTTTCTGTACTCAAGCATATTGCTATTGCTTCTTGGACTCTCCCCCCAGCATTCACTGATGTGAAGTTCTCTCTGATATTTTTCATACCTTGTTTATACCGTACTGCTTTGTCTCTAGCTTGACTTCTACTGCTGTTTTCTGCTTTTGCTCACATATACCAACTGCAATTTCCCATGTTTTTACTCTTAATCAGAGCATGAACAGAACAGCAGCATTAAGTGAGTGACAGTGGATGGGAAAGAGAATTTAGAAATGAGTCAGTGTGAGTAAAAAACCATCTTACCTTTCTTCTGCTGTAGGTATATTCCCCCTCCCCTTTCATTATCTTCAAAGGCAAAAACTGCTAACCCTGTTTCAGGGACTTGCCCTTTTCTACTTGATGAATTGCGATCTGGCCCTAGTCGTCTCAGCAAAGAATAGTCTAGTCAGGGAGCTGCATCAGAACTCCCAGTCAGTGTTGGGGAAGCATGGGACTTCCTGTTGGTTGAATGTTTTACCCAGGTACAGAGTCTGAATAAGGGAACATCCATCCCCAGGTATACTTGCTTTTCAGTGGGCATCTAACCAAGGAGATGGAACTTCAGAAAACATAGTTTTAAGGCTGCTTCCCTTTTACTCAGATTTTACATGTATCTTGCTTCAGTAATTCTTCTGTCATATTTACCATCCTGTCTAGTTTTACAGAGATACTTGAAAAATAGCAGAAGTTTGTTTTTTGTGGTCTCTGCAAATCTGAAAAAAATTCTAGAGCTCCAGGGCTAAAACTGGTGCTGAAATACCTTATCCTGAAGGAGGGTACTGATCTACGACTCTGATTCCAAGTTGAGGGTGTGTCCCTCTCCTCTTACTTCTCTTTGCCCACCTCACTTTTAGCAGTTCCATGTTCATTCACTGGGAGTAATTACCTCAGGTGTGTTCTTCCTTCCCTTTCCCCCATCTTTCTCTCTGGCTTTAACCAGAAAAGAGAGATTGTTCTTTAGATATCCTAATGCAATATTCCATAAGGCTAAAGGAGACCAATTAATGAATATTTGCTTTTGTTTGAGGCATACATGATAAAAGCCATTGCATCTTGAGCAACATTGTTTGCTGGAGAAATCTGGATTCAGATTCCACTTTTGCCATGTACTGTGGCTGGCTGAAGCTACATTCTGCATCTGTTTCCGGCTGCAAAACTTGAAATAATAGTTTACTTTTTGAAGTATGCATGAGCAGGCCCCTCATCCAGAAATGCTGGCAGTTCTGCTTACACAGCAAGATCACTGCCATCCATCTGGGCGAACTGAACAGGGGCCGGTAGAGACACCGACTTAACTTTGAGTGCCTGAAAAGTGGCCTCATTGATCAAAGAGCGGGCACATCCAGAGTCTATAAGAGCTTTAACTTGTAACTAGGGGCCCTTTCTATAATGTTGCAACACCACATCCACATAAACAGTCTATCCCACCTCACTCACCATTAAGGGAGCCTTGGGTTTTGCAGAAAGATCTGCGGAGGTCTGCGGTGTTGCTCCACTCACCGCAGACCCAGTCTGTTTTTTGATTGATCCAGGGGAGACTCCAAGTTCAAAGCAGGGGGGTCCCAGTGGCGGTCCTCCTCTGACGAAGCAGAGCTGTCTCCGCCCGGGGTAACTGTAATCCGGGACCCTGACGGGCCCGCTGGCGAAGGCTCGTTTGCAGACTCCTTGACATGGAGGGCTGGGGGCGCTTTCCATCCTAGTGCGGCGCTACGATCAGCCGCGGCGCCTCTTCTCTGAGCGCGTCCCCTTCTGTGAGGCGTCCCCTCCGGCCGGGGAGTGGGAGCTGGCTGCTCCGGACACAACGGGCAGGCTGCAGCAAAGTGACCCATGGCACCCCAAACGAGGCAGGCTTCCCTTTGAAACCGCGACACTCGGTCTTGTGCGGGTTGAGCCGGTCTCTGCGGGACAGGAGCTGCGGCCCTAGGAGGGTTTTTCTGGCCTCCCCCCTCCTTGGCCCGACGCCGGGCAAGAGAAATGAACTGTCGGCGGCTTTCCACTTCCTCCGCCAGTAGGATCCACTCCTCCAGGGTGGCTGGATCCCGTTGCATATAAGCCCAGTTCAAAATCTCGAGGTGTAAGGCTTCTCGGAAATAATGCACCCAGGTAGCCTCCGTCCAATCTACGATTTTACTAGCAAGTCTCTGAAACTCATCAGCAAACTCCCTGACCGAAGAAGATCCTTGACGGAGTTGTAGGAGGGCAGCCTTGGCTTTCCCCCCTTGAAACAGGTCCTCCAGCCGCCGTCTTAACGCTTGCATAAATTCGTTGAGAGAGCGGACGGATCGGGCCCGGGTGTCAAACTGCAGGATCATCCACTCTGCAACCCTCCCAGTCAGAAGAGAAGAGACAAAGCTTACCCGGCTGTCTTCCATGGGGAATGCATGCCCTTGTTCTCTCATATAGCTGTCCACTTGGTGTAGGAAACAAGGCAGTGCGTCTGCGGAGCCATCGAAAGTCACCCGCAATCGAGGCTGCTGCCATGGTACAACCGATACCACCGGTTGCAGTGGGGCCCCCGGCTGGGCAGGCAGTCCTGGGGGCAGCGCTGGCGGCTGTCCAGGAACCGGCTGTTGTCCCGGAACTGGCTGCTGCCCTGGAGGTGGTGGCGGTACCTGCACCAGTACGGACTGGGGAACGGTTTGGGCCTGTTGCAAGCGACCATACTCGCGCACTAGCACGTCCATTTGGTCCTGCATTTGGGCCATACGCACTAACAGTTCCTGGTTCTTATACTTTAGAACATGTATCTCCTCAGCCCCCCCAGTCTGTCGGGCTTGGCTAACATGGAGATTTGTATTCCAGTCGTCTGAGTCCTCTTCATTGGGCACAACCTCATCAAAGTAGTCCTGTATGTCAGGCGCGAAGGCAAGCCGCCGCCGACGGGCCACATCCCGGGGTGGATAGGGCTCCGGGGAAAACGAGAACGAGGGCCACTCCAGTCCCCCCCCCCCCCGCCTTTCGGTCGCGCTCTGGTGGCTATGGCCGTCCGCTCCAGGGCAGCCTTCTTCTGAGCGGTGGCTGCCTCCCCCAAAAGTTGCTCCGCTGCCCGTTGTTGAGCAGCTTGCGTTTGAGCCGCTTCCAAAGTGGCAGCCCGGGCTGCCACAGTGGCCGCCACCAGCAGCTCGGCTGCTTGCTCCAGCAACACTTGAAGTTCCTTATGATTGCCATGTAACGGTAAAACCTGGCGGGCAAGCTCCATGGAGGAAGAGCCAAACTCTGGATGCAGTACCTTAACCACATCGTCCTCCGATGCCGTGCTTGGTGGTAAATCCATAAGGGACAATACAGTCCTGGCGGCTGCGTTTTGCGCGTCCCGGCTGCGCTGTCTGGGATCCGGGACATCTTTCCCTCCCACTCCCGCCATTGGGAACGGGGAAACGGGCACCCAGATCAGGGCCGCCGGCACCCGCTGCGCCCCACGGGACGCAACCTCGGTAAACAGCTGGGTTAGAAGCGCTAAGTCCTCTTGCACCAACTGGGTCTCTTCCAGCAAGGTGTCCAGCCACCACAATTCGTTGTGGGCGCGGAGGTCAGTGTCCTGCGTCTCCCAGGGGGCCGCTGCCGCCAGTCAATGCCACTGCTCCACGACCAACCCAGTCAGTCGGTTGGACTCAGCTTGAGTTCGCTGCACATCCTCAAGGATAGCACGCAGTAGATCCGAATCCTCGGGGAGCTGACCCAAAGCTCTAACCCGACCTCCCGGCGAACCCTCCAGGGCTCCAGCCAGGGACAATACCCTTGGGGAGCACGTCTTCAGCTCCAACCCGAGATCCCGGCGATCCCTCCTGGGCTCCAGCCAGGGATGAAAATATAGTTTCGGATTAGTGTCCAAATGTCAGCTCTAGTCCCATGATAATCCCATAAACAGGCATCCGTACACAAGTAGTCCAAAAGAGAGTTGATTTATTGGAAAATCCATAGGTTAACAGAAGCTAAGAGTCAAATGGACACTAATGAAAACTATAAGCACGGTACAGGGCATATATGAAAGAGCATAGGGCAAATCAGGGTAGATCTGGATGCCATGGCAACCCCCCTCCCAGGAGACGTCAGGGAGGTAGGATTCTACCGGCATTCCCACAGAGTCCAGTCTAAACACGTTGTTTGCAGGGCTAGAGCTGGCGTTGACCAGCACCTGGAGAATCCACAACCATCTTTTCTCAGGCCACGCCTGACAGGTTTCCTAAGCCATCCCTCCTCCCATTTTTCCATTGAGAGCGGTCTTTTTATTTTGGAGTTTTAATAGCTTCTTATGATATAATTAAGGGAAGCTGAAATTCTAGAAACTTTGTAGAAAGCCCTGCTATGTGTGAATAGTCTTATTACTAAAAATGTTGCCATCAGTTCTCCTAAAATTGTCATGTGAGGATATAGGAATATAATTAACATACTGATTTATTAAAAACCCATTATCTTTATTGCATCAATGCAGCAATGTTAAATTAGAGCTTTTATCATGTTGGTGGCATGAAAACTATGGATTTGTATTGTTACACCACCACCCTTAATTGGCATCTGAGCAATGGTTTGGAGTGGTGGACTCTAATCTGGAGAACCGGGTTTGATTCCCCACTCCTCCACATGAGCAGCGGAGGCTAATCTGGTGAACTGGATTTGTTTCCCCATTCCTACACATGAAGCCAGCTGGGTGACCTTGGGCAAGTTACAGGTCTGTTAGAGCTCTCTCAATCCCACCTTCCTCACAGGGTGTCTGTTGTGGGGAGAGGAAGGGAAGGTGTTTGTAAGCCGGTTTGAGTCTCCTTTAAGTGGCAGAAAAAGTCAGCATATAAAAACCAACTCTTCTTATTATTCCTTACAAAAATCCCCAAATTAAAATAAACTTTAACTAAAGGCAAGTGATCTCTCCCCTTTATTGTGGGTCAGTGCTTAGAGTATGAGCTGGCACAGACACAGGAAGAAAGTGTTACATGTTTTATACCTTTTAGGGCAGGGGTGGGGAACGTCAGGGCCAGGGGCCGTTTAAGGCCTGCGAAATCATTTGGTCTGGCCCTTGGTGGGTCCTGGCAGATTTCTAGCTCAGAAGGATCTAAGACTGGCGATCCACCCCCTCCCACGGACAGGAATAGCCTCTATTCAAGGCAGATGTAAGTTTGTTTTGCCGAGAAAAGGAACCTTTTCCTCCCCTTACAGAAGAGCCGTGAACTATGGAGCTGCTAGGACCGCTCAAGAAGCTGTGTTAACCCTTTCCCACCTGGGCCATGGAGAAACGTATTGGTCGGCTAATTTTTAAGTTGATAATTTTGTATGGCCCGCGAATGATGTTATAAATATCCAAATGGCCTTTGGCAGAAAAAAGGTTCCCCACCCCTGTTTTAGGGATTGGTTTTTCCCTCCTGCCCTTGCTAACAGGGTTTTCATCTTTGGATATACTCCATGCATTGAAACCAGTACAGTAGGTAGTTTGGATCTGGAAAAGGGTTGCAGAAAATTAATGTTCAACTAAATTGAGGAGAAACAGTTTATAGGAGCCACCTGAGGGAGTCCGTGTAACACATCTGAGTTTGATAGTCCTGCCCTGAAGTCACAAAATGATGCCCTTTCCCCTCTCTCTTTCTCCTGTGACCAGGAGAACAACCACATGAGTTTTCTCATTCTGTATTGTCCTAATAACTTAGAGGGCATGAAATACTTTTTGCTTAACTTAGTGTGGGGTTCACTATGAAATAGTTTGAGAAATTTCTGTGTGATAGCTAGTGAGGAATACTCTAGAATACTTAAGAAGAACACTTAAAAAGAGTTAAAAAGTTCAGTGTGGATAATTCTGAGAACTGGAGTGGGCTGTGAATAGGGAACATGATCAGTGGATGATGAAATTCACAAGAAGTTGAGTATGTTACCCTGTCCACATGCCAGACATATTGGGGCATGCTCTTTTCATGGTTTGAAGCCCTTGAAGTCATGTAAGATGAATCCTGTTAATAGGATTTATGTAAATACAAATACGTGAAATCTGGAAATTCTCATGACTGCTGTAAGAATCTTCATACTTCATAGATTTACTAATTGATTTTTATTTCAAACTGAATTAGATATATTATAGAATAGGCTTTATACACCATCATCCCATCGCATGAATTTAGGGATTAAAATATTCCATGAAATAATGTAGGATTATTTTGTGTGCAATTACAAAATTGTCTTTTGTAGATGTATGCAAGATGTTCACATTCAGTGGGGTGCCAGATCAGTAATTTTGCTCAAAAAGCATGGTGTGAATAATCTTTCTCCTAAAACGAAACCCAAGGATAAGTAATAACTTTTTATGCATGATCAGCATCAAAAATATGAGCCTGCTGGTCTTTGCTTTTCATTTTTCTTTACCTTTGTCTTTTAGTCAGAACCTCCTGCAGTGAGCATACAATGTGATCAATAACTCAATAACTTTTTTCATTCAGTAATTATCTCTGTGTGGTATTATCTGAACACTGTTTTTATTTATTACCCAAAAGAAGCAGGAGATATTTATATAACCAGCTGATCCCATTTGGGACGAAGCTGTTTGTGACAGCAGGGGGAAATGGTTCATATTAAAGAGTTTTTTAAACAAATATTTCATAGAAAGCTTTTACCAGTTTTTGCTTTGGTTATAAAAAACGTTCTAGAGTACTCCATTTCTGTCATGAAATAAACTACCTGTACTGTGTTATGTGTACTGGTATGTACTTCAGAATGGTTTTGTGTTATTAAACAGCCCATAGTCAATAGTCAAGTTGTACTTTATCACTTTGAACTGTTCACATAGTTCACGAGTTTCCATTTTGCAGACTGAGATCTTACAAGAATCTCGAATGATGATTCCAGATTGCCAACGCAGATTAGAGGCTGCTCATGCAGATCTCGCTCAGCTATTAGTAAGTATAGAAGATATAATTTCTGTAGGGTTGCCAATCAAATTTTTTAAAATATGGTTGTTTAATTAGCTGTCTTTAACTGATGAAATTACCTTATGTGAGTCTATTTAATACCAAAATCCTTTGTATGGATGTTCTTTTGAAATACTGAAGTATGAAAATTTAAATAAACAAAAGCTGGTACTTGTTCTTAAAAGGAAATACATATTTAATATTTTTATTTGACATTATGGCAATATACACAAACTCAAATAGGTCAAAATGAAATGTGTGCCCTTTATTTTGCACAGAATAAAATTTCCTCTTCCAGTTAACCAGCTGAAGCATAGCATAAAGCTTTAGTTGGTTGATTGAACAGTTAAAAAGATTAAAACTTGCAGGCCCAAATTTCTGCTGTATATCTGATAGAACAAGTGTAGATGGAAAAATGTAGACGAGGCCTAATACATAGGGCTCATGTAGATAGGAGCCACACATGATAAAGACTGGTGGGTGGGATGGACATTGCATGTTTAGTTCCCTGCTGGGAACTAAATTCTGAAGCATGCTTTCCCATGCCATTTTCCTGACCCGAAACAGCCCTGGAGGTGCTGTTTGCCCTGTTGGGAGCACCTCCTGGGCCATTTTGCATCAGGAAAATGGTGTGGAAAGAAGGCTGAAGCAGTGATCCCAATCCAAATTGGGGCCCCCACATACTTGGAAAACTTAGTTCACAGCAGGGAAACTGTAGCTGACATGTGACTGGCTAACTGAAAGTCAGGATAGGGAACCCAGACACTGCCCATGGGAAACATGTAACATGTAGTTTGACCCTTAGAGGCACAGGATGCAGTTAATGTTATAAAAGCACTGATTTTGTGACTCCTGTGTGTGTGTGTGTAAAGTGCTGTCAAGTCGCAGCCTACTTAGGGCAACCCCGTAGGCGTTTTCAAAGCAAGAGACTAACAGAGGTGGTTTGCCATTGCCTTGTGAAAAATGTAGAAGTATTGTGAAACAATGTGCTGAATGATGTGAACACTAGCTTTCTTCAGTATTTGTGTTCAGTATTCAGCATTGCTGGTGCTATAGAGCTATAAGAGCCAGGACAGCCTAAGCCTCCACCACTAGCTCACCACAAGAGCTGCTGGAAACTTCTGCTTATTTCCTGGCCGTACCACAGACTTCATCAGAACTGCCAACTGTTCTGGGTGACTTTTACCAAGTTTGGTTATTTGAGGAGGTTTTAAAAAAAGAACTGTTAGAGGAAGGCTCCATTTCTTTGTCACTACAAAATCGTAATTGTAAGCTGCATAATAAATTAATAATAGGATGAAATATAGATTATGCACACTTTCCTAGGGCATCTACACCATTTCCCCCCCATAGCCTTCTTTGTTCACATGTTTCTGTACTCCAGATTTTTTGCCCATCACTTCTATATGTTTGACTAATTTGTAATTGGCACAGTTTTGCAGATCAAATGTTTTGAATGATAAGTGTCTCCCTTTATACTTCAGCATGGTTTGAAAAGAAGCTTTATTTTCCATATGTGTTCAGCTAAAAAGAAAATTTCAGATCTTGACTTCAGTCTAGTTCGTTTTGTAAAACTAGTTGTGAATGTGCTGTGCTTTGTTCCATGTACTCTTTTAATAAGTGAAATTGTAGACATAATTATAGATTCCACACCTTTGATTATTATGCTTTATTCATACACTATGGGCTGATTTTGAATATTAAGGGTTTATGTAGGAAAAAATATGATTTCCCTTTAATGGATAAAAATTAGTGAAGGCTGCTTCAAAAGCCTAAGGTGTCTGCACCTGAAAGGGAAAAGTCTGCTCACCTGAGACAGTCAGTGTAGTGTAATGCCCCCTCTTCTGCACCCCTCCCCCCAGTTCCAATCTTTACTGGATCGTACTGGATTCCATAAAGTAATCTTAAAAGCGGTGAACATAGTATTCAGAATAGTAAAAGTCTTCTTTTTTGTGCAGTTAAATATGTTTTTTTTTTCTCATTTCAGGAAAATGAAAAAGAGTTGGAAGAAGCTGAAGAATATAAAGACGCACGTTCTATACTGGAATCAGTAAAATTAGTGGCCTAAATTGATTTTTCACTTTTTATTTAAGCCTTGGTATTGGGTCCATTGCCACACTTTGCTAATGCTTGGTCACTGCTGTATTAATTCAAGTAGGTGTTAAGAATAATGACTTACTAAAATGACCTGCTACGCACTGGCAAATTATTTAGCCTTTCTCTTTTTTCTTGAAGATTTGTTGAATAAAGGATTTTATTTGATATGTTTGTCTGTTTTGTGTACTGGTCTTACACCTGTACTTGACAAATTTTCAGTGTTTACATCTTTGCTCTGAAGCATGCTTGCTTAAATAGGAATACATCCATTTGGTTTATTAAACTTTGCGAGATTTCTTTAGGAAGCATTAAGCCAAGTTCTCACATGCCTAATCCCATAATCATATTATGTATGGCATAATATGAAACATTGGGCTTACTGTGCATATGTATGTATGGTTCCTTTTTTAACTGGAACTATTGTTTTCATACAGGGATGTATGAATGTATTCTGCATAGTGGCTTGTGCTTGTGGGCATTCATGCTGTTATAAAGGCCGATGGCTTCTCCATTTGAAAGCTTGACTCTGACTCCAAAAAGCATTTTTCATGATGAGAGCTTGTCTCCAAACTTTCAATCTCTTTCCCTGGTTGCAGAGCAGCATTCAGTTAAATCAGCAGATAACAGTTACTTCACTTGCTTTCATTGCATTAGTAAACATAGTATACAATCTGTTTCTTTGGACTAGCAGCTTTCTGTAGGGATTTCTAGGCAGTGAGGCATAAAGTGCCTGCATAATTGATCCGTGAATGAGCCATCATAGGTTAATCACAAACAATAGAATTTTTACATCACCTGATGTCAGCTCAAGCCACAGTGCTTTGCAGTGAAAGCAACCTTACACATTCAGTTTGGTAATCAAGTGACAGGAACACTGGGTTGGATCCAAGGATTCCCTTTCCACTAAGTGAGTCTTGCTCTGATCCACTGCCTGCCTGGTGTAGAGTCTTTTCCTGTGTGGCCCCATTCATTTAGAATAGTATGCCAGAAGCTGTAAACAGGCAGTATCTTTGCTGTCCATGTTGAGAATTAGATATATTGACAGGTTTCATTGGAGCTTCACAATATTCTTGTTCAAGCACGGGAATTTCAGAAAGTGTGAACATAAAAATTATACTCCCCACCCCCTTTCCAGTTCTCAGGAAATCTTCTGTGTCCTCTGATGTATAGTGATAAAGCATTCAAATTTTTGGCTGCTCCAAAATCTATTTTAACTATATGGGTGGGGTTTAAACATACCACAGGAATGCTGTTTAGAAAATCTCAGGGCTAGCTGCCAGCCATTCCTTCACCCTTGCTCACTACATAGGAAAAGGTGGCGGAGTCTTCTTGTATTTATCTCATGGAACCTTCCCCCATTCACAAACTACAGACTGCTTTATCTTTCTTTATAATCTGGACAAGGGAAGGAGACATCCGTGGCTTAGTCTGAGCCTCTGAGGTTTGGAAAGCATCTTGCTGCCTTCCCAGACTTCAAGGCTGTAGAGATCCTGGCTGTCCTCCTAGGTTGGGAGGTATGCAGGGGTATTAAATCTACACTCACTCAGCCCATCATGGAAAGTGAGGGTTTGTGCTTCTTGCCTTCATATGCAGTCATTGCTTGTTTGGGGCTCTCATAGAGATCTATTTGTTTGCTCTAGACTGGGTAGGCAAAGAGAGGACAAAAAGAAAGCAGACCTGCACTGTGCTGAGCAGGGGCAAGGCAAGGGGCCTCGGGCAACAGACACAAAGGGAGGGGGCAAGGGGAAAATAGAGGCTGAGGCAAGGAGGGCACTTCATACTGGCTGGTTCACTGACTGGCTCACCTCTTTTAAGAAGAGGTTGTCTTACATTCAAGGTCATCTGCTTTTATGTATTGGCTTTTCTCTTTTTAAGGGGAGTGTCATACTGAAAAGCTTTATTTCATATTTCTGCGTATCTGGAGGTTCGTCGTCGTGTCTTCAGTGCAGTCTCGCATGTGACTGTGCAGGCCGATGCGTACCTGCACAGAAGACACTTGACGAACAACAGTTACAGGTAAGTACAACCCTGTTTTCCCCTTGGAATATAGAAACCTCCCCCTTTCTTGTTTTTTGGTCCTATTTTTCTGCTTTTGTGATAGGCCTCAGGGTTCTGCACTTTGAGAGTATGATAAAATATACTGTGTGTGTTAAGTGCCGTCAAGTTGCTTCTGACTCATGGCGACCCTATGAATCAATATCCTCCAAAACATCCTATCTTTAACAGCCTTGCTCAGATCTTGCAAATTGAAGGCTATAGCTTCCTTTATAGAGTCAATCAGTCTCATGTTGGGTCTTCCTCTTTTCCTGCTGCCCTCAACTTTTCCTAGCATGATTGTCTTTTCCAGTGACTCTTGTCTTCTCATAATGTGCCCAAAGTACGATAGCCTCAGTTTAGTCATTTTAGCTTCTAGGGTCAGTACAGGCTTGATTTGATCTATAACCCACTGATACTCTACATCTATGGAATTTTGTGGCATGCTATGATTTTTGAAGGAGGTATGTCCAGATAGAGGCTGTTCTTAATCTCTTTCAGATGTACTATATAATAGTGTTGCTTTGTGGAGAGCTGATACAGAGACTACATTTATATTGTAAAGTGACATGCTATAATAATAGCTTGTCCCACTATGGGCTTAGATGTATATTGTACAATGTGAAACATTAGAAGTACCCTTGGAAAAAGAGTAACCTTTCATCAAGACTCTTCCCAATAGACATGCTGGTCTCACAACCCTATGAGCATTTTGGCCATCTTGTTGGTGTATATTTTGGCAGTCATAAGTCTAAGCATGTCAGATGCCAAGAGTTCAGTTCAAAGTGCTGAGCTGAAAATAGGTAAAGATGGTAAATCCATCTACAACCCCCCCCCCCCGAGTGCTGGGCGATAAGGGAACTGCCACAGATACAGATCAGAAAGAAGAAGAAAATAAACATATTGAACTATTTATTCAAAATTTCTAATAATCTCTGAACATCTGACTTTATTGCGGGTTTTTGCAACAGATGTATCTTATCTGAAACGTGCTGAAACAATAGCTGTCAAAATGGCTTGCTCCATTATCATTACCTGTATCAGTGATAACATAGAGCAAGCTTGGCCTCGCCAGCCATTGCAATTACTTGTCTCAACATCCTCTGTTACAAGATTCACAGATTTTATCTTGTTTACCAGCACTGAATGCTTGATATATATTACTTTTATGTAAAATAATCTTTATTACAAGTTATTAATTATTTTGTGTGAATAAATACTGATATCTGTCCCTTTGTGTGTGTGTGTGTCAGAGAGAGAGAGAGTGCTACAGGTAATACTGTTGTGTGGTTGCAAAATCTAATAGTTTATGTAAAGCAAAGTGATTTACTAAGACCCCAGTTTTTGCAGGTATATTTAAAAAGATGGCTTCTTTTGCTCACAGTTAGATTAGAACTGCTATCAAGAGTCACGATAAGGACTTCACTGACCAGATAATTAGAAACACGGGGGGATATTTCATTTTCAAATGCTTCCCTATACCTGTGTATACATACGCAATTATCACTGTATATGCATGCATGTGTATATATAACAGAGACATTAAACAAAAACTTGATTGAGATGTAAGAAAAAAGATTTGTCTCATATTGAGGTATGTGGTGATATTTTTTTAAATAACCTGCCTTGGTAGTTGTTGGCAGATCAAAGCTTTAGGAATTAAGTTAAGCAGATTGTAATTAAAATACTAGTCTTGGTAAACAGCAAGAAAGCATAGGTAGTCCCAGATACCATTATCTATGCTGTTATTTCCTGCCACCTCTAGTCACTGTGGGGTGGGAAGGCAATGCGTATTCCTAGCTTTGCCAGAAATAACTGTATTAATATTTGTGTGCAGTGACCCTTTTAATTCCCTAGTACATGCAGCCAGTGAGTGACTGTCCATAGCTGAAGTGCTGCAAGAAACAGTCTTAACTTACATGGGCTTGTAGTGTAGGTATAATGCTGTTCCTTGGGGCCTGATCTTTTCTTGATAAATAAGTAAAAGTCCCTTTTGACATTCACAAGAATATTATCATTTATAGAAAGATTCCGTGCACAAGTGTGCCCATTAAATATTTAAATGCTAAAGAGTATCAGTCCTTTATTCCCTTTTGTTTTCAAACCGAAGCATTTATAAGAATTCATTCTGGTCTTTGAACACTATGAAGTAAGCATAGGATTTTGGCTCAATTATTTGTACAATTGCTTACTTTTTGATCAATCTTTAAGATAAACAAGACAATCTTAATTTGAATGATGCATCCATTTTGGAAGGGCTGGGGTATTGGAGGGAATTGCTTAATCACTTTTAAAACTACCTTCAATAGAAAACTGTTTCAGCATGCTCATAGTAACGCTGCTTCAAAAGAGATGCTGATTAAGAAACCATATATTTTATTGACTGACTTTCCTTTCTATGGTGCAGTTGGTAATGCCTTTGTCAGGAAAAAATAGCAACCTTTTTGTTCTGGGGTTATGCTTCTTAGAGTATGAGAGGTCTGGGGTTCAGATCCTGCTTAGGCTCTACTCAGGTTGATGGAAAGGCAGGAAGACACATGATAGACATTTTTATTCCACTATTCCTCTAAGGAGCAATGCAGGTGTACATGGTTCTGCCCTCTCACAACAACCCTATGAGGGAGGTTAGGTCAATTTGCAAAGATTTCAGGTAGCAGATGTTGGAAAAGACCTTTCTCTGTTCGGGGTCCTGGAGATCTGCTGCTAGTCAGAGAAGACAGTACCATGTTAGACTAATGGCCTGGCCAGGTGGCTTGAGGCAGCAACCGTCAGAATGGTGAACCCTTGCCACAACATAACATTTGTGAAGGTGAGGAAGAACAGGAGGTGACACTGCCAGTTACCCCCATGGGTCTTTTCTTGAAAAAAGTTTCCAGATTGAACATTTTTAATGTGTGTGCCACACCAATGTTATACCAGTTCAGTTGAAATGCATCAGGACGTTTTGCTGCACATTGGTATTGCCCATGGATAAGGAAGGAAGTTTTCTATAGGGATTGACTTTAAAGTAAAGGCCCTCAGATATAAAAAGGTAAAGTTAGCCCCCTGTGCAAGCATCCGATGGGGTGACGTCACATCATGACATTTACTAGGCAGACTATTTTTACAGGGTGGTTTGCCATTGCCTTCTCCAGTCATCCATGCTTTAGCCCCAGCACTTTCAGATATATTCATGATAAAGTGGACATGAAAAAGAAGTCAGTGCATTTTAAGAGCAACTATTGTAGTTTCTTTTTTAAAAAAATACACTTAAAATAGCTATTGAGAAGTATGGCTGAAATAGCCATTGAGAAGTGAGTGGGAATAAGTGGTCTCATCACATAGAGTCCATAACAAAAATATTGACAATACAGAGGAATAGACAACTCACATTTCCAAAGTTTAGATGCATATAATGCTTTAAACAAACGGGGGGCAAAGAGGGCAAAATAATAGCAGACGTGGCAAAAGAGCAGGTTGATAGTAGGATCCATAGACATATACCGAGCAATCTTATTCATGACATGCCTATCAAAGGGAGAGGTGAAAAGAAAAGGTTGGAGCCAAATTAGTGTGTTGACTCTCAAAGGGATCTTAGGACTGCATGTTTTACAGACACATTTTAATTAAAAGCTTGGAACAGGGCCAGTAGACTTCATTTCCATTTATGTATGTATTATTGTAAATGGAAAGGCCTGTCTTCTATGTAAAGTTCATTTTGTTGCTAAGTTAAGCCACGAATGCATGGTCAACTGCATTTCACAACCAATGTGGCTTTTATGATCTGTATTAAATGTTACAGGTGGGTGGGAACTTTCTGTTTAAAGTTTTGAATTTAGACCATGTAAATTGCTCCCAGTTGTGGTGCTGGCCTTCCTGTCCACGACTGATCTCCCAATAGGCTTTGTAGTATTATCCCTCATATTTGCTTTGTGTTAAGCGACTGTCTTGCTCAAAACTATTTTCTTTGTGATAATTACACCCCAGCTATCTTTGTTGAACTTTCCTAATTGAAACTTAAGAGGCAATTGGTTCTTTTCATTGCTGATGCAAAATATGGTACAAACATGGAGTGGAAACGGAATTTAGGCTAGTGTGGTTCAAGAAGTCTTGTGGAATTTTTGGGTAACATTACCTTAAGAAGTCCATAAGGTCATGGATACGGAGAAGAGCTCTTTACAAGTCCATAACCCTTGTTTTCCTGGTGGGGCTGTTCCATTCCCAAGAAGATATTTGAACAAGTGGAAAATCAATTGATTTTGAACATACTTGTTCATAGCTAACAAACTTACACCAAGCCAAAGTATATGCTTTTGAGTTGGAATGGTTCAGCTAAAAAAATTGTTGGCCTTCTTACACACAGAAAGAGATGCCTTCTCTAAGATGTTGACTATTCTGGCACACGTATCATGTGAAAACAAAGTATACTTTTTCAAAACTGTTATCCATTCAGTTTAGCAAATGGTACACCATTATAATTGACAAAACTGTCTTGTTATTAGATGACAGCCCTAATTTTAGTTCCTATGAATTGATAATAGTAGAAACACAAATGTATTCAGATATTTTAAATATTCAGATGTTTTTAGAATAAACACTTAAAACATGTTGCGTAAAAAAAGATTTATACAGCCTTGTGCATTAGTAAAAGCTTTTATTATCTATAGAAGTATTAGACACATTGAAGAACTAAGACTATTGAAGGAAAATCAATGAATTATGCTAAGGGAAATTCTGCCTCACCAACCCTTTCTTTGAGAAAGTAAACAAGTATGTAGATAAGGGTGATCCCACAGACATTACATACTTGGCTTTTGACAAGGTATCTCACCAAAGACTCCTGAAGAAGTGAGTTGCAAATCACGAAAGCTCATAGCCTGCCTGAAATTTTGTTAGTCCTTAAGGTGCTACTGGAGTCTTGCTGTTTTCTACTAGTAAAGACTCCTGAGTACATTTAGCAGCCATGACATAAGAGGATGGGACTTGCGGATTAAAACTTGTTTAAACAACATGTATCAGACAATAGGAATAAATGGACATTTGCAATGCAGGGAGAGGAGCTGGGGGCGGTCTCACAAGGACAGGTATTTGGGTTGGTGCTCTATTTAATTCATTCATGGATGAAATGGAATTGTAGTGATTTGGCCAAGTTTGCAGATAATACAGCAGGATATCTCTAAATTGGATGAGTGGGCAACAATGTGGCAAATGAAGTCCAATGCAGGTCACTGTCAAGTGATGCAACCTGGAATAAAAATTCCTAACTTTAAATATATGCTGATAAGGTCTGAACTGACTGAGGCTAAAGATATCTTGGGGTTGCAGTGGATAGCTGGATGAAATGTCAACTCAGCATGCAGCAGCCGTGAAGAAGGATTATAGGTTTAGAGGTATTTGAAAGAGAACTGAAAATGAAACAGCCAGCATTGTAACTCCCCTGTTTATTTTGTTTCATATGATGCAGCCTTAGTCAGATACAGTAAACATCTGAATACCAGTGCCAGGAGGCAACATCAGGGGGAAGGCCTCTGCCTCTATGCCCTGTTGCTGGCCCTTCAGAATTACTGGTTGGCCACTGTGTGATAGAAGATGCTGTCATGGGTAGACCATTGGTCTAATCCAGCAGGGCTCTTCCAATGTTATGCAGACTATATGAAAGTCAAGTGTAACTGAAAATTAATTACCAACGGCCTGAAATAAATTACTAGTATATACTTCGTTTCATAAGAATTAAGGACATTACTACTGCATAATTACCATTTGATTCTGTGAATGATGCAGTCACCCTTGAGTGAACTTGGGGGGGGGGGATCCAGTTTTTAGCCACTCGCCACATTTATTAAGGGGACTAAATGAGTTTGGATAACATCAAAGTGTGATTGCCCCCGCACAACCACTTTAAGTCAGTGACTGCTAACTAGCAGCCCATGATGTACATCTGGACTTCACCGTTAGTTTCTGCAGCCCCAGCTGCATTTCACATGATGTGGGAAACTAGAACTACCCTTTGCCTGACCAGCACACACAAACCTTTACTTCCAGTGCACACATATTGCTTTCCTCAGGCTTCTCCTCCACTTCCCTGCAGTTCATTAAGAAGATATCTTAGAGGCCTCTTCCTAGTGGAAATCCTCTCATTTTTGGCAATAGGTCTGCGGAGTGAGTTGCAGATCACTGTGTGCGGTGTTGCTTTTGACCTTGGGTGTGTCCTTCACAAAATAATGAACTTTTGGAGTGTGCACATTGCTGCTTCTCACTATGTGCAAGACTGGAGAATGCCTGAGATGTCTATGAGACTGCAGAGGTCACTTAGGCTATGTGATTGGAAGGTGCTGATAAAGAAGCCCGAGGGACCTGGTATTGATAGCTGCAATGAGGGGAGGGTTGTGTGTGTGTGAGCCTGAGAACTGCACTAACCAGCTGGTGGGATGGTGGTCAGTGAATGATGCTACACACTGAATGTACAACTATTTTAACTGCCATTTCCAAAATTTGGGTGGGTTAAGATGTTAACCCATTAGCACCAACAGTCCCTTACCATTTCAAGGTCAACAGTGATGATGTAAGCTGCACTTCCCAAGGTAGGGTCCAACCACTTCCTCTGTTAGAAAGATCGTGGCCCATTTCACTCCTGAGCTGCAATATCACTAAAGTTCAGATGGGCTCTTCTGCAGCTCCTTGCTGCCAGCCCAACCACTTTCTTTGAACTTGACATTAGAATACTGAGCCCAGCTAGCCTGAGCTGTGAGAAAGTTCCTCTCAAGGCCTTTGTCAGATTGGCCTTTTCTTCCTGGGGAATCCACCCCTGGACACATGAACACATGAAGCTGCCTTATACTGAATCAGACCCTCGGTCCATCAAAATCAGCATTGTCTACTCAGACCGGCAGCAGCTCTCCAGGGTCTCAGGTAGAGGTCTTTCACCTCATCTACCTGCCTAGTCCCTTTAACTGGAGATGCCGGGGATCGAACCTGGGACCTTCTGCATGCCAAGCAGATGCTCTACCACTGAGCCACGGCCCTTTTCTTGATGACCCCCTCAAAGTCCGAAAAAGGAACTAGAAAGATTGCTATTGAGAAGGGCTGTCCCGCCCCTCGGTTTGCTATCCACAGCACAGCCTTCATGCTTGATTAGAATGAGCCAAAGGATAATTTTATTGGCAACAGAGCTGTTAAATGAAGTAGGGGAAGAATGTGGAAGAAACTCTACAATAAAACAAATGAAAATGCAGCTGTGACAATACTACTAGTCTAGCAGTAGGTGGCTTCCCAGAATACTAAGGCTGTGTGTGGGAGAGATATTTTATTTTTGTATGATCTGCAGCTTGCATCTCATAGCCTGGTCCAAGATTAAAGTAAACATTATTTACTTGACCCCTTTTAAGACCAAACCTTTCTTCTTGGGGTGGCTTGGCAGTGTGTGGTGTTTTGTGCCTTTCCTTTGTATTCATGCTGCCAAGCAGGTTACATAAGTACAATTCAGCCTCCTCTACCATGCCCTGGCCAATCCCTCTGGCCGCCTCTGCTGAGTTAAACCAGGCAGAGTGTTTCATTTATCTTCAAGTTAACAAAACCTAGAGAAACAAATACATTTAAATGAAATTTCACTGACAATATGAGGAATGGGGAACACTTTTTTGGGCCTTAGCATATGTCTCAAAAACTAACATTTTGACTTCTGACCAAAGGAAAGCACTAGAGCAGGGGTGGGGAACGTCAGGCCCGGGGGCCGTATAAGGCCCGCAAAATCATTTGGTCTGGCCCTTCGTGGGTCCTGGCAGATCTCTAGCTCAGAAGGATCTAAGACTGGCGATCCGCCCCCCTCCCGCGGACAGGAATAGCCTCTATTCAAGGCAGATGTGAGTTTGTTTTGCGGAGAAAAGGAACCTTTCCCCCCCCTTGCAGAAGAGTCGTTAGCTATGGAGCTGCTAGGACCGCCCAAGAAACTGGGTTAACCCTTTCCCACCCGGGCCGTGGAGAAACTACGTGGCAGACACTCGGAGCCGTCTCCGGTCGTGCCTCTTGGCTAAATGTTTGACCAAATATAGCAGGCTAATTTTAAAGTTGATAATTTTGCATGGCCCCCGAATGATGTTATAAATATCCAAATGGCCCTTGGAGGAAAAAAGGTTCCCCACCTCTGCACTAGAGGAAAATGTGTGAGGGATAAGCCTACCTACATTCAATTTAGCACGGGACCTTTGGATCCTAAGAATGGGGAGCCAGGAAAATCTTTAATAACTGCCATGGGGGTGCCAGATATTCCTTCCAGCTCCATTCGTCATCTTAAGTTACAAAAATGGGGTGACTACAATATCAGGTGGTGACTTATATGTTTGGAAGAGCCATCACAGATCAAATGCCACAGAAAGCACTCCCACACACTTCATATCAGGTCCGTGATTCTCAGCTACCTCCTCTGAGAATTTATCTGATGATGAGATGCTAAGTAACATAGACATGTGAAGGAGCCACCAGATTCTTTAACTTGGATTATGTTCAGTGTCCCCCCCCCCCCTCTCTGGGGCTGCTGTAAATGTCCCTTAGTGATGCTGAACATTCTTGGACCCCATGCTCAGTAGGCAAGGAGCTGTCCAGGATCTGCAGCTTCCTGATCAACAATGCAGGACAGCAAGTTTGCCAGCTTCAAAGTAGCTATTAGGGCTACCAGTTGCTGCCAGCCAAGCAAAAGCCCTCTTTATCCATTGATTTATACTGGTTTCCCTTTAATTAAGAGAGCCAGCATGGTGTAGTGGTTAAGAGTGGTGGACTCTAAACTGGAGATCTGGGTTTGATTCCCCACTCCTCCACATGAGTGGTGGACTCTAATCTAATCTTGTGAACCCAGTTGGTTTCCCCACTCCTACACATGAAGCCTGCTGGGTGACCTTGGGCTAGCCACAGTTCTCTTCCAGCTCTCTCAGCCTCACCTATCTCACAAGATGTCTTTTGTGGAGAGAGGAAGGGAAGGGGATAGTAAGCTGGTTTGATTCTCCTTGAAAGGTAGAGAAAAGCAGCATATAAAAACCAACTCTTCTTCTTCTTACTTAAGCTGCAGCGTTTAGGTTAATGGATTAAAAACCAGTTGATTACTAAAAATCACCTCCAATAAAACTGGGCAGCAGATTTTTAAGAAAGGTTAATCTTGAATAGAAGACTTGACAAAAACTTCAGGTCGTAGGCTCTATGTGAGAAGTATTTCCCTTCAAAATAGTTTTTATTTATATGGGAAGGTATGTCATTTTTTCTTTATAGGGGTCGCTTATTTATGTTATGGTTAATTTAGGCATTTTTAGTATTTATTTTCTTTATTGTAAGCCATCTTGGCCCACAGACTGGAAACGATCCATTTACATTCCAGTTCCCAAGAAAGGAGACATCAAAGATTGCAACAACTATCGGACCATTGCATTAATTTCTCACGCAAGTAAAGTGATGCTCAAAATCTTACAGCAAAGACTGTTACCATATATGGAACGAGAAATGCCTGATGTTCAAGCTGGTTTCAGAAAAGGAAGAGGCACTAGAGATCATATTGCAAATATACGCTGGTTACTGGAGCATACGAGAGAATTTCAGAAGAAAATCAGCTTGTGTTTCATAGATTACAGCAAAGCTTTTGACTGTGTGGATCATGAAAAGCTATGGCTGGTTTTAAAGGAAATGGGTGTGCCACTACACCTGATTGTTTTGATGCGCAACCTGTACTCTGGACAAGAGGCCACAGTTAGAACAGAATATGGAGAAACGGAATGGTTTCCAATTGGCAAAGGTGTCAGACAAGGATGTATTTTATCTCCCTATCTCTTCAATCTATATGCAGAACATATATAATTAGGAAAGCAGGATTAGATTTAGATGAAGGTGGAGTGAAAATTGGAGGGAGGAACATTAATAATTTGAGATATGCTGATGACACTACATTATTGGCAGAAAATAGTGAAGATTTGAAACAACTACTGCTGAAAGTTAAAAGAGAAAGTGCCAAAGCAGGACTGCAGCTGAACATCAAGAAAACAAAAGTAATGACTACAGGAGAATTACACAACTTTAAGGTTGACAATGAGGACATTGAAATTGTTCAAGACTTTCTATTCCTTGGCTCCACCATCAACCAAAAGGGAGACTGCAGCCAAGAAATTAGAAGGAGATTGAGACTGGGAAGGGCAGCCATGAAGGAGCTAGAAAAGATTTTGAAGTGTAAGGATGTGACTCTGGCCACCAAGACTAGATTAATTCATGCCATCATATTCCCTATTACTATGTATGGGTGTGAAAGCTGGACAATGAAGAAAGCTGATAGGAAGAAAATAGATTCCTTTGAAATGTGGTGTTGGAGGAAAGTGTTGCGGATTCCGTGGACTGCCAAAAAAACAAATCAGTGGGTTATAGATCAAATCAAGCCTGAACTGACCCTAGAAGCTAAAATGACTAAACTGAGGCTGTCGTATTTTGGTCACGTCATGAGACGACAAGAGTCACTGGAAAAGACCGTCATGATAGGAAAAGTTGAGGGCAGCAGGAAAAGAGGAAGACCCAACAAGAGATGGGTTGACTCAATAAACGAAGCCACAGCCTTCAATTTGCAAGATCTGAGCAAGGCTGTCAAACATAGGACATTTTGGAGGACTTTCATTCATAGGGTCGCCATGAGTTGGAAGCGACTTGACGGCACTTAACACACACACAAGCCATCTTGGGTATTCTTGAGGGGCAAGGTGGAATCTACATTTTTTAAGAAATACATTAAATCAATAGGTTATCGATAACATCAAACTCATGATTAGTGAAGGGAGATTTCTTTAAACTAGGGGATGGGTACTAGTTTTAATTTGGCTTCTACTCCTTTCTTGCTTTCAGTAGTCACTAAAATTGCCTGCTATTCTTTCCTTTTTTTTTGGACTGCATAGATACAAAGCTGTAGAAAACATCTGTATCATTAATTTTTTTATGATTTACAAGGACTAGAGCACCTTTCGGCACACAAAGCGCGTTGGCAACCTCTCCCCCTTTCCTCTCAAATCTTAATAACCATCACAAGTCCCTCAAATCCTAACTCAGAGTAAATCCTCTATACCTCTATGAACTTTGTCGCGGTCAGGTGGAAGTGGTGTTTTTCCAAGTTGGCCAGTGGCGCAGACGAGAGGCGGGACCACTTCTGCTCAGAGAGCGTTGGGACCGCCGGTCCATCCTTCGGAGAGGCCAGGAGACCTTCGGATCTGCCAGCTTGGGAGCTCGGCAGCTCCGGATCACCCACTGGGCCAGCTCCGAACTGGGGGGGAGAGTGGGCCCAGGGAACTAGGCGGGAGGCCTGCGGAGACACAGGCTCAGCTCCACACAGGAATTGGCAAGGAACAGCAGGTCGTAATGATCAGGTCCTGCAGGAACCTCAGCGCTCCCTCACCTGACTCGGAGAGTCTGGAGGGGCAGGGTTTTTGGACACAGGTCCGTTCAAGAGCCTCCCTTGGGCTCCTCCCTTCCAGGAGGGGGCCAAGCGGCCATTGCCAGCTCCATGCGCTCACTGCCCCTGGCCAGGGCCCTTGAACAGATGAAGCTGTCTTCTATTGAATCAGACCCTTGGCCCATCAAAGTCAGTATTGTCTACTCAGACAGGCAGCGGCTCTCCAGGGTCTCAGGCAGAGGTCTTTCACATCACCTACCTGCCTAGTCCCTTTAACTGGAGATGCCGGGGATTGAACCTGGGACTTTTTGCATGCCAAGTAGATGCTCGACCACTGAGCCACAGCCCTTCTGGAAACCAAGCTGCCCTGCCCTGCCCACCGGCACAGAGTTCCGCAGGCCCCTCCGTGGCCCCCCCCCCCGGGGGCCCGTTGTTCTGGGGCGTAGCAGAGCCGCTGGCTGGGGGCCCTGGCTGGCCCTTGCGGAAGGAGGACGGGCGGGAGGCCAGTGGGGAGAGCTGGTTCCGGGAGGGGCTGGGGGGTTGCGGGGCCGGCTGCTGGTTGCCCGGCCGGCCGGCCGGCGGGTCCCTGGTCCGGCCGTGCGGGCGGAGGCTCCCGGCTGCGGTGCGCCAGCCCGTCCGTCCCAGGCTTCACCCAAGCCTCATTAGCACCCCTTAATGAGACCCCTTTACTCCGTGACGTGCAACCGCTCCATCTCATTAAGGAAATCGCTCTTCAATGCTGATTATTTTATTTGCAGCCATAATTATATTTCTTTCGGCTAAATCACGGTTTAATCGAGCCCACATGGAGGGCAGCAGCGCTAATTACGGCGGGGGATGCGGCGGCGGCGGCTCGCCTCTTGGACCGCTCGGCCGGAGCAGGAGGCCAGCCAGCCAGCAGGGCGGGGCCCAGGCAGCCGGGCGCCGCTCGCCCCCCCTCCCCCGGGGCTCGGGGGAGGAGGGGGGCCGGCGGAGAAAGCTGTCGGGGACCGGGGGGGGGGTGGAGGAGGAGGAGGTGGTGGTCTGAAACACAACAACTTATTACTTCTAATTCCCCAACTGTCACCAAATCACCTGCACGAAACAAGAATCTAATTTGTTAAGCTGGCATTTCTGCAGATGGAAGATCGATTTTCTCTTTAGATTTCTCTAATTGAGTGAATATAGACGCCCCGAATTAGCCGCACTTGGGGCTGCTGGAGGGAAAAAAGAAAGGAAAGAAGGAAGGAAGGAGGGAGGGGGGATTAAAGGGGGGGAAGGGAGGACAGTGGGGGGGAGAGGCTTGGGGGGAAAGTCAACAAAAATCATCCTTGTAAAATAAGCCGTATTACCTCCAGAACTGCCCCCTCTCCCCCCCCCAATAATAAAGGGAGGTGAATCGAAAGGTCCCTGGATTGAGTGACAGGCATATTCCTGCCGCTAACTGGGTTTTAAAAGAAAAGGTTAGGACGGCTGGAGAATACTAACCAACCGGCAAAGAGAAAGAGAACCGGGGGGGGGGGGGGAGAGAGAGAGAAGGAGACGGTGTGTGTGTGTGTGTGGAGGGGTGTGTGTGATCTCTGAAATTGCTTACAGAATTACATTTGTTTTTCTTGTGATTTTATTAAAAGTCACTCCTCATCTCCAGAATGCGTGAAAATATCTACTTTCCACTCAGATACACCGCATTAACTTGTTGGAGGCGAATTTGTTTGTTTGTCTATTTTATTTCTTTTGCTAGATAAGATTGATGCACTTATTAGCGCTATATCTAGTTATAGAAAGAGATCAGGATGAGATGTTTTCTTTTTATTCCAATTACGAGGCTTGTCACCTAACTGAATAACTGATATATGATTATTTATCCTGAGCAAATAGAAATCAGAAAAGCGGCCCAACTTAACACATACAAACAAAAATATGTATGTTTCTTATTATAGCCAACCCGGGTAATTGGCCAGATTAACAGGATGCCGTTCGAGAGAGAAGGAAGGGGAAATTTAAACGCGCTTCTGTCAAGCCTGAGAGGGAGATTCTCCCCCCCCCCCACGGTCGTGTCTGATCGCCTATTTAGTACGCCGGCCTGGGGTGACTTCCTTCTCTTAAAAAACAGGCGCAAGCCCTTCTGCTCCGGTTCTGCTCCGCACCACCCCAAAAGCCACAGGAAAAATCGCTAGCCCAGGACCTGGTTCCAAAGCCTTGTTTGCTCCGAGCTTCCAGATGTTCATGATCATAAACCCCTCGCCAGAGGGCCAATGAGCTCAGGAAAAAGAAATAATAATAATAATAATAATAATAATAATAATAATAATAATGGTGGAGGTGGTGGAGGTGGTGGTGGTGGAGGACAATAGGCGATAGATTTTTAAAACCTCTTTGGTCTGGTATTGGAAGTGTTTTGTTTGGACTGCAGACTGGGGGGGGGCAAGAAGAGGGAAAAATGAAACCTAAAAGTAGTCTTTCTCCTCGCCCCCCACCCCCCGCTGATGAAAAATTAGTTGAAACGAGCCAGGCTTTTAAAAAAAAGGAAATAAAAGAGCTTGCAACAGAATCCACCGAGCCCAGCTTTCGCACTCGGCCGGCTGCGTTTGCAGAATAAGACAAGCGGCTGCGCTGTTCTAGTTGGGGGGAAAGAGGGGAGCCCGGCGACGGTGGGCCGGCAGATCCCGCTCTCCCGGGCAGAGAACCCTTGGGCTGGCGCCAAGAAACCTTTGAGTCGAAGAGAGGGACCCCCTCCGGGAAGGGAGGCTCCCCGAAGACAGGAGACTTCCCTAGTGGACGGAGCCCTCGGGGCACCCCGGTGGCCGCCCCCAAGGCAGCGCCTGATCTCCTTTCCCGCCGCCCCCTTCACTCCCCTTCCAGCCCGGGTCTGCTTGGCCTCCGGCTGCGGCTCCCCAGACGAGGGACGGCGGAGTCACCCACATCCCGAAGCCCCCTCGATTTGTTTCCTGTAAGCAAACGGCGCGGAGGCGCGCGCGCGAACACACACACCCCACTTCCAAAGCCGGCTTGTAATTTACAAGGAATTAAAATTGATTCTTTTCATCAGGCAAAGAAAATAGGAAAATGCGAGATCGTTAATTATTGAGGGAGGCGCGCGCTCATTAGAGGCAGCCGGGCTACAATTCAGCATTTACATCGCGGCGATGTGAGCCAGTAATGATCATAACAGCCCATCTTTCAGCCCCGGAAAGACACGCTACCCCCCCGTCCCCACCCCCAAAGAAAACAACGGAGCATCCTAGAAAAACAGTGGGGCCCGCGAGGTGGGCCAGGCGGGGGAGGGGGGACTTGCTCCCCGGCAAGTTTGCTTCGGTGAGGCTCGGGACTCGCCCTTTGGCCAGAAGCTCCACTGGCAGCAGCAGAGGGGCTTCTGCCCATCGGGGGAGCGCCAGGATGCTGCCCACAACCAATCGGGCCACCGGACTACAAGGTCCCCCCCTTGGTCGCTGCCTAGTTGAAACCCGGCGTTGTTTGCTTGGCCGGAGGAGAATCGAGGCCTCCCGACCTGCCTGCTCGGGGTACCCAAACCAAAAGCCGGAACCGTTCGTGCATGGGAGGTTTTGCCTTGGATTTGCTGCTCTGTAGATGCACGTTTTTCCCCCATCCGAATTCTCCAAACTCGAAAAACAAGCCTCCATGCAGAGTTTTGAGATGGGGAAAATGTGCATCTAGAAAGCAGCAAAATCTCCCATTCATTAATTCTGTCGCCGCAGCCGCTTCAGCCTCTCCTCCGGCGGGCCAGAGTTCCCCGCCCCTGTCCAGGAGCGCCCCTGGCCCCGCACCCTCTGGGTCCCTCCGTGGAGGGGGGGGCTGCCCGCCTGAGTTTCCGGGGATCGGCCCCCTGGACGCCGCTTGCCCGAAGGGGAGGGCGGCGGAGGCTTCCCTGCTCCCGGCCCTTCGGCTGGCCTCCGTGCACAAAATTCAATCTCTATTTTTTTATGAGAAGTAAACCGTCTAAATAAATTTTATTAGGGACAACCGATATATTTGCCGGTCGTCCCCTTTGTTCCAGTCCTACGTGTGTGTAACAATCTAAAACCTATTTATGGAGGGGGAAATCGCCGGATCCGTCATAGAAAACCCGTTTACTTTGCTCCGAAATGATTTTTTTTTCCTGAAGACATCCTTGTCATGGTGGAGATTTTGGGGGCCACGGTGCTAAGCCGCGCCTTATTAGGAACTTCACTTTGCCTGATCAGGTGGGAAATACCTTCCATTATCAAAGGAATGGGCCTGAGTGGCACTTTTCTGGCTTGGGGGGGATGAGAGGGAGGGGGAACCGGAGACAGCCGACAAAGAAGGGAGGGCGAGGGGGAAAAGATGACGAGCCGGCGTTGGGTAAATACCTCTCCGGCTCTGCCCAGGTGGAATCAAATTCTCCCCAAATGCGCTCGGATCGCGGAGCCGGAGGAGACGAGAGGGTGGGGTGTGTGTTTTATACCGAGCAAAATCAAGAACATTTTCCCACTGACAAGCTCTCGCCCGCCCCCCGTCCAGACCCCCCATTTTCTTTTCTTCCCTTTCTCTCGCCCCCCCCCCCCAAAGCCCATCGCGCTTTGAAGCCTCGGAAGGAATGATTTAGTTTGTTTATCCTGCTATAAAAATCAAGAGCAATAGAAAAGTCATAAAAGGGAGCGCGCCATCCATCACGCCGCAGCCCGGTTACGCGGCGCTTCCTAAGCGAGATGGATAAGCCGCGGGCTTCAGCCCCTGCTTAGCGCGATGATGGGGCTGCCCATTAACTGTATGACGCCCTTTATTTATCGACTGGAAACGGACAAGCGGAGCCGGCCGAGGCGCCGGCCTGGGAGGTTAGGGGCTGGAGGGCCAGGGGCTCCCGGGACACCCCCCGAACCCCGAAGGAGGGCGCCTGGGGACTTGACTAGGCCCCGAAAAGGAGTGTGGGTTTGTGTGTGGGGAGCAAGAGGCACCGCGAGGAGGGCCCTAGGCTGGGGGGACGGACTGTCCCCGGGCAGATGAGGCTCCGTGAAGTGACCCGGCCCAACTGCCTTTGGGAGCGCGTTCCCACCGCTTCCCAAAGCGACCCGCGGTCCACTCCGGCCAGGCGAGCGGCCCTTTCCACTGCCCCCCCTGGCAAGGTGGCTCCGGCTCTGTGGGCATCTCTTTGAGGGCGCCCCCCTCCCTTGGCGATCTCCTCTGCTAAGGAAGGTGTGCACGTGCTTTTTGGGGGAGATCACAGCCGGCAAACCGCTCTCCAGGCGTTTGGAGCGAGCCCCGGTTTGGCCGCTGCCTCGGCTGGCCTGGCTTGCTTGAGAGAGACCCCCCTGAATGGGATCACGGAGGGAACAGCCAGGAGTCCCAGTTGGCCCGGATCTCGCTCGGCCGCCTCCTTTGTCTCCCAGCCCTGCCAGCCCCAAACTCTCCGCCCCTGCGAAGCGGCCGCAACGCAGGAAGTCTCTGGCATCTGCTCGCTTGGCAAAAAGGCTTTGTGAGGAGTCAGATGGGTGGCCGGCGACGGCGGCAGAAGCAACTGCCCCAAAGCCCTTCGTCTGGAATTATGTAGCGGACTTTCCCCGGGTTAATCCCCCGGCCTTCATCTTTCGCTGGCCCGTTTGTGTGTTTACGCTAAATGAATAAGCTTAATTGCATCACTTTGGAATTAAAAATCAATGCTAATCAAGTCGGGAGTGGGAAATATCAGTTTTCATTGTGCTTGACCTAGATGGTATTTCCCCTCTCTCCTTTGGAGAATGGGGGAGTGGAAGAAAGAAAGAAAAAACCCAAGTCAAATAACTTTAAAAGGCCATTCTGTTCTGCTACAAATACAATTGAAACGGATTGTTTAGGAGCGGATCAGAAACGGTACAGAATTTTGCACTTAATTTCCTCCGTTATCATTTACAATCAGAACCTCTTGCCTTGACAGCCAAGTCTAAACAGTAGTAAATTAGTACAAATTTATACTGATTTTACTCTAATAATCGTAATAAAAGCTTATAGATTTGGCACTAATTACATAAATGCCTAATGATCTTGAAAATTACTCTGGTTAGAAATATATTACTAATCTAAACTTTGTTGTTGGCTGGCTTTGAAAAATCAGAACATTAGAAATGGTTCGCTTCCTTTGTGCAAAGCACTTGAAATTGTTGGGATAGTTTAACATATTCAAGAGTATATCTTTTTTTAAAAAAAATTAACTGTATTTACTGACTTAAACTGAGTTTGGAGACAAGCTGAACTTGGAAACTTTCCCTCACAAAGCCTCAAGTGAATGGGGGCACCTGTCGGACTTTACTCTCTCTTTCTTGAGCCAGATTAACTGTGGAAATCATATCTATTTTATACAAATATTTAATACGGAGATCAATGGAACAGGAGGCGAACTGATGCAAGAACCCAGATTGGTGTGTAAATTGCATTAAGGCCTGAGCCGACTTCATTCGGTCCTGTCTGCCCCACCATTCCAGAGCTGCGGGAATCAAGTTTATAGACAGGGCTCCAGACCCTTAAATAAAGCCATCCGAAACAATTTACCCCCCCCCCCAGCGCAAAATGCAGAGCCCCCCTCCTTATAAATGGACAGAGCCTGACTCCCCTTGGCCCCACACCAGTGGCAAAAGCCACAACGACAACCAGCATTAAAAGTGCGTTCAGAAGGAAGTGTGGGGGAGACCCTTCCCACGTACACAAGGTTCCGACCATTCGCTTTCCCCCCAATATTCCCCTTTTTTTATTGGTTTGGCTTTGTCAGTCATTTTCAACTAATTTGATCAGGAGGTCACTTTTGTTAAAAAGAGAGAGAGCGAGAGAGGTGGGGGAGGGGAGGAGGGATGGTGTGGGGGGGGGGAAGAGAAGGAAGGTTGTCTCTAAAGCAATCAATCAGCTCGGGGGAGAACCGAATTGTAAAAGGGGCTTTAAAAGCCCGGCCCAGCCCGGCCCGGGCGGCTGCGGCGGCTGGCGGTGCGGAGGCTGCGGGCGGGTGGAGCGGGGACTCTTTGGGTGCTGACATTTGCAGGCTGCCCTCCTGATTGGTCCCTTCGCTGAGCTGCTCACGGGTTCATTGAAGTGTTAAGCACCTCCCCGTCTCTCTAAAGGACATTATAATGCAAGAGACCCCCTTTTTAACCACACACCGAATTTTCTTTCATTTAGGCGATCTATATATATTATATCTATAAGCTTTAGAGAGCCAGGGTCTGTTTTGAATAACTTTTTTTTGGGGTGGGGGGAAAAGCCAACCGCTAAAATTTGGGGGGGAACGGCTTTCGCCCTGGAGCGGTGCGCGATGCTATCTCACGCCGACCTCCTGGACGCCCGGCTCGGTGAGTTTGCCCCCCAAAGCCTCTTTTCCCCCCCACTCTGTCTCTCCCTCTCCCTCGCCCCCAATCTGCGGCCAAGGAAGAAGCCAAGGGCAGGAAATTGACAATTTGTGCCTGATTTTACCTTAATGCGGTCTAAATGGGCTAATTTCTTTTAAAGTAATTGTACTGTATTAAAGTTTAATTTGATTTAACATCCCCTCTTTTTGAAAAAACAACAACAATAACACAACTTTGGAATAAGTAGACCCAAAAGCGAATTGGGGGGCCTTTCCGATTCAGGTCCCTCGCCTTCCTGGCCCTCTTCCTCTTCCTGGGTGCGGGTTTCTGGCTTTTTTATTCTCCCCTTTTTCTTTGGAAAGACGGATCGCGGGTGTGTGGCGGAGTCTTCCTAGAGCCCCTTTGGGCCGGGTGGAGTGGAGGCAAGTGGAGGCGCCGGGCTTGGGGGCCGGGCTGGATGTCTCAAGTCCTCGGGCCATTTGGGGGGCGTGTGGGCTCCCGGCCTCGGGGCGCTGGGGGGCTCGGAGGCGGCGTCCCGGTAGCTGCAACGCTGAAGCGCGGCGGGCCGCTGCTTTTGCCTCCGCAGGAATGAAGGACGCCGCCGAGCTGCTGGGCCACCGGGAGGCGGTGAAGTGCCGCCTGGGCGTCGGAGGCTCGGAGCCCGGCGGCCACCCGGGCGACCTGGCTCCCAACTCGGACTCGGTGGAAGGGGCCACGCTGCTGCCCGGCGACGACATCACCACGGTGGGCTCCACGCCCGGCTCGCTGGCCGGCGGCGGCGGCGGCGCCAAAGACCCGGACAAGCAGCAGGGCCAGCCGGGGGGAGGAGGGCAGAACCCCGGGCAGGCCGGCCAGCAGCAGCAGAGCCAGCAGAAGCAGAAGCGCCACCGGACGCGCTTCACGCCGGCGCAGCTCAACGAGCTGGAGAGGAGCTTCGCCAAGACCCACTACCCGGACATCTTCATGCGCGAGGAGCTGGCCCTCCGCATCGGCCTCACCGAGTCCCGGGTCCAGGTAGGAAGGAAGGCGCCCTCCCTCTTGCCCCAGGCTTCAGCCTTCTCCCACCGACCAGGCCAAGGGAGGGATCCTACCCACCCACCCCGCGCTCCCCAAGCCAAATCGGGAATAATGTAAGAGCCGCCTGACCCGGTATTACTACAGAAGTAATACTTCCAATAACAAACAGGATCGTTAACTTATTGCAGGTCAGGGAAGGAGAGAAAAAGCCGGTGAAACAAGCCCGAAGGAAACAAGATTTTCCAACCAGCGAATAGTTCCTTTCTGGGTTTGTTTATTTTTGTCCCAAAGTTACCTGAGAAAGAAATAACCCCCCACCCCGACAGAGGCGTTAAGTAGAAAAGCACCACCAAAGAACAAATAGTTTCGGGGCTAAGAGGTACAGCTATTCCACTCTTAAGAAACAAAAATAAACAAAAACAAACCAAAAAAAGCAAGATACCCCCTCCCCAAACATAAATGGCGGGGCTTCGGTAAAAGAGGGTTCCGTTTTTAGCAGCCTGGGATTTTAAGCTGCTGTCGCTCCTATGAACACCACAACGGTAGGCGCGAGACATAATGCTGACCCTCCAATCTCAAGTGCCTTACTTGATTTCGCCAGCACATTGCTCCAAGGCAGGCGTTTAGGAAAACTGTAAGAATTCATTTTTTAAAAAACAAACCCAAACAGACCAGCTCCTGACTAAAACTTTTCAGTTTACTGACAAAAGAGTTCTTTGTCAATGATTACATACACTTTAGAAAATGACAGTATAGCAACTAAAAAGGGAGAAAAAAACACTCATATAATTTGAGCGGGTAGTATTGAATTTCAGCGCGCGCACACACACTGATCCCGATTCTTAACAAAGCAAATTTTATGTGCGTGTTTTCTTTCAGTTCTTCCTTCTCATACCGCCTAACTTGAACGGGTTCCCCTCAGGCAGTATTTACATATACGCGGTGCGCTGTCCTTAGTCCTGAAACTTCCCGTCCTTCGACTCTTTCACATTGGATTATTTCCCCGTGCAAACAGAACGCATCACAGCTATTTAAAGAAAAGATATAAACCAGAGCAAAATATCCACGGGTGCCTCAACAGTTTAGATCGAAATTATTTTTCAAATTGCAATTTACTAGTGTAAACACGCTTACCTGAAGGTGCATTACCAGAAAATCTGTGAGATTTACTTCCAATTTAATTCACTGACAATCAGGGTACAAGTGTCTTTTATCTGACTTGAAATTTGTCTAATTAATTTAGCCAGGAACTGGACAACTCAAGGTGGAGGATTTTTTTTAACATTAGCCTCTATTAAACTTGGACAAAAATTTTGGTGGTTTTTTTTTTTTTTTTTTGAGATGGTGGTGGTTCTCTTCATCATATAAAATTACTTTAAATAATAGATAATGATTAAGATACACCTTAGTGGTATTATTCCCAGGAAAAAATGTGGGTTTCAAAAAAATTAAAATAATAACATAGGAATTCAAAACTGAAAGCCAAGGTTCATAAATGGAAAATTTCCAAATTGGCGGTTCTCTGCAACCGCACAGATTTGTTTAAAATAGGTAATACAATTTTACTTGGCCTGTGTGAAGAATATAATTAGCTTAATTTAAAACAGAAATTAGACTTCCAAATAAAATATAATGGAAAAGAAAGGAAAATGAGATCTGTTAAACGTCACTGGGTTTCTCCGAAGGTTAATGATAGCTATTTCAGCATCAGAAATGTGGTGAATGACGCAAAACCTATAATGAAGAACGCAAACAGCTATTTACCTCCTGCTCCCTCCCTCATAGTGGAAATGTATAGCAAGTAAATAAGAATTTTAGCCCAAAAGACATTTACTTATGGCAAAATAAAGCAGGGTGCATACAGAGTTTCATAGTATTGATATGGATTAATTAATTATCGCCTCTGTTTTACAATCACTAACGAGGTAAAAAATATGCATTCACAAGTGCCTAAAAACCTATTTTTAACATATTTCCACCCAATCGCGGTTGCAATTACAAAAGCCTGATTAAAGTGTGGCAAGGATAATTCAATGTAAGTTATCTTGACTATGGACCTTCCCTTCCAGGTAAGTGCGTGCTGGATCGCTACTTGAGGATATTTCCAAGCCTGAATCCTACCCGTGTTTACATGGAATTAAACCCCTCTGGTTTCAAGCCTTACCCTGGAGACAAATTCCGGGGGCACAAGTAGGATTTACCTCGGAGTTAAACGTGCTTGAGATCTGAGGAAAGTATCTTAATGACCTCAGCATAATCCTACACCCTGCTAATAGCTTCAGGCGTCTGAATAGAAACAGTTTAATCGAGTGGCAATTTAAATATTCTTTACAATAATGTTCTGCAGTTTAAAAAGTAATCAAATCAACATAACCCTTCTCAATTAACACTTCAGAATGATTAACATTGTGTAAGCTTGTGCAAAAAATAAATTATGGGAAATGTATTTACTTCCCAGTTCATTGTATTCTTGCTACTTGACCAAATGGAAATGTAAAGAGTAATGGATGGGTTTATGGTCTCGTTTATACAATCTTCGTGGCGTGCAGGGGGCTCCACGTTGATCCGAGATGGCTGCAGAAGCTCGCCTTTGGCGCAGCCCTCTATGTACCATTACGCATCCATAATATGCAAGAATAAATTATCTCTTCTCCACTTTCTTACACTGTACATTTTTAAAAACCACTCCTGCTTGTCAACCAGGCTTATTCCACTTCTAAGTTACCGCGCCGCTCTCCCCCCCCTTCCAGACTGGGTGTAATAAAACCATTCTTTTTATAGCATGCCATTATTAGAAACCAATTTCAGAATTATTTATAACCTAGAATGGCTTATTAAGCAGCAATGCGAGAATCATGCAAATGACAGCGATCCAATGCAATATAATAAGCATAATCATTAGTCTCTCGCGCTGATTAATTAACTTTCAATATTTTATTTACATAAAAAGCAAATCAGTGAAATAACTTCTGCACAGCCAGGCTTGCCTTTCAATATTTTATATCAACCTAAAAATAATGTGCTGGGATTCCATTGACCGTGTCCCCGCGCTGCCCGCCGTCACCTGCCACATCTTAATAGGGGACAAGCTGAAGAGTATTTTCTAGTTTTCTAATGGAATGAGAAATTGCATTTTCTTCCTCTCCCAGCAACTATTAAAGTGTAATGAATTCGGCCTAGAGTTCACGGCTGGCTGATCGAAATGAACCTGAGATCTGAGCTTTAATGCAGCTCCCCAGATTTCCTACCAAATCTTCGCATTAATCATCCGCTGGATTCCAATGAGATCTTCATAAAGCTGCTGGTGGCGGTGGGGGGGAGAGAAGTAAAGTAATATTCTCTCCCCCGTTTATAGCTGGGGAATTAAACGGACTATATATTTCCAAATACATTTACAGTATGTCTATATTACTGTAACAGCAGGAATCATGAAAGTAGAGTTTGAAATTGCAAACTCCATTAGACCCTCAGTGTTGTATTAATAATGTAAGGTAAGGTAGGAAGGGGGGTGAGGAAGAGCGCCTGTACTCCGAAGTTGCCCAAATGCCTGCGGGTTAGTATATTTCCAGGGCCGGGTTGTCATGTGTGCCTTCCCCAAGCCTCCCTCCGGTTTCCTCTCCCTTTTAATCTGTCATGCACCGGTTTCCAACAGGATACGTTCACATTTTCCAAAGCATATGCGCAGTCGCTCGGAAGTGAGGCAATGAAGACCTGATGGAGATTCTTTTATAACCCCAGTAAACCATGACACATAAAAAGATTTTGTGGCCGCCATTTAACTATTAACCCTAAAACATAATTGAACACGATTTTCTCTCCCTCTTTCTCCCTACCTTGGATTATTATTCCTATAACATTTAGGTTCTTAACAGCTGTTCCTTCTGCTAATGGCCAAGCACGGTTTCCTGTTTAAAGAGAAAGGACTAAAATAATGTGGGTGTTATTCTGGAACTATTCGAAGCGATGTCAGGTTTGCCTCTGAATTGTACACTCCTCCCTTCAGAGGAGAGGAGCCCCAATCCAAACGGTGGGAGAAGTGGCAAATGACGGATCCTACCTGTACCCAATCTCGATTTACTTAAAGCACTTCTGGCCGGACCACCTTATAGCTCACAAAGCTTTTGGGTGAGTTGTAAAGCCCCAAATAGGTGTTAATGGTGTGTGTGTGGTGGGGGAGATGTGGAGTTGTGCAAATCCCATGAGGCGCTCTGTCTGAATAATGTACAGAGCATTTCTCACGAGAGGCAGAGCTCCTGATTTGACTCCTTATGGGAACGGACTGCACAAACCATTGTAAAAGTTATTGCACTGAAGGCAACTCACAGGTTAGTGTGGAAACTGCTGCAAACCCAGAGCAGGCTGAGACAATGGGAAATAAAGCACTGGGCGAGAAGACAATAAAGAACTGGTCAGATGTAACCGGGGAAGGGAAAGAACTGGAAAGAGCCACCTGCCCAGGAATTAAGAGACGACAAATTGTTTAAAAATCTGTAATATGTATCTTGATTTTTAAATTAAAGCTGTGCTTCCACCCACGATAATTTATGTAAACTGTTGAACCAAAGAGTAAGGAAAGAAAACCCGCCCCACTCTGTCTCAGGATAATTGTGCGGAGGGCCCCTAAGCATGTTCACTGGGAAGTAAATCACCACTGAGTTTGATGGAATTTACTTCTAAGTAAGACTGGAAGCCTAAATTTGCGATCCCATGCATACTTACTTGGGAGTAAGTCTCATTGAATTCAATGGGGCTTACTTCTCAGTAAACAAGCTTAGACTCCGCCCTACGGTCTCGGTTTGTATTCCTGTCAGGCCAAGTCCCATTTGCTTATTTTCCATAGCTAGGTTTGTAAAAAAAATGTTTGAATGTAATGGTTCAGTGGAAAATGAAAAGTGGCTGCCAGATAGATGAGTTTATGAATAGCTGAAGCTGATGAAACCTCGGTTGATTAACGCATCAAAATGAAAATCTAAGACAAAATGTTCTGTGATGATTTCCAATGGCAAATACTTGATTTAATGATTTAATAGAAGTTTTTAAAATTGCATTAGGGAAGGGCAAGGAGCTCTGTTTTTAGGTTTAATCTGCTATAGTGAAACTGGTGCAATCAAAGGAAATTTTAAATTGGTACCTAGTATAAGTTTGGAACTTCTTCCTTTTGCAGCTCTGGAAAATATTTACTTTTACCCAAGATGCAAAAAGTAGGATCCTAAGCTAGTCAAATGCAGCCCTGCTTACTGAAGACCCTGTTGGAGCTTAGTGGAAACAGAGACTTGGGAATAGCTGCTGTGCAAAAGCAAAAGGCTTGTGGCATTTTAAAGACAATATATTTATTGTAGCATAAGCTTTGGGCCAGTGGAGCCCACTTCATCAGATGCATGAAGTATATTCTGAAGATATACTTCATGTGTCTGATGTGGGCTCTAGTCCAGGAAAGCTTCTGCCACAATAAATCTGTTATTCTTTAAACCGCCACAAGACTTGTTTGATTTTTGCTGTTGCAGATTAACACTGCTACCATTCCGAGACTATTAAGCAACTACTGTAGAGTCCCATCTTTCCACACCCGCCCCAAGATTTGAATGTGGCATTGTTTTTGGGTGAAACAGCTGCACATGCTCACTATGCCCTCTATTTCCAGCATTTTCATTGTAGGCAAGTGGGCAGTCTCTTCACATAGTTTCTAATTAACCTGGCTTTGTTTAATAATTCTAAATTGCAGTCTTCAACAAGACAGAAAAATCCATATTAACAAACATCGGTCCTTTCAGCAGATGACAGATTCACATCTATAATAGACTTATCTGCAATGTGCCTTCACTTTTTCAATATCATAGTAACACAATCCATATTTGTGTACGCAGATTTCCTTGGATTGGGATACAAGCGTGCAACAGTGTTGCATGCACAGAATCCCCTCCCCAAGATGAATATTTACTTCAAATGTCAGGGATCGCACATATCATTTTCAACTGTGCATCACAGATGTAGTGCCCATCCTGTGGGCAGTAAACCTAATATGTACTTTTCCAAGTAGTCTTTTGATGTTAACAAGAATTCAGATCTGGGGCAATTGCTTGCAGCTATAACTTATAGGGAACTAGTTGTATGTTTATAATATTAATGTATGTAATATTAGGAATGTTCTAGTAGTTTCTATATAATTAGAAGGGTCACCTGCAATGTGTTGGTGAAGAAGTGAAGTAATGGTCTCTCGCTGAATTTATATATTCACTGACCACTTGAAATGAATATACATGGAATACTAAACTTGATAAACTATACAAATCAGACTCCTGTGCATTAAATTATCATGCTTAGCACACATATCTCTTACTTACCATACAATCTTGGTTGTATTATTTGCTTATTCTTTATATGCCATCAGCTAATCACTAAACAGTTTCACAGCCCATGATTTCAAGTCACTAGCAAATAGCTTGCTTACAATCACGAACATAAACTAGTTTCACCTGAACTCTTGGGAGTTAAAATTGGCTGGAATACAAAATCCTACATTGGCCTGACTCATGGATGCATCAATAAAATCTTATCACAAATTAAAGTAATGGGATAGGAAAAATCAAATAAATAAATAAATCTGCCATTGGCTTCAAGAAATAAATGTTGGATATTGGAAGTAAAGCACAACATCTATCCTAAATAGTTCAATGAAACTCACATCCAATGAAGCGTGAGATGGTATGTTATAGCAATCATTATATGCTGTAAGACCACAAAGCAAGTTCCATTGAACTTTGAGTAAACCTGAATACCACTACCCTACCCTACTGTTGAGTAAAAATGTTTAGTATAGTGTTGCATATACATTTGCACCGCTAGTGTATGCATCAGGATATCAATTACAAACTAGTATTTTAGCTTTATCTTTTTGTTTATACACTCCTTCAGAAGGAATCAGAAAACTTTTTGTGAGCCACAGTTCACTTCTTCAGATCTGAAGACCCTGGCAGAAATTTTGTTAGTCTTTAAGGTGTTAATGGACTCCTACTCTTTTCTACTGCTAGTGACAGACTAACACGGCTACCCATCATGATCTATAAAAGTAATGCCACACTAATAATGAATCAAGGGTTACATATTCTGTCAATTATTTTGAAGTAAATAATATCATCCGGGACATTCCCAGAAAATTTGTGTATTATTTGCCGATGCCTTAAAAAAAACAAGCGTGGTATAGTGGTTAAGCGGTTTGGAGCGGTGGAGTCTGAGCTGGAGAACTGGGTTTGATTCGCCTCTCCTCCACATGAGCGGCGGAGGCTAATCTGGTGAACTGGATTTGTTTCCCCACTCCTACACATGAAGCCTTGGGCTGACCTTGGGCAACTGTCTGTTGTGGGGAGGGGAAGGAGATTGTAAGCTGGTTTGAGACTCCCTTAAATGGTAGAGAAAGTCGGCATATAAAAACCAACTCTTCTTCTCCTTCTCCCAAAATCCCAGTCCAAACAGGCTCCCTTATATAAACTCCCCCCCAAATACAAATGTCATTTATTCATGAAATCAAATGAGTGATCCACCTTTTAGCTTTTGTCAGGAGGCTGAGCACGGAAAGGACAAAGCCTTCACAAACTGTAGAGAGAGCGCTTGTCAAATTCCGAGAGGGATGAATACCACTTATCCGACCCTCCCCTCCATTTCCTCCCACGACACCACTGATGATAACCATCTTCAAGTACTTGAAGGGCTGTCATATAGAGGATGGTACCGAGTTGTTTTCTGTTGCCCCAGAAGTACGGACCAGAACCAAGGGGTTAAAATTAAATCAAAAGAGTTTCCGTCTAGACTTCAGGAAGAATTTTCTGTCTAGACATTAGGAAGAATTTTCTAACAGTTAGAGCGGTTCCTCAGTGGAACAGGCTTCCTTGGGAGGTGGTAAGCGCTCCTTCCCTGGAGGTTTTTAAGAAGAGTCTAGATGGCCATCTGTCAGCAATGCTGATTCTATGACCTTAGGCAGATCACGAGAGAGAGGGCATCTTGGCCATCTTCTGTGCATGGAGTAGGGGTCACTGGGGGTATGTGCGGGTACATTGTGAAAATCTTGCCAGTACTAGAGGCCTTATGTTTTTAACTTGACTGTGCACCTTATTAAAATTTATATATTTGTAATTTTAGCATTTTTCAGCTCGTCTTTGGTTTGGAGGGAGGGCATCTTGGCCATCTTCTGGGCATGGAGTAGGGGTCGCTGGGAGGGTATGTGGGGGAGGTAGTTGTGGAATCCCTGCATTGCGCAGGGGGTTGGACTAGATGACCCTGGCGGTCCCTTCCAACTCTGATCCTATGATTCTGCCGTGGGGGCTTCCGTAGAAGGGGGCTGGGGAAGGCGGCGCCGCGCGGCGTCCAACGGCTCCGGCCTGCCCTGGGCACTAACCCGCCTCTCTTTCCCGTCTCTCCCTTCTCCCCCTCCGGGCAGGTCTGGTTCCAGAACCGGCGGGCCAAGTGGAAGAAGCGCAAGAAGACCACCAACGTGTTCCGCGCCCCCGGCACGCTGCTGCCCACGCCGGGCCTGCCCCAGTTCCCTTCCGCCGCCGCCGCCGCGGCCGCCGCCATGGGCGACAGCCTGTGCTCTTTCCACGCCAACGACACGCGCTGGGCCGCGGCCGCCATGCCGGGCGTGTCGCAGCTGCCCCTGCCGCCGGCGCTGGGCCGGCAGCAGGCCATGGCGCAGTCGCTGTCGCAGTGCAGCCTGGCGGCGGGGCCCCCGCCCAACTCCATGGGCCTGTCCAACAGCCTGGCGGGCTCCAACGGCGCCGGCCTGCAGTCGCACCTCTACCAGCCCGCCTTCCCCGGCATGGTGCCGGCCTCCCTGCCCGGCCCCAGCAACGTGACGGGCTCGCCGCAGCTCTGCAGCTCCCCGGACAGCAGCGACGTATGGCGGGGAACCAGCATCGCCTCCCTCCGCCGAAAGGCGCTCGAGCACACAGTCTCCATGAGCTTCACCTAATGGCGTCTCCTTCCTTCCTTCCTTCCCGCCCGCCCGCTTTCCCGCCCTTTTCTTCACCTCAGCCATGCCGCCCGCCCCCGCCCCCCTCCCCGCGGCGGCGGATATCGCGCTGGGCCCGCCATTTTGTTTCTTGAAAAGAGGAGGGAACAACAACGACAAAAGACAACCAACAACAACAGAGACTTACCCAGGGGAGTCGCCTCAGGATCCGAAACCGGTGGACTGGTCTGTGGGCAGAGAAAGCGCGCGCGCGAGGCGTCCCCGAGCCTGCTGCGCGCCAAGGGCCGGAGACACAAACCCACGCGGGTCTTAAATTGAGATGTCAGAAACAACCGAACTGTCCAAAAAAAACAATACAAAAACCGAAGGGTTACATATTCTGTCAATTATTTTGAACTAAACAATATCATCCGGGACATTCCCAGACTCACTCGGACCTCATTTTGATTTCTTCCTTTTCCGCCCCGCCAACCCCCCCCCCCACCCCCGTCAACGGTCGAGCCGCGACCGTTGAGGGCTTCTCTGTTTTTTTGAAAGGAAGCGCCTCAAGAACCCGCCCGCCACGTATCGAGAGAGAGATGAATCTATGATGTCTGTGATGTATACAAATAAAGATCCGAGTTTGTTGCAGGGCTTTTTTTTTTTGATAAGGTTTTCTTACCGGGGTCGTGTCTGGGCTCTGGGCGGGGGGAGGCCCACAAGTATGGGGAACGAGGTGGAGGGTCGAGAGGGGACGGAACCATTTTGATAACGCGTTTTTAGGTGATGGGGGAGGGAGGGAAATCCAAACGAAGTTCCTTTTGGAAACTATTTTTTTTTGTTAAGCACTTCCCTTTGAGAGGGGGGGGGCGTTTTGATTTCAAGGACGGTTGAATTGCAAATTTGGTCGCTTCCCCCCCCCCTTATGGTTTCCGTTGTTGTGGTCCCTAAATAGGCTCTCCTGCTGCCCCGCCCCCCCACCTCTCCGAGCAGCAGGGAGGGAGATAGATAGATAGAGCTGCCTGCTGTAAAGACACCTCCAACCTGGCAAAGACTTTGTACAGATAAAACAATCAGCTATTTTTCCCCCCTTTTCTGCATGTGCTGGTCCAACCCCAGAGAACAGAAGCTATTTCGAAGAATGGACGAACAAAATGTGAAATAGGATGTTTTGTGTAGATAAAGCATTCTTGTTACATACTGGTCGATTTTGTGATATGTTTAAAAAAAAAAAAGGAGAAAAAAAGAGAAAAACTTACTGTCTGTGCTTATTTATTATGGAATTTTGGGTTTCTTAAATAAATGTTTGAGGCTATTATCAAGCATATGGTTTGACTTTCCCCGACAAGTTTATACCAAGTTAATGCAAATCGGTAAATAAAAACCATTTTCAGTATGCGATGATAAGAGCGGCGGCGTGGAGGGAGATCGGAGGCGATTCGAACCGGAGACGAAAGGAGAGACCATGGGGCGAAAACGCACGGTCGCTTTAGCCTCCTTCCCTGTTCCAGCCAGGATTCAGCCAGGATCGAACGCACGAACGTTCTTCCCTGTTCCAGCCAGGATCAAACGCACGAACGTTCTTGGATCGAACGCAGGAACGTTCTTCCCTGTTTCAGCCAGGATTCAGCCAGGATCGAACGCGCGTTCGTGCGTTCGATCCTGGCTGAATCCTGGCTGGAACAGGGAAGAAAGGAGGCTAAAGCGACCGTGCGTTTTCGCCCTTCCTACTTATCATTCGGAATGGGGGCAGGCGGAAGGGGGGGTGCCTGCCAGACATTTGGAAGTAGCCGGCTCGCTTTGAGTCTTGCGATGGAACATCCCATCGATCACAGCCTGAATCCTTCATCCCAGCAAACTTTTTAATCTCTCTGTGTTAATGTCCCTCAAACTTCCAAGAAGCCGTCGTTTGATGGAAGCCGCAGCCAGAGACAACTGAAGAAAAAAGTAGGTAACTGGTCTCTCTCTCTCTCTGGGCGAAAGCGCACGGGAGGTTTTGCCTTGGATTTGCCGCTCTCGAGATGCACATTTTCCCCGAGCCAAATTCCCAAAACTTAACAATAAGCCCCCGTGCAGAGTTTGAGAATTCAGATGGGGAAAATGTGCATCTCGAGAGGGGCGAATCCAAGGCAAAACCTCCAGTGCGTTTTCGCCCTCTGTGTGTACATGTAAATAAAAGGACTGGAGAGAGTTATAGATATAGCGCCCCCCCCCCCCGTTATTTTGCTCCTTAGTCAATCGTTCGTTTTACCGCGGAAAATGCCAGGAAGATTTGCAGGCTCGTTTCAGTAAAAATAAATAAAAATAAATGCTGGAGTTCTTGTTGATTGCGATGAGTGATCTGCCTTAGTTAGCGAAACCATCCCCCCTCCCCTAGCTCACAATGCCTAACTATATAAAACCAAAGAAAATTGCTAATAAAAACCTGAGGGGGTGGGCAGTGACCGAGCGTTTTCTTTCATCTCAGCTGGCTAAAGGTTGTACGGAGGATGGAATGAAATTGACATTTATTTGGAGAAAACAGAAGGGCATTTGCAATAGATATTTTTTGCCGGGCTTTGAAATGAGCCGCTGCTATTGTTTTCATTACTGGCGACGCTGATCTTTCGGCACAGAAAACCTTCGCTTTGCTACCCGGCGCTCTTTGGGCACCTGGGCCAAAGTAAAGAGCAGGGAGCTTCCAAGCACCAGGCAGAAAAAGGATCCTTCTTCTTAAAAATGGGATTCCCTCTGATCGTTTTGCTCTGCGCATCAATTACCCATCTCTTAATTACCCACCTGAGGGTGCCCTAGCCCCCAAACTTTCACAGAAGGGCCCTTGCTTGCTCCATAGTGAATATTGCAGATGCTTCTTTAATTTAAAATATATCAAAAGAAACATGTTGATTAAGGCTTGTCCAGACTGGGAATCAAATCACTTTGGTGACCTGGAGAAGGAGCACTTCGCCACCCCAAATGCCCTTTTCAGTGAAGCCCTTATAAGTGGTTACTCTCCAGGGTCACATGATGACTGAGAAGGGTATCTTTCTGTAAATTTCAGCCTTAAGATGCAACATTCCTGCGGGCAGTAAACATAATCAGGCATGGAATGCGATTTACACTGATTGTTCAAACATATGCAGCCATTTTGGACAAGAAATCTTAAAGCCCCGTGCTTCAAGCAAAAATATTAATCCACCCTTCTGATGACACTCTAGAGCTCCACTGGCCCAGGAAATGACTACTGGTGAACAATTTATTATACAATTTTGCCAGAATATTTGTTAAACTAAAATCCCATCTTTGCCAAATGGAATGTTTTATTCAGTGATTTTAATTAAACATGCAGCTTCACTTCCATTTCTGTCTTCAGTATACATTTAGAGAGAGCTTCACATACACTTCTTCACTGCCTCAAAGGCCCATCAGCTGATGCCTGAGGCCTCTTTCATGTCTTCTTCTATAATATCAGTTGCTTGCTACTAGGGATATCAGATGACTTCTAAAGAATGGCACTTATGTGAAGAGATTTTGATCCTTAACCCAGAACAATCTAGTCGCTTCAGTATAGGTAATGCAAAGTCCTTATTTTAGAACTCCCAAGCCCCAGATTACTATACATAGATGCCATCCTTCCAATTTGCTCTTCATTCCCTTATTTCTAATTTGGCTTTTCAATTCTGCCTTACATATGTGTTTTTAAAATAAAAGACCAGTTCCCTCCTCTCCTAATCTTGTCTGTCTGTTGTTCTTAAGAACAAGAGAAAGCTCTATCTCCTTTCATTTTTCTTCTAGTAAGATTTTTGGATTAAAATTTTAAAAGTGCACATTTTGTTTTTTTTTTAAATGCTTTGATGGTATATGTAGTTTATTTATTTATTGTTGGGAGAGCTGGTATAATTTAGGGGCTAAGACTGTGAGCAGGGAAGTCTCTGGTTCAATGCTCACCCCAGTCATGAATTTACTAGGTGGCCTTAGGATAGCTACTATTTTCTTAGCATCTGAGGGCATTTTCATTCATCAGGCATTACAAACACAGATGGAGGCTACAGGAAACCATGGCTCCCTGACTAGCATAACACTGTAAGGCATGTATTTGCAAAATATCATACTGCGTTCAAACTTTATAGTTTTAGATGTACATCAAAGGTATATGCTTCAAAGGTTGATGAAGGGTCTCATACCTTGCCCCTGAAGTATGGGAATAAAAATTGATAACTTACAGTGCTGTATTAAATTATTGAATTATCTAACGTGAAATGCTTTGAGCACTCCAACTGAGAGTTAATATTTGAAAACTCAAACCTACAAGCCAAATGTACTATATTTTACTTTAAGCAGAGTTAGATGGTAATCATAACCACACTGTCTCAGAAGAAAATCCCATTGACGAAGTGAGTCCCATGGAAGTTAGTTGGCCTAACAAATAACACTGCAGTTTACCTAAGTTTTGGATTGGTTTATCAAACAGTTAATCTCATAGGGGACCTGTTATGGATTCAAGGTAATATCACAAATAGGCTGTTGAGACAATGCCCTGTTGTGATTAACAGGTATATAACAATGCAGTCCTTAACAGAGTTATACCCTTCCTAGCCCATTCACTTCAATGGATTTAGAAGTCTGTAATTCTTTTTAGGATTGCACTGTAAATTACAGATGTTTATGGCTGAAGAACTAGTCTGAGCATCCTCACTGAAATAAACCAGTCTACACATCCTGTAGCTTTCAGTGGGTGAGCCAATGGTCATCTTGTTTCCATTGTAGTAGTACGGTAGTTCTATTGTAGCCACATCAGTATTAGGTGTTCTTAAATATTCACCCCCAATCTATCCAAATTATGTATAACTTTGACTCACTTTTTCCACTACCTCTTCCCAAAGTGCAGCAAAGGATGTTTACAAGCATGTTAATTTTACAACCTTTTTATATAGCTTTAAGTGAGACAGGTTTATGATGTAAGCATGTGATAAAATACACTCTACAAGAGCTTTAAAACACACACACACATGCTTTAAAAGCATTAGGTGGAGATGGGCTCTTAGGTTGGAGAGGAGGAAAATACCAAGCCAAAAGGTACAACTCTTCACTAATGGAAAAAATGGCAAAGCGCTGCAAAGACCCTTCTACTCAATTATCCTTCCCAAAATATCCATCATGTTTTCAAGGGTTTAATGAAAAATGTTGTCCTGATTTTGAACAAGTCTTCTTGGCCTCACTCAACCTGGAGACAACATTTGTTTCCATGGCAATAGATACTTGCCTTATATGAAGGCCTGGAAATTTGTGGAATCCATCAGATCCAGAGTATGGAGAGAAGCTTTGTCTGCCACCTAACATAGTGGAAATGGATGCGCTTAAATCTGGAATAGGGAGTTGGAAAAGAAGGTAAGGTCAACATATTAATAAAGTCTGGAGCATTTTAACTGTGCAAATATTTCTAAACTCTCTACGTCAACATCCCTGTAAGATTCCTGTTTTGTTGTGGATCTCCTTTGACAATGGGGAAACTGACCCTGATATCAGCTTGCTGAAGATCTCCCAAAGCTCACTGCTAGAAAATGGATGTCAAATTTAGAGACCAAATTCATATCCAATTCTAAGTTAATTTCATTGGACTGGACTGCTTCACACATTACAACATTCCTACACTAATGTTGGATTTGGATTTTCCTCAACACAGCAACTTTGCAATCTTTTGCTACAAAGAAGGAGTTTGTGATCTTTTAAGTGCTTGATCTGTTTTAATCTTTGCCTTTTTATTTTCTGTTGGAGTATATATATTCTCAAATTTTTTTCTCCGCACCCTGAATTTTTCAAAGGCAGTGTTAAGAAATAGGAAAAATCAACCATTATCTTCATGTGGAAATCAGTGCAAAAGGTATGTATAGGTCATCTTGTTTGATGCTTTCACGTGTGGGTTATTTGCTTGTGTACATACAGTGGTGAGTACAGTTGCCCACAACCTTCTACAGTGTGCAGACATATGTATGTAGCAAAGTCACCTGCTATGATGTTATCAGACTGACTTGTATGTCTTTCATGGTTTTTTCATAACATATGCTCTGAAACGATAGACCTCACACAGGTTTAGAAGGTTAGATTCCTAATTAGCATTCCCTTTAGGTATTAACCGTGCAATCCTGAAAGTGGGGGGGGGGCGAAGCGCCATAGGAGACAGCATAACCTCGCACTGGCATCCGTGCCACTTTCCCCTGTGATAAAGTGGCATGGATGCCGGCATGGGGGCACTTGTGACGGTGCTGCGTAGCAACGCAGCATTGAGGGTCTTAGCCACTGGCGCTGCTACGTGGGCAGTAAAAACCCAGAAGTGGGTGCCGGCATCAGGGGGCATTCCCACGGTGTTCCCAGGGGCGGAGCTGACATTTTTCACTTCCAAACCCCTTTCGGCCTGGGAATGCCCCTTTATGCTGAAGCGTTGCTTCACCAGCAAAATAGCTGGTTTAGCCCCATGTAACTCCATGGAGGAGCATTAAAAATGCATTTTCAACATTTATTTTTTGGCTGGGAAACCTCTGTGGAGGCAGTGCAGCTGTGCCACCCCCAGCCATTACCCATCTACCCCGTCCCTTCAGGAATGGGCCGCCCGTATCAAAACTTTCCTACCACATGCATAGTAATCAAATAAACATATAAACAAAAATTGACACATTGCATATTATTGCTTGGATACTAAAGACCTGGGCTAACGTTCTCAACCCGTTGAATCACTCACTGAGTGAGTGGCACTGGGCAAATTGTTTTCTATCAGCAATACTTTCTAGCCTATAAATGGGGAATAAAACCTCTTTGCAGGATTACTGTAAACTTAAGCAAGAGGAGGACTGCGATTCAGTTCTCCCATGCAACTTAAGCAATTATTGGCATTGGATAAGGAATGGATTCTCATATGATTCAACATACATATTAAGTGAGTTTAATGTGCTGATGTGCAGATGTGAATCTGCATTCCAAGAGTGGACTGGGAAGGCAAAATGGCCCTGGAGCAAGCCCAGCTGAGTGGTCCCCATGGTGCTACAAGCCAGCCCCTCAGGGGCCCTTCAGGTCAGTGGTGCCAACAGTGGACTGTCCAGAGTCAGGCAGCTAGCTTTGGCAAGCAACAGAAAGCATGATCAGAGGATAAAGTCCAAGGTCAAATACAGATAAGGCAGAGTCCAAGGCATCAAACAGTAGAGGGCAAATCTGAAAGGTGAGGGTCAGGTCCAATCCAGAAGAGTCTGGTTCACTGAGAGAGTCTGAAATGTAACATGGAAACCAAGGCCAGCTTAGCAAGGGTGTTGACGCATTGTTACCACACTAGGTGGTGGTTGTTTTTTCAAGTTGCTTAAATAGGAAACTGACTTGCTAGGACGGATAAGCCAGCTGTAGTTAATTAGGCTGTTCCGGCATTCCAAGCCAGGTGTCGTTCATCAGCCCTGCAATGCCTTAGCACTGATCTGCGCTAAGCCAGCAATCGTGCAATTCGTCAACTTTCCTGCAATTCTCTTTGTAAATGCCTCCTTCATTGTTCTAAAGTTTCTAATGACCCTAAAGGCAAGGCTGCTGGGTGCTGGGTTTCAGGCAGGGCTTGAGTTCCTGAGCTAGAGGGCTGAGGGCAAAGTGCAACGGCTTCTACCTGCAGCTGTTTCTGTTATCAGCCTGGGGCTGAGACTGACTCTCTCCATCTCCTCCTTGTCTGAGAAGGTGTCAGCCAGCTGTCCCACGACAGTGGACATTGGTTGACTCATTGCCTCATCCAGCAAAATAACAATAGTGCCAGAGGTGACAATTGGTGAGCTGATACCTATTACTGTTGCCAAAGAAGGGTCTGTGCTACGTGACCTTGGAGGTGCTAGCAGAGTCACTAGGTCTTGGCTTGTTCCTGGCCACCAGAGGCCCTCTATGGCAGAACCTCACTGAGAAATTTCCCTGTAAATTAAATGGCCGGTCCTCCCCTGATGCATTCACGTGCAAATCTGCATCTACACCAACTTCATGGGTGAAAAGTTGGTTTTGCCTATGGGCTTTCCTTGTTGGATTGGGGTGGAAACAGACTAAAGCACATACACAATGTCTGCAATGAGTCCCAATGGAAGTACAGCCACTGCATTTCTGACATGTGTGTGTATCAGTCATGAGGCCAATCCCACCCCCACATATCCTGGTCCTATCTCTGTGCAGATTAGCAGTGCAAGTCTAAGCATACATATTCAGAAATCAATCCCGCCAATGGGACTAACTCCCTAGAATGTGTGTTTAGGATGGCAGCTTTCAATGTGTAAAAAGAAAAAAGAGAGAGAGGGGGGAACTTTAAGTTCAATCCCAATGGACGTCGGTTTCAGGTAGCCGGCTCAAGGTTGACTCAGCCTTCCATCCTTCTGAGGTCGGTAAAATGAGTACACAGCTTGCTGGGGGTAAAAGGAAGATGACTGGGGAAGGCACTGGCAAACCACACCGTAAACAAAGTCTGCCTAGTAATCGTCGGGATGTGACATCACCCCATGGGTCAGGAATGACCCAGTGCTTGCACAGGGGACCTTTACCTTTACCTTTTACCACCCTCAAAACAAAGCAAACAGCCACTGAGGCATAATGAAAGGTAATGTTTCAATTGTTGCCAGTATGTGCAATTGCCCAGTGCAACCCAGTAAACCTGTGAGGCTGGGGTGGGGCTATGACCTGCCTATCCACCTCCAGCCTCAGTGAGAAAGGTGGGCTATTTATAACCCCCACAAAATCTTAATCCACTTCTTTTTCTATATATGTCCATATCCAGCCTAAGAGCCTAGTGGCGCAGAGTGGTAAACTGCAGGGCTGCAGTCAAAGCTCTGCTCACGACCAGAGTACAATCCTGACAGAGGTCGGTTTCAGGTAGCCAGTTCAAGGCTGACTCAGCCATCCATCCTTCTGAGGTCAGTAAAGTGAGTACCTAGCTTGCTGGGGTTAAAGTGTAGATGACTAGGGAAGGCAATGGCAAACCACCCCTTAACATAGTCTGCCTAGTAAACGTAGTGATGTGACGTCACTCCATAGGTCAGTAATGACCTGGTGCTAAATGACCTTTACCTTAGGTTAAAAATGCTATAGAAATCTCTGCTTATTATAAAATAACAGTTGGGTAAACATAAAGAATATTTCTGCCTAGACTGCCTTCAGCTTTACGTTTTTTGCTTCACTGTTTGACTGAGCTTGAAAAATCTAGACATATTTGCCTACCAGTTATAATATTTATCAAACTTCAACTTGGTTCAATTATTTGTAAGTTGATATTGATTTCTTCTGTGCTGACCTGGATAGCCCATGCTAGCCTGATCTCATCAGATCTCAGAAGCTAAGCAGAGTTCAGCCCTGATTAGTATTTGGATGGGAGACCACCAAGGAAGTCTAAGGTTTTGCTATGCAGAGGCAGGTGATAGCAAACCACCTCTTAATGCTTCTTGCCTTGAAAATCCTACGGGGTTGCCATAAATCAGCTGTGACTTGACAGCCCAAAAAAAGAGATTTCTTTCAATTTCAGCATGCTTATAGACTCATTTATTCCCCTTTCTCTTCCTGTACTGTGGAGCCAGGAGGGGTAGTGAATACCACCAATGGATTGTGTTGTTTTCTGCCTGGCGAATTATAATCCAAAGGATTGGAACTAACCTGGTAAAGCAAAGATGACTACAACTGAAGACTTTTCATGCCTCTTCCTGCTTGATTGTATAATTGCCTCTGCTGAGCCATAATTAACAATTGCGGAAGCTCTGGAAAAGGAATGCTACAGAATAGATTGTGCTATTTTAGTATCGCCAGCAATCATCCTTGCCACTGGCAACAAAAAATGTGTATTAATTTGTGTTGTGCACTTTAAATTTTCATGTTCAGAATAAAAGCCTCAGAACATGAAAATGTCTCTTGCAGTAATGGAGTGATGGCAGTTAACCTGTCAGATGAAAGTGCATAACCTTCCTTTTCTCCTTTTCATGACAAAGATAATCTCATCTGAGGACATTTATGCGAAGAAATAGAACCATGGCATGGGGAGACCCCTGGATCATTAATCCTGGCATCTACTTCCTACAGAGTTCTTTGATTAGTTAGATTCATTCGTTGGATATTTCAGAGCAGTCTTTTCCTCCATTTGTCACTATTGGGGCTAGGTTCACCGAGTTCAGGCTAAACTGAGACAGAGCGATGTTTATTAGTAGTTTGGTAATATATAATACCTAATAATTCAGCACAAATATCTTATCTGGGAAAACCAATGTAGCAGTTGCTGGCTCTTATGCTTAGCACAGGATGCAGCTGTATCTGAAAGAACTGAATGTGCATCAGGAACTGAGCATGTATTTTGTGTATCAGAAGGAGGTAAGAGGAAGAAGTGAAGGGGCAAATGAGATTCTCCTTGCCATGATTCCTTGTGGCTCCTCAACTTGTACTATAAAATACAGGAACGGTCATGACATTTTGTACATGGGATTTACATAGATTAAAAGGTAAAGGTTCCCTGTGCAAGCACCGGGTCATTCCTGACCCATGGAGTGATGTCACATCCCAACGTTTACTAGGCAGACTTTGTTTACGGTGTGGTTTGCCAGTGCCTTCCCCAGTCATCTTCCCTTTACCCTCAGTGAGCTGGGTACTCATTTTACCTCCGTTGGGATCGAACTCAGGTCATAAGCAGAGCTTTTGACTGCAGTACTGCAGTTTACCATTCTGCGCCACGGGGCTCCTATGATTATATGTTGATTATATATCGATTATATGTTGATAAATCAGTTCAGGAAATTAGGTCTGTTTAGGGTTTTAGAACTTAAAAAAAGGACAAAGGACACAAGGGACGTTCTTCTGCTCAAACCCTTTGAAAGAGGCTAGACAGGTGTTTTAATTAATTTCAACGGAGCTTCCACAGGAGAACTCCCTTGTGGATCACTACGCCCACATAGACGATTTTGTTTTGGCCAACATTCGGTAGAAAATATAGAACGTATTGCAAGTGGAATAATTACAGTACAACCAACTGTACTTATTCACAGTCAATAGTCTTTCTTAGTACCACATTTAGCAGCAATCGTTCAGGTATCCAGCCAGCAAAGCATAGAATGAATAATGTTAAGTTCCAGTCCTGCATATACTTATACAAAATTATATTTCTTTTCTGTTTCTTTTAAAATATCTAGCGCAAGGTTTTAGGTTAGCAAACAATACTAAAAACACATACACATTTCCTTTTCTTTATTCTCCCTCATTCCATTCTCTGGCAATTTATTTTTTTAAAAACTGATTTAATTTCCACTTTCCTAGATCATTCCAACCAATGGCAATGCTTCACTTTGACTCTTTGGTTATCCAAGATTTCTCCTCATGGCTTCTCTCATGGCTGTTAACCTATTAGTGGTGAAACTATGACGGAGGGTTGCATTGTGAGGCACACAGCAATTATTCTGTCTAGAAGTAGCCATTAAATGCAAAATTAGGTCACATTTGTACAAGGACCCTCAAGAGACAGCATAGAATTATTCCAAATAAATAAATAAATTTAAACCGGGTAGAAATCAAAGAGCCCTGTGGCGCAGAGTGGTAAACTGCAGTACTGCAGTCAAAAGCTCTGCTCACGACCTGAGTTCGATCCTGACGGAAGTTGGTTTCAGGTAGCTGGCTCAAGGTTGACTCAGCCTTCCATCCTTCTGAGGTCGGTAAAATGAGTACCCAGCTTGCTGGGGGTAAAGGGGAGATGACTGGGGAAGGCACTGGCAAACCACCCCATAATCATAGTCTGCCTAGTAAATGTCGGGATGTGACGTCACCCCATTGGTCAGGAATGACCCGGTGCTTGCTCAGGGGACTACCTTTACCTTTTTAGAAATCAATTGGAATTATCATGGATTTTGCTGAAGAAGCTCGCAGATGTATAGTTGGGTGGATGTGCCAGTAATGTACACTATGACACTTAAGCAGGTTGATATTGATTCAGACTTGTACTGTAAACATGGGGTTGGATCCAGGCAGCTTTTCTGCTACTAAAAAATGGAAGAGGGGATACCTCTGACGACTAAATAAGGCTGTGCTGGGGATCATGGGATCTGCATGTACTGAAGCCACATGGGACAAGGTCTTTAGTATAGAGGGAAAATGGGTGACATGAATGAAAAAACTGGCTGGATCCAACCCATTGCTTCAGTGGGAGCCACAGACTACTATAATTAACTACTGCATTCTGTGTGCTGCAGGTGATAGTTGCCTCTGCAGCTCTCTTCTGTTTACTATAGCCCTGTTCACTCATTATGATTTTGGCACTCCAACCTCATATAATGGGAGACCAAACTACCCATGATCCGCCTGATATTTACAGATGCCATTTTGTGTAAACAGGGCAATGTGCATATTTTACAGCTATGGTATATATGCATGTATACCCTCAAAATTCTGGATTTCCAGTTGCATGTACGGCAACTGGAAAATACGCATGTTGGTATAATTTCTGAAGCAATCCTGGTCTGAAAGACTGTCACACGGCCATTTTTGAGTTTGCTTATTGTGCAAACCCATGCCGCATTTTCTGTTACTTGTCCTCAAAGAATGAATATATCATCTTGCTTATCAAAGGCCCTAACAGACTGTCATCAGAAATATTCCAGGCTCATTTATTTTATCACAATCGTTTTTATAGTTACTCATTTGAGAAAAAATATATTCATTTTTTTCCTATTTGAATAACAATGCACCTCTTGTTCCAGGAATAAAAAAAAAACTAGACCGACATCTTCAAAATTTGTAATAATATTCAGTGCCTGGTCTGGTGCACCTAAGGCCAGATCTTTAGTGGTATTGAAGAGCACCTCCTGTTGAAAGTAATTAGAATTACAGTCCCTGAAGGAGGGCCTGTATGGTTCAAGCCTCCCCTTGACCCCTGGCATGGGTGCTGAGCACAGTCATACCAATGATGGCCAAGACAGAGAGGCCTGGACCTACTCTATTTTAGGCCAGTAGTTTCTTGATGCTAAGGCTTCACTACCCAGGTCTCGGGGTTTGTTTCTGAAAGGGGAAGAGCCACACACAAATTCACCTCACACTTCTGCTTGAATAATTCTGCTTGAATAATTCAATATTGCTTTGAGAATAGGGTTGCCAACCTCCAGGTACTGTTTAGAAAAAAACAGTACTCAGCTCTATATGCAAAAATATCAAACAGTGTATTACAAAATAGTATGAGTAACCTTTGAAAGAAAACAGAAGCAGCCCAATACATGGCGCCATGAATTTCATTATTACAGGCTGAAGAAGCATAATTCTGCGAAAAAAGTTTTGAAAATTCCGGAAGACGTTTCCCAACTTTACTCATCACACCATTCTTCCAAGATAAACGGGACTGTTTCCCTTGCTTTCGATACTTCGGCATTTTGATATTGTTTAGTCTTTAAAAACAATTGTTACTAAAGACCTTGTTGAAGTCTTGTTAGACTCTATAGAAGATATCCCCATATATGTGTATATAATCTGTGTTTAGGATTGTAAGTAAGTTTCTGTTTGCACCTCTATGTTGTCTCCACTATTTTGTAATACACTGTTTGATATTTTTGCATATAGAGCTGAGTACTGTTTTTTTTTCTAAACAATATACCGTACAGTACAGGTGATTTGTAGTGCTTGACTAACCTCCAGGTACTAGCTGGAGATCTCCTGCTATTACAACTGACCTCCAGCCGATAGAGATTAGTCCACCTGGAGAACATGGCCACTTTCGCAAATGGCATTGAAGTCCCTCCTCTCCCCAAACCCCGCCCTCCTCAGGGTCCACCCGAAAAACCTCCTGCTGGTGGCAAAGAGGGATCTGGCAACCCTATTTGAGAGACAGTAAAAGGAAGACAAACTCTCAAAGAATAACAGGCAATAAAAGGAAAAAAAATGTACAGCTACTAAATAACTATGCTATCTACTAACAAAAAGAGCTGATCCTGTTCGCTCTTTCAGCAGGTCCATGTAGACAGAAACAAACAATAGAAAAGGGAAGGTCCTGCTTTGTGAAGCCTCTCCCCTTTTCACCTGATGGGGCAGACATTGGCAATGTAAGACCCTCATTAGTTTCATCTGTTGCCTAAAACACCCCAGCTGTGATTCCCTAGGGCATGAAACTCCCAAGGCCGCATTTCCCTTTTGAGCCAGCCCAGCTGTTGCAATACTTCTATATTACAGGGTCTTTGATATCTTATGGGACTTTCCAGTGTAGTACCCTGAAATGGGTCTCTCCAAAATGGAGGCCATTGATGGACTTGTCCTCCGTGAATTTGTCAAAAGTCCTTGTTGAAGCCATTTAAACTAATGAACTTTAAGCTAATGAACTTCAGGTTTTCAAACAGGATCTTCTTATTACTGAATTCAAGAATCACAAAATTCATCTGGGGTTCGACAAGATGGGTAAGTTCTATGTAATTACTGTGTTGTAAAAACTTTATTTTAAATCCAGGAGGCAGGATAGAGTGGCAGGAGAGCCTTCTGACCCCTTGAGGGGTCAGGGAGGAACAGGGAGAAGGAGGCTGAGCCCAGGAGGGAGAGGGGCTGGCTTAAACCCTTGGAGGATCCCATTGGCTAGGGGGATACCTGGTACCATGGGCTGGCAGGAGGCATAAAAGAGGCCAGGGAAGGAGTTCAGAGTTCCCTAGGTTGCCCAGAGAGGTGCTAACTGGGAGAAGAAGGAATCAGGTGAATGAACCCTTCCCTCCCAGTTCTGCGACATGTGGGTTCCAGTGCTGGGGAAATGTGGAAAAAGCTGAGTGTGGCCAGGAGGGGTTTCACACACAAATAGGACATCGCCTACCTGTAACTTCTCTTAGGCTAGGCCTGTGGCAATGAGCATGCTGAGGTATAACTTCTGTTGGGGTTGAGAAGAAAAATGGTCCTGAGTAAATTAAGGTCAATCTTTTCAACAGAGATTCAAGAAGTAATTGTAAGCACATTTAGCTGATATCATATATTATTAGCCTCATGGGAACCCCTTACACGTAGCTTCTTCCTGTGCCATTCCAGTAGTGTTTGAATCCAAGAACCACATGGACAGAACCAATAAATGGTTTCTTAGCATCTGATCATCATGTAACTATGATGTTCGAATGGTAAGCGAGCTTGTCAATGGCCTATCCAAGTAGTTCCTGGTTCCAAATGTTACCCAAAATGGGAAGAAGCCATAGGGTAGTGGTCCTATACCTCTCCCAGTCATATATGAGTCAGCCTTCAGTTTGGACTGCATCAGATATATGCTGGAAATCTATTATTGGATCTCCAATTTCTGTACTAAAAAAAATATTAGGGGGGATAGGAATAAATCAAATTGGGTCTGCAGCACTGGGGAAGGAAGACCTAGCAATTTTCCTCATGTACTTTTTTTACCCAGTGTAATTGTCTCCCACAGTGATATTTGTCATGCTGGGGGAAACAGCCCCCTAACACACTGGTCTTCTGCTTTAGTTTGCAGTCTCCATGTTTTAGAAAAATAACCCCTCATCGGGGACAAACTAGACATGACTGTGTGTAATGTGTAGTTTGGTCCTTAGTGGTATAGCATCTGCTTCGCAAATGTGTGGTCATAGGTTTAGTCCCCAGCATCTCCAGCTAAAAGATCTCAGCAGATGCAGGTGATGTGACAAGACCTCTGCTTACAACCCTGGGGAGCAGGTGCTAGTCACAGTACTGAGCTGGCTGGACCAATGGCCCGACTCAATCTGAGGCAGCATCCTAGGTTTATTTTACTTTTATTGGTGAATGAGTGTGTGCAGACATTCAAGTGAATGTATTTCTTTCCCCAGCCAAATCAAGCAAAAGTGTTGCTTCAAAAGTACTTCTGCTGATTAAGCTGACACTATTGTGAGCATATGATGGAAAGAAGATGTATGGTTCAAGTGTATCTATGCATATGCGGGCTATGCAATGTACAAGAGTTTAACAAAATATTCTTCCATTTCCGCATATTAAAAATACATTAAAAATAAATATGAAACTGCAATGGCACATAGCCTAGTTAAAACCTCATCTTGAAGCCGCATCATACAAAAAAAAAGAAAAATCCAAGTCCTAATTCCGAGAACACTAGGAGTGGGAAAAAAAAATTACTACCACTAGTAACAGATGTGAAATTACATTAGATAAATATAATCATTAGTTTCAGTCTCACCCTGGTTAATTTGTTTGTGGAAATGTGCAACCCATTATTCATTAGGTAATTTTTCACACATTGATTAGAAAGCCATGTCGAATTGTGATCCCGGCACATTTGGGCTTACCTATCTTGCAGTGAACTGTACCACTTACAATAGTGGAAATGGGGGACAAAATGTTTATCTCGGGCTGATTTTGTGCCAATAAATAAAGTAAATCAATAGCCAGTGAAGTGTGAACGACATTTCTCTGCTGTATAATATGGTTTTGGGGGCAATTTGACATGCTACAAGGGGAAACAAGGGTCTTGAACAGAAAGGTAATAAAAGCAAATCATGCTGGTAACTGTTATTGAAGTCCTGTGTTTTTCTATACTTGGACAGCTTTAGGATGTGAAAAATAATGCACATAAAATTACAAAAACAATGAGGCACTCTCCAAATTTATAAGGTCACCGGATCGTCTTCAGACATTCTATACACAGATACAATGATACGGACTAATATCTACCGGAACTAACGCAGAATCCTACTTTCAAAGGACATATTTCTCGAAGGAGTATATAAATGCAATACTTTCCCCTGTGGGACCGCCTTGCAATTTTTCATAATTTTACATAGAGTTAAAAAAAAAAAAACCTCCGGATAGTTTGAACTGTAAATTCTGAGGCAAAGCTTTTCTGGGTCTAGAAACATATGAATAGTCCCACAAGTATGACTGGAAACCCACCTTGAATAGTACAGATGTGAAGTAAAAGTATGTGGCAAAGAAGAGCATTCATGCTGGAGAATGAGGCTTCTTGGAAAGTCTGTGTTAGTGAGTCAGTCAGGATCAAGACTCAACAGCTAGCTGCATGGCATTCTACCCACAAGCAAGCAGCTCTGCATAGAAAGCCAGCAAATTATAGGAGCTACTCCTACATATTCTGTGGTACTAGAAGCAGATAATTGCTTTGTTTGTGTCTTGTGGTGGGCATGTAAATGCATATGAATTATCTTGAAATCTGAGTGGTTGTTGTTTTTGTGTTGTCATAGTTTTTCAGAGCCACCTCCTATTAGAATTAGAAGGTAGCTTGAGATTACTTTTAGACAGTGGTTTGGTGAAATCAGTCTAGAAGAATAAAAATCAGTCCTAACTGCTAAGCAAATGATTGCCATTGATTTCTTGGGTGGCCTTTGACATTTTCTTCCCTTGTTGCTTCTGCAAGTTTTCATCAATTAATGGCCTGCATGTGTGAAATGCCACAGACAGAGCTTTCTGATATCCCATTTTCCTACCTAGGGAAACATTTCACCTGTGAGCCAGCAAGTATTGAGGAATCAGGTAATATGTTATTGAAGGACATACTTGCAACAGAGAATCAATGCTTGCAGAGCAATGCTAAGCAGGTCTACTCTGAACCCAACTCATGTCTATTCAGTTTGACTTACACTCAGGAAAGTGGTCTTAGGATGGCGTTGTTAGTATCTATAACTGGATGATGTTATGAATTTTTATCAAGTTCTGTCCCTCCACCTTTTCAAGAGATACCAGCACAGGAACTGAAGAAAGAATTCTATACTACATTACTAAATGAATATGTCCAAAACCATAAAGGCAAAGATCAGATATTTGCCTACTTAAAGTTCTTTTAAGGCTCTAATTTGCTTTCATTCAAACGCCTTCAAAACGTTTGGACAAAGAAAACAAGACAGATATAAATTTCTCATTTAGTTCTATTAGCAGCCATTAAAATGTTCCTTGTTAATTATAGAGAATAGGCAATCAACCGCTAGAAGCAAAGATATCTATCTAAATGCGTTTAAAAAGCATAACCCTCCACTCTTCCTATAAGATTATTTTATTGGGATGGAGAAGAAGGCAGAAAAAAGACCATAGCCATCTATGATCTTGGCAGGATTCAAAAAGCCCTATCAGGCTCTTATTATTATTTCTACCCAACCTTTTGATCAAGTGATCTTCAATTCAGTTTACAATAGGTTAAAAACAATCCAAGGTACATGGCGCCACGTGAATGCTGTTCCTGGTTTCTTGCTTGGCAGTCAAGGGGTTAAGACAGAGCTTGCGGAAACAAGATTTTAACAGCACACAATCCTAAACAGAGTTACCCCCTTCTAAACTCATTGAAGTCAAGGAGCTTAGAAGGGTGCGAGTCTGCTTAGGATGGCACTATGAAACATCTGTTCCTGCAACCACTGCTGTGGCTGTCCAGCCCGCGTGGTGTAGTGGTTAAGAATGGTGGTCTCTGATCTGGAGAACCCGGTTTGATCCCCCACTCCTCCACAGGAGCGGTGGAGGCTAATCTGGTGAACTGGATTTGTTTCCCCACTCCTATACATGAAGCCAGCTAGGTGTCCTTGGGCTAGTTACAGTTCTCTTAGAGCTCTCTCAGTCCCACCTACCTCACAGGGTGTTTGTTGTGGGGAGGGGAAGGGAAGGTGATTGTAAACTAGTTTGATTCTTCCTTAAGTGGCAGAGAAAGTCGGCATATAAAAACCAACTCTTCTTCTTCTTCTTCTTCTTCTTCTTCTTCTTCTTCTTCTTCTTCTTCTTCTTCTTCTTCTTCTTCTTCAGTTACCCTCCCCACAGGAAATATGCTCCTCCAGAAAAAAACGAGAGAAAGGTAGCTCTCTGTGTCACCTGGCAAACCTCTTTGGAAATTGTGGGGACATTAAAAAATCAGTGAATTGGATGCCACAGGAATCTACACTACTTAAAAAAAACCACCCCCAAACCCCAAAAGCCAGCGACCCCAGTGGGTGTGCTCAATGCCTGGAGGAGGGAGCATAGCTTTTTGGACCCTAGCCTTTCTAAACAGCTTCCTAGTCGTTGCCTGAGGCCTCAGATGTTTTCTTTTAAAATCCAGATTAAAATAATTTGAGGTTTCCACATAATGCAGGCTGCATTAAAGCAATTAACATTTAATTAAAAACAGGTTTTCCTCAGCAGGTCAGATTGTGAAGGGCTCAGCGCTGTTGCCATAGAAAGGGGAGAAGGGGGAGGGGGGAAGAGCGCTGAGTTGTTTGGTTTCCAGCGAGCAGCTGCATTGTAGGGCTGACAGGCTGAACTCACTCGTGGAAGGACCTGTGGAGCCCCAGGATGAGAGGTTGCCCGTGTCACAGAGACCATTTAAGACTGCTGGAGAATGTCATTTTCTTTACAAATTCTGTGCATTGATGTTAGAGAGTTTTTAATTGCCTGACTGCAGAGATTTTAACATTCGTTCTTGCGAACAGAAAATTAATTTAACTCTTTGGTTCCTGGCATCTTCTTAATTTTAGTCCATCTTTTATTTTGCATTTTCATTAGGATTTTCCTTTCTTTTCCTGACAAGTTTGTGATATCTGTCTCATCTGACTTTGTATATCATAAATGAAGCAATTTCTCATGCTTTTGCTTGTGGTGCTCACTATTTTCTACAATTTGCATGTTGGATTTTTTCATACTTTGTGGCTTAAAGGTAAAATAGTCCCCTGCGCAAGCACCGGATCATTACTGACCCATGGGGTGACATCACATCCCAACGTTTACTAGGCAGACTATGTTTACAGGGTGGTTTGCCATTGCCTTCCCTGGCCATCTACACTTTACCCCCAGCAAACTGGGTACTCATTTTACCGACCTTGGAAGAATGGAAGGCTAAGTCAACCTTGTGGCTTAGGCTGGTATTATTTGGCTTCACCACAACCCTGTGAGGCAGGATAGGCTGTGCCAAATACTCCAGGATTTTAACTGGAGACCTTGGATTCTGAAGTTCAGACACAGCCTACCATGGATGTGCTTCCTTCTGTACTTGCCAGGTCTGCAGTGCTTTCTGTGTGCTCCAGCCTCTGCTTCCCCAACTCAAGTTATGAACCTTTCAGAGCTTCTAGGTCTAACTCTGGATACAGCTGCCATTTTTTAAATTTTTTTTTGCCATCAAGTCATAGCTGGCGTATGGCGATCCTGTAGGGTTTTCCGGGCAAGAGTAATTTGGAGGTGGTTTGCCATTGCCTGCCTCTGCGTCACGACCCTGGTATTCCTTGGAAGTCTCCCATCCAAACACTGGCCAGGGTCAAGGCTGAGAGTGTGTGACTGGCCCAAGGTCATCCAGCTAGCTTCCATGGCAGAGCAGGAATTTGAACCTGGGTTTTTCAGATCCTAGTCCAATACTTTAATCGCTATACCATGCTGGCTCTCCACAGCTGCTATAGCCCTGGGCAAGAGACAGGTATGTCTTTCCCAAAGCTATCTAGTGGGTTTGGGATCAATTAATGCTTCGTTTTTAAATGGGGAAAAACCCCACCTGCAATATTGTGGATTGTGCACTTCAATGGCTAGGTTTCTCTGCAGTGAACATGGGAATGGGGACCGAATCCTCTTTGGGCCTGCACAGCTGTGGATCCCTTGGGAATCCTTCTGTTCATACTTAATAATAACCCTACTAGTTAATCAGGGGCATTCAAATCAGTGCTTAATGTTTTAATTGAGTGGTTGATTAAAGCTTGAAAGCCAAAGGGGTCCCTTTAAACACTCTGAAGCCATTCTCAATTATGAGGAGGGGCCGTGGCTCAGTGGTAGAGCATCTGCTTAGAAGAAGAGTTGGTTTTTATATGCCGACTTTCTCTACCACTTAAGGCAGAATCAAACCGGCTTACAATCACCTTCCCCTCCCCACAACAGACACCCTGTGAGGTAGGTGGGGCTGAGAGAGCTCTAACAGAGCTGTAACTTGCCCACGGTCACCCAGCTGGCTTCGTGTGGTGGAGTGGGGAAACAAACCCAGTTCACCAGATTAGCCTCCACCGCTCATGTGAAGGAGAGGGGAATCAAACCCGGTTCTCTGGATCAGACTCCATTGCTCCAAACCACCGCTCTTAACCACTACACCATGCTAACTCTCTTGCATGCAGAATGTTCCAGGTTCAATCCCTGACCCCGGACTCTCCAGTTAAAGGGACTAGGCAAGTAGGTGACGTAAGACCTCTGCCTGAGACCCTGGAGAGCCGCTGCTGGTCTGAGTAGACAATACTGACTTTGATGGACCAAGGGCCTGATTCAGTATAAGGCAGCTTCATGTGTTCATGTGTTGAGGAAGAAAATATCCTGTAAAAGTGACCACTGAACTCTGTCATCAATTGAAATATCATTTTACTGTTTCCCCTCTTTTCAGACAGTCTTGAGAATCTATGAGTATATCTAGCACAGCATTGTCTACTTTCACTGGCTGTAGCTATCAGTAACTGTGCCTGAAATCCTTAAACAGGAGATGGCGGGGGTTGAACTTGTAACCTCGCATGCGAAGCATGTGGCTGAGACACACCGTTCCCCAACTTTGAATGCATGGCATAACCTTAAAACTGCTCTTGATTTATACTTCTAGCATAGGGGCCTAACACACTCAGTATATACTATGTTTTAAAAAATGTGTTATCCAGGTTAGATCGCACCTCAGACCTCCCATTTCGGCTTGGAAATGCTTTGGAAGCACCAGATATCTGTTTTTTCCCCAAAACGCCTATACCACAATGTATTTCGTTATGTCGTTTCAAAACCAGCAATCCAAGGGGTCCGTTCAGTTACATACGCTATTCAGTTCTCCTCCCCTCTTTTTGTAACACCCAATGAAAAGCCTTTCTCCTCCCATCCCTTCTCCCTCCCCTCCTGTTTGCATCCACCAATCATTATTGTTACTTTATTTCCCCCCCCCCCCATAAGTGCTTGTGGTCTTACAAAGGAACACGGGAACGTTGGAACATTAGACCAACCATTTTTATTTGTGCAGGGTTCCAATCAAACATTTCCCTCATATGGCATGTCCTTGAAGTGGATTTTGTAAATGGTTCGTGGGCTTGAGGGGGAAGGAATGCAGAGGAGGGCGAGGGCTGGAAAAGTAGCGAAATTGCTGCAAGCGGCAGATGGGGGAGGGGGAAGCAGCAGGAGGAGGAAGGGAGAGAGACAGCGGGATAGAGTGCCCGCCCGCTCGTGCGCGCGCGCACACACACACACACACAAGTCAGGGCTCTCCTGCCGGCACAAAGTTTCTCCCTGCCTGCTCCTCTCTTTCTCCCACTGCTGGGGTTGAGCGTGCCTCCCTGCTCTCAAAATTTTTTTTAATGTGCTCGTCCCAACGAAAAAATGCAAGATTGTTGGACCAACGCCCGAAAAGACGGCAGCTCTGTGATTAGCACTGTGCAAGGAACGGCTCATTTTGTTTTTTTTGGGGGGGGGGAAATGCCTGCATAGGTTGATTAGGGTTTCCCTGCCATGCAAATGAGGCAATTCTTAATGGCATACAGCGCTCCTTCGGATCAATGATATTGCGCATGAGTGAAACAAAGAAAGGGGAGGGGAGGCGGGGAAGCATCAGCGGCGTAGACATGACGCAGTGCTCCCCCACGCTCCTCCTCTCAACTTTTCGGACTATTACTTTGGAGGTGCAATATGACTATATGACGATAAACCGTCTTGGGAGCAGTCTTAACAGGCACGGTGCGATCGGAAATGAAGAATACACATCCAAAACACTCACACTGAGCACAATGATAATATGCTGTAAATTGTTGGTGTGTTGGGCCCCATACTCTGCCTTCTGCACCTGCTTTTCAGGTCAACGTGCAGGTGAACAATTTCACATCCTGACTGGGTTCGTTTAACTGGTTCACGTGCTGATTGGCTCTTATAAGGTTATCATGCATGAGCTTCTCACTGTATTGGCAGGTAAAAAGGTAAAGGTCCCCTGTGCAAGCACCGAGTCATTCCTGACCCATGGGGTGACGTCACATCCCGATGTTTACTAGACAGACTTTTTTTACAGGGTGGTTTGCCAGTGCCTTCCCCAGTCATCTTCCCTTTACCCCCAGCAAGCTGGGTACTCATTCTACCCACCTCGGAAGGATGGAAGGCTGAGTCAATCTTGAGCCGGCTACCTGAAACCAACTTCCATTGGGATCAAACTCAGGTCGTGAGCAGAGCTTGGAGTGCAGTACTGCAGCTTACCACTCTGTGCCACGGGGCAGGAACTCATAATTTATTATTACTCTTTAGATCTCTATCTTTTCCCGCTGGCACAAGTTGAGTTACAGTGTGTTCCAAAAATTCTAGAACCAGCGGACCACAATCAATTAATGCAGAGCCTCAGTGGGCACCAGTGGGCACCAATAAACACACCATCTCGCCTGCCTTCCACCACAAGAGTATTGCATGGGATGAAATGACAACATTCGTGAGAGCTAGGGTTGCCAACTTCCAGGAACTAGTTGGAGATCTCCTGCTATTACAATTGATTTCCAACCGATAGAGATCAGTTCCCCTGGAGAAAATGGCCGCTTTGGCAATTGAACTCTATGGCATTGAATCCCCTTCCCTCCCCAAACCCCACCCTCCTCAGGCTCCGCCCCCAAAACCTCTTGCCGGTAGCGAAGAAGGACCTGGCAACCCTTCTGAGAGCTGAAAGGTAGAAGAACCTTTCCATATCCAAGCTGTCATGTGATGATTGTAATAACTGGGTGACAAACATTCCTGTGTAAATATGTTTACATGCATAGACCAACATACAGTAGGGTTTCCCCCCTCCTTGTGTGATCTATTTCAAAGATGTCAAGAGACCAGGGCCATTTAATGTTGCTTGTAAACCGACTTTGCAAGGCCCATATGCTGTAAATTGCCTACCATGGCTTTCCTTCCACACTTCCATTTTTCTTTTGTTTCATCATTATTATAAAAAATTGGTAGACTGATAAGATTACAAGTCCAGGGCAAAACTAATCATACGTTTAGTGTAAGGACATTTAAATATTTAAACAGATGGTTCCCTGTGACCTTACACGTCTCCTTTATAAATGTATGTACTGTCTTATAGAACCATCTGCATCCTAATATGCAGGTCATATGTTTCCAAGTGTTTCCTCGTTAGCCAACAGAAAACTCCAACTCCATCTCCTGCTTACCGCAGGTTCAAATATTACTCTCCATTACTTTGGTGTGACTTCGATTGACACCATGCGGGAATGGACACTGTAAATTATCCCAGGGTGTCGTACAGTTCCATATTTTATAATACTGCTTATCCTTTATTTTTTTTTGTGAACCAATAACTGGTAGGGATTTACATTTTGTGACTTTCTGAATTAGATATGGGCAATTTGTAATTCAAGTATGGGCTGAGAATTCTATTCTTAATCTGAGGATAAATGTCTGTTGAGATATTTCTTATTGCCTTATAACTCCTCTGATTGGGTAAGTCACTTGCTTATTTGGTCTATTATTTTTATGTCACCATGAAATCTTCTTGATTATGCCCCCAAATACCCTGTATTGTTTGCAATGAGAATGTAAAACTTTCATTGGCCAGAATGCTCATTTGCATTACAAATAACCTCTCTTTGATCTCTCCTCTGCATTCACTACGATCACAGAAAATAGATCAGGAGATGCTGAAAGGCAATTGAAGGACCAATAAGAAAGCACTCCTAAGTCATAACTGATGTCATTCAAAACCTAAAGTTATTATTTATTCATTTGTTTACTTATTTTATTTAAAAAATGTCTGTGCCACCTTTCCACCTATGTGCTTAGACAACTTAAAGTTACAACTTTGAAAATCCAATAGCAAACTAAATACAATTTAAAAAAATTAAAGAAACCAGCATCAGCAATGAAAACCAGACCAGCAGCATTTAAGAAGATGGATCCAGACTAACATTTCAGCAAGTGCAAGGATTTCTGCTCACAGAATGCAATTTCCCCATCTTCTGGCCCAGAACACCCCTGAAATTTTGTTCCCAGAGATCCCTTCTTTTCCAAGAGCAGAATTCCAGGAGGCATTTAGGTCTGCCATGGGAATAAGAGGCAGGAAAATCACGCTCCATGAGTAGAAATCCTTGAACCCACAGAAACATCTCTAGTCTGGATCCAATGCAAGGACAAGCTAGGGTTTTATTTTTTTCCCCTCCTCATGCCTGAGGGACAGACAAACAATTATGCTAACTTGGCTACTGGGGATGGAAAGGGCCTTCTCTGCCATCACCATCTTCAACCAAAGCAGGGCCCCTCGGATGAAGATAGGGTTGCCAGGTCCCTCTTCGCCACCGGTGGGAGATTTTGGAGGCAGAACCTGAGGAGGGTGGGGTTGGGGAGGGACTTCAGTGCCATAGAGTCCATTTGCCAAAGCGGCCACTTTCTCCAGGTGAACTGATCTCTATCGGCTGGAGATCAGTTGCAATAGCAGGAGATCTCCAGCTATTACCTGGCAGTTGGCAACCCTAGATGAAGACCCAAAGTGAACAGGTATTTATTGGGTTTTATATTTGGTTAATATAGCAGAGTTTGCCCAGTCATGGAAGCGAGATACTGAGTGCAATAAATTCAGTCTTCCCGAGAGGTAAATTGCAAAAAGGTAGAACTTACATTTATTCAAGTTTAGTCTGTTAACATTCTTGTTGCAGTTGATAAAATATAGAAAGCCTCATCTAAAGAATACATGTCCCTATACAAGTGGCTAGCTAATACAGCGTCATGTGAGTGCAAGTATGATTTTATGGTTTATGCAGGAGAGACCTGTAGAAACGTCTGCCTCCTTTGCTGACCAAGTGGAAAGAGAGAGAGACAACATGGCTACTGAGAAAGAAGGAGGAGTTAGAGGGCAGCCCCCAAGTTCTGCCAAACAGCAACATCTCATTAGAGAAATAACAACTACAAACCAGAGTAAAATAGCACCCCCCCAATGTCAAGGCATGCTGAGTCGCTCTCACTCCAACAGTATTGACTGATGCTATGCTGAAAAAATGCAGAAGCACAGGAGATCATACCAAAGAGTCCATTTGGTTCCTTTTGGCAAACCCCTATTTCTGTGACTTGCCATTTAAAAAACTCTATATGAGATACGTACTAGAATTGCTCTGCTTTGTCCACCTACAATAGGATACATTTTAGGCTGTGCTAAAATTGAAGTAGACTCTTACTTGCCCAACTAATGCCTGGGCTTTTAACATTTTATTTGCAATCACTTTTACTGAGGTTTCACCATGGCACAGCACATGCTTTGCATGCATAAGACCCCAGGTTCAATTGGCTGGGATATACAGTTAAAAGATCTCAGCAGGGCTATCAAAAAACAACAATAGCACCCTTATGCTGCAGAGCCAGACCAGACATGATGACTCTCCTGATACCTTCAGGCTTCAAATCAGCTGTAAATCCCTTGAACTGCATGTGGCCCACTCTGCTGGGGGAATGGGGGTGACCTTTTTCCTGACTGAAACCACAGTACAGAAGAAAAAAGACAGGTTCAGTGTGAGTACTTGCCCCTTACCCCATTGTAGCTAGTAGGTGCTTGGTGTGCGTGTGCCCCATGGGGCTGTGGCTCAGTGCCTTTGTTTTTCATGGAGAAGGTCCCAGGTTCAACGGATGGCACTTCCAGTTAAAAGGATCGGGCAGTAGGTAATGTGAAAGACCTCTACCTGAAACCCCAGAGAGCTACCACCAGTCTGAGTAGACAATGGCTGTTACCGCACTAGGTATTTCCAGCGATGTATTAAGAGTTTGAAAATGTTATAAAAAACATGGCTTTAAAAGGGTTTTTGGATACCACGGCTTATAAATGGTTGGAAGATGTTTTCACAGCTAAAGGGGCCAAACAAAGTGCGAACTGTATTTTGTATAACGTTTTCAAACTCTTAATACATCGCTGGGAATGCATAGAAAGTGTGAACAGTATTTTTTATAACATTTTCAAACTCTTAATACATTGCTGGGAATACAAGTGCGGTAACCCCCTATATTGGCCTTGACGGACCAATGGTCTGATTCAGTACAAGGCAGCTTCGTGTGTGTTCATGAATGTTCAGTTTTGAGCTGGGAAATACCAGGGTGAAGGGTTAACCCCCCCAGTCCCTGTACTGCAGCCTGGGTCTGGTTGCAGTCCCTTTCTCCTGTGCCTGCTTCGAAGCTCTATAAAAACCACCAGGAGATGTGATCACAGATCTCCCACATAACAGATACTTTGCCCCTTAAAGGGCTAGATGGACCAATGGTCTGAGAGTATAAGGCAGCTTTACAAATCCATCTGACAAAATATTGCAATATTTCAATAACGCTGATAGCCTGATGATATACAGAAAAGCAATGATTTCCCATGATGAAATGACAATTTACGGACAACCCATTTGCAGCTTGTGAAATCATCTTAAATACATCTCCCAGGTCAAGATATCCATGTTTACGACTAAGTAGCATGGCCACAGCTCTGTTCAAAGGAAAGACCACTGATTAGTTCAGGATTTGCCTTTGTGCTGGTTCCGTGGTACTTCACAGTTCTCAATGCAAAGCCCTTTCCCTCTCTTCTTTATATCTTTCCATCAATGTATCAGTGATAAAGGGGTGGGGGAGGAATCAGTGACAAAGGGTGTGTGTGACAAAATTACCATGACAAACTGTTTGTAAAATATATGCATCCTCTGTTCCAAGTTAAGGAGTTACGAATAGGTGAATGAAAACTGGCATGCCACTAATTTATACTTCAATTAGAAGCAAAATGCCAGAAATGGGTCATATGAGAACCCGTGAAGAGTTGTGCAGAATATTGTATTTTAAGACTGACTGTAGATCTATGCTGGTGTCTGTGAAAGGGAGCATAATTAGCCCCCATCCTCTCAGTCATATCAGACTAAAGGTAATGGGGTGTAAGAAATGGTTCATTAGGCTCTCTCAAGTACTTTTACTGTGTCCATACTATTTACACCAGCAGAAAAAATTCAGTGTCTTTAAATATCAAGTCAGAGCATTTGCCCCTGGTTTCTTTTGGTTCTAGATATAACACTGAGTAATGATCTTTTATAGTCAAATGGTGGAAAAATGCCTATGATTGAAAAATTAAGCACAACTCCAAGGGTTTAGGAAATATATACAGAAGCAAAATCTTTCTTCTTTACTAATGTCGCTGTGTTTAATGTGTGCACATGAGTTGTTGGACAGTGCAGGATGTTTAGTATATCAGTAATGCTCATAAGGCAACATGACTGATTTTAGCAGGAAAAGTATACCTCATTTACTTGGAGTTGCCTTGGGAACAGAAACTGAAAAATGTCACAAAGAGGATTAAGTCGTGGTTCTCAACGAGGAGATAAACCTGTATCTGGGTTGTGCCATTTCAGAATTCAGTAACGGTTGTGTCTGCTCTGCTCTTATGTTGAATGTTCCTCTGTACAAATTAAGCAAGCAAACAAAAAACCCCTCACCCAGAAAGCAACCTTGTTAGGAAGAAGGCTAGGCTACAACCCATATCCCTGACAGGTTGCCAGGTCCCTCTTCGCAATTGGTGGGAGGTTTTTGGGGCGGAGCCTAAGGAGGGTGGGGTTTGGGGAGGGGAGGGACTTCAATGCCATAGAGTCCAATTGCCAAAGCAGCCATTTTCTCCAGATGAACTGATCTTGATCAGCTGGGAAAAAAGAAGGGAAATATATAGTGGGGCTGAGACTGGATTTCTTCCTGTGGCTTAATATTTGCATTCCAGCTATCTGAGAAGTTGTTATGGCTATAATTTCTAGTCAAGTAAACTGTCCAGACAAGCTCACAGGACAGCTAAATAAGAGCTAATCTCCATATGGCAGAAAAAGGTACGGATACAGAAAATTCTCAGACTTAATTTGAGCCTGGCTTTAGTTAGTCCTAGAACCAGTTTTCAGTGCTGGACCTTGGTCTGAAACACATGAAATGGTAAAAAAGGAGATAGGTTTAAGTATGCAGAGTGCATTCCCTTAACCAGTGGGTAATCACAGCTAATCTGCATATATCATACAACACATAATTAATTTACAGAATTTACTGCCACATGATGTACTAATGGCCACTAGTTTAGATGACATTGAAGGTGTTTAAGATGGTTAACTAGAATCCTGTTCAGAGGTAGCGTATCACTCAATGTCAGTTGTTGAGAGTCAACAGAAAGAGGAGGCTTTGTGTTTCTCCTTGTGGACTTTCCACTGTATCTGGCTGGCAATTGTGGGAAACGTGATGTTATTGGCCTGATGTGGAAGGTTCTTCTTAGGTTCTTATCTGGGATTAGAGAACAGCTTGTTTAGATTAGAGGGAATGAATTCAAGACAGTTCTGAGCCTGTATTTTCTGTTGTAGGAAATAAGTGCTAAACTCTATTAGCTGCACAAACAGCTTTCAGTAATATGTTGAAGGTCTCTTTTGCCAGGCTTTCTGACTGGGACTGTAATCCTTAAAACACACTGACCTAAATGGAAGGACTTTGAATTAATTTGGTTGTAGCCAGTGCATACTGATGTGAAGGAAAGTACCAACTATGTTTGACAGTTCAATCTTCAGGTCAGTGAAGCTCGGTAATTAAAATATGAGACTTGGGAGAACTGGATTCAGATGTAAACTTATTGGGAAAGTCAACCTATTTTTTTCAAGTGAGACAACTTGGACTTATTGTACCTACATAGCCCAAAGATCTCATTCGCCAAAAGAGGGGAAAGGGCTGTGTCATACACTGGACATACAAGCGCACTAAAATGTAGATATAGGTTCTTCATGTCCTCAAAAGTGTTGCACAAATGCACCTGTGAAGCTCTCAGAACAGCCACCTTTGTACAATTTTGTCAGTTCTAGCATCCATAATGTATCCACCGTACAAGGGTAAAGAGGAAAGTACTACAGTAGAATGTCATGCTATGAGAAACAAAACTTTGGCAGTGTGATTGGGGGATCTCAATAAATAATTCAAAACTCTGGGATAACCCGTTTTTCAATTGATCGGAGTAAGAGATTGGCCCGGTGGTCATACTGTATAAGGACAGGTAGGACAACTAGCTATTTAACATACAGGCAATGAATATCGTCACCCAGAACGAAAACACAATTAAGGCATGCTGATTAATTTGATATTTCAAGATGGAAAGGTAATGGAAAATATGCATCTTCTTGAAAGAGGTATGGTATAATTACTTAGCTAGGCACAAAATATATACCAGGCACATCTCAGAGTTATTTCTGCAGCAGCTCACAGACGAGGTCATTAAAAAGAATAACCTGTCTACTAGGATTACAAACGTTTTTACTGGCTTGTGTTCCTTTGCCCTCAGCAGTGGGGTCTGATCCACTAACATTAACAGGTGAGCATGTTTACCTTAAGCTATGACTGGACACATTTTTTGCTTGGTTAATGTGGTAATTCTAGTGCCGTGTTGGCGAACCTATGGCACATGTGCCACTTCCGGCACGCATAGCCCTTTCTGCCGGCACGCACGGTTCCTCCAAGCCGCTGGCCTTTCCGGCTCTGCCCCGCCCCGGATGGGGGAGGCTGTAGCCCAGGGGTGGGAAACCTCCGACATCATTGGCAGTGGCCCCCGGACTCTCCCACAGAAGCTGCCGCCATTGCTGCCGCTGGAGCGTGCTCGGCTAGCCAGGCGGGTGGGAGAGCGGGGAACAAGCCGAGCGCCCACACTCGGCATGGCCAGCTGCTTCTCCGGCGCCCTCTGGGCCTGTGCGGGCGGAGGGGCATGGCTGGTCGGTGGGTGCGAAGGAGGCGCCCTCTGCCCCACCCTGCTCGCCTCTCACAAGCCTGCCGCCGCGCCCCACCGAGTGGCAAATCCAAAACCTCCCATGCATAAATGGCCTCTTTCTTTTTCTGTCTCCCTCTGTCCTTTTCTTTCTCTCCCTTGCTCCATTTCTTTCTCCCTTGCTCTCTCTTTTTCTTTCTTTCTCTCCCTCCCTTCCTTCCCTTTCCCTCTCCCTTCCCTTCTTTCCTTCCTTCCTTCCTTCTTTCCCTCCAGCGGCTTCTCCAGCGCCCTCTGGGTCTGTGCAGGTGGAGGGGCGTGCAGTCCTATTCCACCTTTGAAGTGCCCACAAGCTATCCTCCAAACACCTTTCCATTTGTCTTGATATGTAGAGAGAAAACACTAAGGAACTAGTTGCCAATCTCCAGGTACTAGCTGGAGAGCTGCTATTACAGGTGATCTCCAACCAATAGAGATCAGTTCCCCTGGAAAAAATTGCCACTTTGGCAATTGGACTCTATGGCACTGAAGTCCTTCCCCAAACCCCGCCCTCCTCAGGCGCCACCCCAAAAACCTCCCACTCATGGCGAAGAGGAACTTGGCAACCCTAGCCTCTCCCTCTGGGCCCCCTCTGGGGGTGGTATTCAGGTTAAATTGCCGCATTGGCACTCGGCGATAAATAAGTGGGTTTTTGGTTGCAGTTTGGGCACTCAGTCTCTAAAAGGTTCGCCATCACTGTTCTAGTGCCTACTCTAGGGCTAGTGTGGCCGTTTAACTTAAAGGCAAATTTCCTGGTGGGCCTTTGCTCTAAAGGACCCCTGGTGGTCAGGAGCAAGCATACCCAAGCTCTAGCAACTCTGCCAGAGCAAGCATACCCGAGCTCTAGCAACTCTGCCACAGCTCAGATCCTTCATCAGCACTGGTAATTGGTGTTGGTTCACCGATTGTCTTTCCCCATCCTGCTGCCCATTCTCAGGAGGAAGCAATGGATGAACTAATATCTCCCTGTCTCTTCAATCTGTATGCAGAACATATCATAAGGAAAGTTTGATTAGATTTAGATGAAGGTGGAGTGAAAATTGTGGGGAGGAAATTCACAATTTGAGATACCGTATATACTCGCGTATAAGCCGAGTTTTTCAGCCCAAAAAAAGGGCTGAAAAAGCCGGCCTCGGCTTACACGCGGGTCAATACGGTAGGGGAGGGAGGGAGGAGGGAGGGGGGAACTTACCGCCGCCGCCATCGCCGCCTCCGCCGCCATTGCTGCCGTGCCCGCGTGGCTTCCCCCGGCCAGGAGCGCCCTGGAAGGGCCCCTGCCGGGCGCAGCGAGGACCCTGCCGGCCGGCGCCGACTTGGAAGGGCCTCCAGAGGCCTCTGGAGGCCCCGTCGCCGCCCCTGCCGGGCACAGCGAGGACCCTGCCGGCCGGCGCCGGCCTGCGCACCTGGATTGAGGTAAGCCTGTGGTGGGGGAAGGGTTATAAGCTGACCCTTGGCTTATACGCGGGTGCCTAATTTTTCCCCATTTTGGGGGAGAAATTAGGCACCTCGGCTTATACGCGGGTCGGCTTATACACGGGTATATACGGTATGCTGATGATACTGCTTTCCTGGCAGAAAATAGTGAAGACATGAAACGACTACTGCTGAAAGTTAAAGGAGAAAGTACCAAAGCAGGACTTCAGCTGAACATCAAGAAGACAAATGTAATGACTACTAGAGAGTTACTCAACTTTAAGGTGGGCAATGAGGAAACTGAAATTGTTCAGGACTTTCTATTCCTTGGCACTATCATCAACTAAAAGGGAGACTGCAACCAAGAATTCCTAAGGAGATTGAAGGGCAGCCATGAAGGAGCTGGAAAAGTGCAAATATGTGTCACTGGCAACCAAGATCAAGTTGATTCGTGCCATAGTATTACTCATTACTATGTATGGGTGTGAACGCTGGACAATGAAGAAAGCTGACAGGAAAAAAGTAGATTCCTTTGAAATGTGGTGTTGGAAAAGAGCGTTATGGATACATGCAATGCCAAAAAACAACAACAAATAAGTGGGTTCTAGATCAAATCAAGCCTGAACTGTCCCCAGAGAAGCTAAAATTACTAAACTGAGGCTATCGTACTTTGGTCATATTATGAGAAGAAAAGCATCACTGGAAAAGACAGTAATGCTAGGAAAATCTGAAGGCAGCAGGAAAAGAAGAAGACCCAACCTAAGATGGATTGACTCTATAAAGGAAGCTATGGGCCTCAGTTTGCAAGAACTGAGCAAGGCTGTTAAAGATAGGATGTTTTGGAGGACATTGATTCATAGGGCAGCCATGAGTCGGAAGCAACTTGGCGGCACTTAACACGTACAGTACATGAAACCATTATGTAGCCCAGAAAAAGAGGAATAAGATGTGTGGTGGGACTGGGGCATGGAGCAGGATTAGAAAACACAGCCCCAACCGATCTTGCCCAGAAGCAATTGGTAGTATAGAAAGGATGGATTGCTGCAGTTCCTACTGTTATTAAGACTTCCCTGTATTAAGGTGTTAGGTGGGAAATACCCTTGAGATGGACACAGCCCAACTGGATCAGGATCCTTCTTTCATGCAGCTGGGCAAGCCACTGTTTGTACCTCTCTGTACCTCAGGTACGACTGGGCGGTCAAATGAAGTTGGAACTGATTCTCTCAGATATATATGTGAGGTATCTATTTGGCTGTGTCCTAAAATTTCAGGATGGTATCAGGCCATTCGCCAATTTTTATTTTATTTACCAGTGTTCCAGCAGATCAAGATTAAAAATTGCCATAACCTGATCTTTTCAACACAATTTCTAATAATTTTATGCAGTGTGCACCTTGTGAATAAAAAAATCATTTTTATAAACTATTTCCCAACTCTTACTAGCTGCACTTTCTCCTCATTTTTTCCCTTCAAAATTCAGGGGAATTCCGTCACATTTTGCAATTAGTTAAGGATTATATTTCCTTATTTTTATTAATTTTATGTAAAGTGGGATTTATCAGCGGAGCATTCATTGACACTGACTTCAATTTATTCTGATGAAACTGACTGACATCTGTGTGTGCTGTTCATCAGTCATAATTTAAACCATTCTTAATTGCATTAAATGTAAATTAAGACATTCAATTTCAGCCATTATTTTTCATAAAACACTCTGAACTGAATTTTAGTGGGTCATGAGATCTTACGCTCAAGATAAATAGGGTAAATTCAAAACTTACCATTGATGTTCATATTTCACCCTTTGTCGACTGTATTTCTTTTGTAGTTTAGTAGATTGGAACAATTAATTTTAGCTGTGATGGGAACATTGTTGGCTAAGAATGATGTAGAGGATTTTTATCTCCCTCAAAACAAATGACTTTTTAAAATTTCTAGACCAGGTTTGTTACTTAAGAATGTTACATATTTTGAGAATCAACTGAATAAACTTTACATTAAGTATATAAAGCAGAAAACATGCATATTTTAAAAACAATTTGGAAAATAAGAGTACATTAGCCATGCAATCCTGAAGGGGTGGAGCTGCTTAGGAGCTGGCGTGACGCCACCACCGGCATCCATGGCACTTACGCCATGCAAAGTAATATGGACACCAGCACAGGGCGACTTACGCCGGCTCCGGGGAATGACACAGCAGCACATGCCTCGAGCTCTGGTTCTGCCTCCCCAGCAGCGTTTTTGTGGTGCAAGTGCTTGCACCAGCATCCAGAGGGCGTTCCTGGGGGTGAAAGCCCTTTTGTCTGGGAACATGCCATTTTGAAGGTGTAGAGTTACACCTGCACAAAAGGTGGCGAAGCCCCATGAAACTCAATGGGGGAGTTTCACAGGTTTTTTTTTAAATTCATTTTTAATTTATTTCTCTGAGCCTCTCAGGAGGCAGTGTGGCTGCGCCCTCCCTGGCCATCACCTAACTATCCCCCTTCAGGAACGGGCTGCCCAAATAGGCTTTTCTGGATGAAAAACTTTTTTGCTGAGTTTGTTAAGCTAGCCTTATTTCAAAGTAACAGTGGGCTATGAATATGAGCAGGATTCATAATGACTCAAATTACATTTTTATTTTTATTGAACGATGACTGAAAAAAATGGCAGGCTTTTGTGTTGAATAGGAACTTCTTTTCTTCTTAAGAAAGAATAGCTTTTCTTCATGATTTAATATTAGTTAATCAAACGTGCCAGCAATGACAGCTATATCCAGTATCTCTGTGTTACAATAGTAACACATGAAGCTGCCTTATACTGAATCAGACCCTTGGCCCATCAAATTCAGTATTGTCTACTCAGACAGGCTGTAGGTCTTCAGGGTCTCCGGCAGGGGTCTTTCACATCACCTACCTGCCTAGTCCCTTTAACTGGAGATGCCAGGGATTGAACCTGGGACCTTCATGCATGCCAAGCAGACGTTCTTCCACTGAGCCAGAGCCCCTCCCCTAATAATCAGCTCTTCTAAACTCTTATGTCAAGACAAGTTTCTCTATGACATCAAAGTCCATTGGCCAATTGATGTATTGAATAGCTTTCAATTTTCTACCAAGAAGAACTGTATGCACAGAAAAGTTGGTCTTCAAGTAAAATGAAAGAATCATTTTAAAAATGATGTACAATAGGTTGTGTTTTTTTAAATGAGGAAACTGCTGGTAATCAGCAGAACATATTAGTTCAGCATTTGATTTATTCTGGCTGTGGGCCAAATATTTTTATGTATTGACTGATCAATCTTACACTGGAGGTTTGTCCTGAGAAATCAGTTCAAGTCCCACCTGCATATACTACAGTCAGCAGCATGCACAAGTAGAAACTAGCAGAGACTTTACTGAAGACAAGGATGTCTCCATGATTGTGCTGTTAGACATGTTCAAAAATTGCTGAAAGTTTCTGATGAACAAGTGGATAACTTCAACTGGGTTGAATCCAACTTAACTTTTTATCTAGTGAAAAGGGGTCCCCTTTGACAACCAAATGTTATGCTAGTGTTCATGGGACCTGCATGGACAAAAGCCATGCGGAGCAGGGGCTGTATTGTAAGGAGGGGAATTGGGTGAGATTGAGTGAGAAACCTGGCTGGATCCAACCCTTCATGTTAAAAAAATATTCTGAACTGCAAATAAATAACTGCAAATAAATAACTTGCATAGTTACTTACATGCATCATATACTTTGCAAATTACATTACTGCTAAACTACTCTTGATTGGTCTTATTGTGTTGTACATTCTGTGGAATTCATATCAGGAAATTCTGAAACTTAGATTGGGAAATCTTCACTCAGCTCTTAAGTTCTTGAAATGTGTTTACAAATAATGCTGATTAGAAAAATGAATTTGGACATCCTTGTTCACTTTATTGCTTTACTATTGTTATGTCAGGAGGGTCATGGTATTGGTCGGTAGAAAAGCCAGATCCGAGTCCAAGGCGCTTTGACTCTCAAAAGCTCCTTCCCCCACATCTTGCTGGTCTCTCAAGTTCTACTGGACTTGAATCTAGCTATTGTTATGTCAAGTTGTTTTGAGTCAATGGGAAACATATTCCTATCTTCTTCTTCCTTTGGGCTTGTAGCCCTCATTGAAGGAATCCTCCCTACCATATTGAGAGACAGAGTGGAGAAAGGATACTTGTTTTATAAACCATTAACATTCTGCCAGGAAGGGTGAACACACATACAGCCATAGTGAGTTATTCCTCCAGCCTTCTTAATGCCAGGATTCTGATGCAGGTGAGGCCTATTTTTAAACACAAATGACAGGTTCATTCATTTCAGCATTTTTCTTTCAGCTCATGCCTAATTTAACTTAGTTCCTGGTACCCATTGAGAAGCTAGCAGATTTGCTTAGAGAATATTAAATGCTTTGAACAGTGGAGCACATGGAAAAAATGCACAAGAGGGCATGGGCTTCACCTCCCTCTGTCCAAAATTACTATCCCCAACCTCAGTTTATGTGTGAATAGAGGGATTTGGGACTTCCTTTGGATGAAGAGAGAGATCCTCTCACCAAGAGATCTGATACATCTCTTGTCTTGCCCTGACCCTGCATGTGTGTGTTTTCTTCTTTCATTTCAGGTAGGGTGGCAGCCTCAGCTTGTTTTATATGTGGATTCCCTGTTATGGGGAGGGGGAGAACAGAGCACAGCAAGTCTGACGACTGATCCTTTTGCTGCTCCCTCCATGCAGCACATCAACCCTTCTTCTTACATAGGATACCAGAAAAGTCTTTGCCTCTTTTTCTGAAGGCATGCAGCATGCTTCATTGCTGGGGGGACTTAGGACAAAGTAATTCTGCCTCTGTTCCCACCTCCCCATCCTCTTCTGCCACATTGCCATAGGCAACAAACAAGGCAGCTGCCCATTTCTAGCAATAGCTGGAATGGCTCAAGCAAAGAGTGTCCCTGCTTATGCTGAGTGAGCCAATGATCTCTAGAGGGGGAGGGGCTGTGGCTCAGTGGTAGAGCACTGCTTGGCATGCAGAGGGTCCCAGGTTCAATCCCCAGTATCTCCAGTTAAAGGGACTAGGCAGGTGGGTGATGTGAAAGAACCCTGCCTGAGGCCCTGGAGAGCCGTTGCCAGTCTGAGTAGACAATACTGACTTTGATGGGCCAAGGGTCTGATTCAGTAGAAGGCAGCTTCATGTGTTCATATGTCTCTATTACCCGGTAATCTCTTGCCTTGAAAATCCCATGAGGTGGAACTTCATGGGATTGCCATGAGTTGGTTGCAACTTGTTGGCACACTATACCTTTGGCAATCTCTAAACCAGTAATCCAGAAATGTGATACAGGGAGGCACCATGCACAGAAATGCCGGCCCGAGATGATGCTGTGCAGTGCAAACATGGGCTAAGTGTTCTGTTGGAAAGTGTGGTTGCCAGTCGCTCTCTTTTCTTGAGGTCCCACACTACCCAACTGCCATCTTGGAGAAACAGAAATATAAAGACAGCATGGAGGAATGAAGACTAAATGTAGAGTGCAGGCAAAGAGACTGTGGCATCACCCAGACAAACCAACACCCCAGGCTTAGTTGGTTCAGATCTTAAATTTTGAATAAATTTCATTTGGATTAGTTATTCTTTCAAGGATTCTGATCAGTTTACACTCTGAACGCACACTTCTACTACTTGTAGGCTTCCCTGGGCCAAGTGGTTATCTACAGTGGGAAACAGGATGGTGTATCAGATGGCATTATGATCCAACCCAACAGGGCTTTTCTTATGCTATGTGCATTTCACATGTAAGCATCTTCCATGCAGGAATTTTTGTGATGTATGAAGTGTCCCTTACTCTCCTGTAAAGTGTGGGTAAGTTTTGATCCCTGGGCAGAGATTAAGTTGGGCTTCAAAGTGATGAAAATGGTATATCTTGGCTTCTTCCTGTAGTAAAAATTTTTTATCTGACTATTATATACGACATTTACATTCCCATGTCAGTTGAACTGATGGAGAATGAAGTGTTGCAATAAGTCTGGAGATGGGTAGTGATGCAATCATCCTCCCCGTTTCTTGCTATTAATATATGTCTCTTACTCATTTTTAAAGATAGCCTAAATGAGAGTACTGAATATAAATGGCTTTTGTAAGTCATTCAGGTCAGTGAAGCATGTCATTGTTTGCATCTCGAGTCCCACGAAAGCCCTGCCTGGGTGACAGGCACACTATATATTTTTCTCACAGATAAAAAAAAAATCAACCCACAAACAATATTTTGAGTGTTTAATGAAAATTAGAAGAGAATATTGTCTACAGAGAGTTTCTAAAGTTGCAAATGTTTTCATGGTGTGACCTTACTAGATCATCTTTGGAGCAGGATGGGATGCCTATATGCCAGCAACATATAAATTATTTCTCTGCCTATGCATTAGCAAAACGTTTGATGATGATTTATTTTGGGGTTCCCTGAAAGATGAAGTAAGTTCTTTCTAATATTAGCATTACTAATGATTTTAATGAGGCATTAAAATGTTGCAGGATTCTGGGCACATTTTTCTTTTTATATATTATTTTATTAATAGTTTACATGAATATTCGGGCAGAATTGATTAAGAAACCCAGAAGAATAATCCACAAACTGTCAGTGCTCCTAATATAGTAGTAATAGTAGTAATAACACTTAATAAAGAAGCAGTAGTAATCAACATCATAGTAACAGAAGGGTTCATTGGTTTTAGCAAAACGAGTCCTATGGCACCTTATACGCTGGCAGTGCAATCCTAAACATAGTTATACACCCTTCTAAGCCCATTGACTTGAATGGACATAGAAGGATGTAACGCTGCATGGGATTGATCTGTTTTCTTGAAAGCAATTCCCACTGAGTTTAGTGAGGCTTAATCTCAAGTAAATGTGCACAGCACTACACCCATGCAGTACATTTCTAAGCATGTTTGCTTAGAAATAGTGCAGTGACTTTGATGAGATTTGGTCCCTGGAAAACACTGCCTTGGAAACAAACCCCATCGAACCCAGTGAATGTTACTTCTGAGTAAACATGAATAGGGTGGACTCACACCAACACTAGCAGATCTATGTGGCATAAACCTTTGTGAGCTATAACTTACTTTGTCGGATGGGTTTCTTGGGAAAGCCTTTCCCACAATACATAGAATCATAGAGTTGGAAGGGACCACCAGGGTCATCTAGTCCAACCCCCTGCGCAATGCAGGAAATGCACAACTACCTCCCACACACACACCCAGTGCCCAGAAGATGGCCATGATGCCCTCCCTCTCATGAACTGCCTAAGGTCATAGAATCAGCATTGCTGACAGGTGGCCATCTAGCCTCTGCTTAAAAACCTCCAGGGAAGGAGAGCTCACCACCTCCTGAGGAAGCCTGTTCTACTGAGGAACTGCTCTAACTGTTAGAAAGTTCTTCCTAATGTCTACCGTAGATGGAAATTCTTCTGATTTAATTTTAACCCACTGGTTCTGTTAGTGTTCAAGGTGGCCTCAGACTCTTCATTGTTAATGATAACAAAATATATATGAAGCACCTAAAGCAGCTAGGTGCTGTACACAGAACAAGCAGTAGGGCTGATGTCCTAACTCACAGGGTTTGTTCCCACAAGCCAAAGAGACAAGAATGCATAAATAAGCATTTTATTTTGAACGTGTCAGCATTCTGACCTAAAACTAAGTAAGGGTCATGACGTTCACGCAGATGCAGGACTGGGATCCACCTGCCTCCTGATGGTGCCGGTAAGATCCCACGTGAGATCCCTCTGCAGGGCTGTGCTCTTATCCATTTGAACTCAAGTCAGGAGAAAGCAAAATGTACAGATGACTTGGCCTTTGATGAGGAATAAGAATAATTGGGTCTCAAAGCTTAACCCCTTCCCCAAAACCTCGTTGTTTTCACCATTGCTGAACGAACCATCTTTTGGAGGGATTTGTCAATTCACCTATGGTACGTACAATACACATTTTGCGGTGGTGAGTTTTTGCTTTGTTTGCATGCAATAACACTAAATGTGGACTGAACTGTTTCTTCTTAAGTCATGTTAAGAGAATATTCAGCTGCCTGCTTGTGTTACCGCATGTGAAGGGTGTAGAAGGGATTGGAGGAGATATGCAATGCTGGGAAGTTTGAAATAATGCAATGATAGGGCGGTGGAAGAGGGGCTGATGCAGATTTGCCAGGCTTCTGCACCAATGCACAGATCAGAAAGGCAGAAATATTTTCAGAGACTTTGCCCCACACAGCAGCTTTAATTTAAGCAACCAGCACTTATGCAGCCGATGAGTCAATGTCTCCCTGACCTTGGCAGCATTATGGAGAAGTTAATGGGAAACATGAAATGTTCTTGAACAATTCCACCAAAGTGTGCAAGGACAAAGTCTTTGGCTGCAATATCTGTGCCAGCCTCAGTATCCCAATGACGATCCCCAGGAGTCAGTGCTAGGTATCCCCACTTACCCACCCATCATTTTATTTTCTCTTTTATTATTAGAAACATTTACCAAGAGATCTGTTTTATTTTATTTACTTCATGTACAGTCTGCTTTTCTCACTGAGACTCAAGACGGATCAAACAATTTAAAACAATGCAGTAAGAACAGTATAGCATATACAATCAACATTGCAAGAAACTAGATTACGAAGTTAGAGAGCCAAGAACTAAAACAGTAGGATACAAAGAATAATGCATACAACAAACAGTGCAACAAAGCTGGATTACAGTAGCAGAGAACTGTGCAATAACAACAGTATAAGATACACAATGATCAAAGCAATGACGACTGCTTACAACTTCATAGACTTGTCATATGGTTATGCTGGCCAACGGCCGTAACAATAAATGTATGTAATGTATGCATGTCATATGGTATCAGTATAACCTGGCCTCTTTGAGATGGGACCTGCTAGTAATCATTGCAGTGGTGAGCTGGTAGAGATGCTTTTCTTCTGGTTTTCCTATATGTATCTTTGGGTCTCATAATATTTTCTTCCTGACCCAGCTCTGAGTACAATGAATTAAAAAATAAATTATCTCCTACAAGGAGTGATCAACATTGTCTTACTGAATCTTTTTCTGCTAATTTGTGATCCTGAATTTGCTAAAATAACATCTTGGAGAACATCAAGAATGAAAAACGGTGCTATGTTATTCGTAATGGTGCATATATTTTATCAGTTGCTGCTTCTTATGTAGTATTATAGAATCAAAGACAGTGTTCACATGAACATAGCCGAATAACCTTAGCCAAATAAACCATTCAGTGAGTAAACATTGACTGATCCTATGCTGCAAAAATGCAAAAGCTCTTAGGGTCATGCCAAAGAGTCTGTATTTGGTTCCTATTGGAAACTCGTATTTCTAGGATTGGACACTAACATACTCTATAAGGTATGTGCTATGCAAAGTATAATTTCTTTGCTTTGTCTGTCTAGCATAGGATGCAATTTAGGTTGCACTAAAATTAAAGGAGATACAGTTTCATGTGAATGGGCGCTATAACGATGTGTCTCCACAGGTGCTGTTCAGGTATACTGTTCAGGTTTAAATAATGCCAAACGACTCAATTAAATTGCCCTTTTCTCTCTCTAATGGATTCGAAACAGCAGTGGTGTCTAGTGAGGTGGTGTGGTACTATTCAGATGCAACCAAGAGGGAATGGTCATCCTGCCTTGACAGAGGTGAGTGCAGGAAGGTGGGTCAGCACCTTGCAGTGTATGGCTGCTGAAAGCCACGTTACCTTTCATGGACTGCTGACATCACTTGCCCATGTTTTCTGCCTTCTCTACTGCTGCTTTATGATGCCTGCTGGTCAGGGCTTGCGGTCCCCTTCTCCTTAACTGCTGCTCAGTGACAGTGGCTGCATTCTACTCATTTTACTACCTCACTGGCTGCCACTGCTTACCAAATAGCCAAGTATAGGGCACCATCTGAATCTGTAAACTATAAACCAAGATTTTATAATATTAGACTGGAATCATGTTTTAAGTGTATTTGGTGTATTGTATGTATTGGCTATTGGAAGTTGCTCTGAGGGGGCTTTGGCAGGAAAGGAGCAGGGTAGAAATATAATAATTATTATTATAATAATGCTATCTTGGTATCTGCTTTGGATACAGAATTATCACCTATGTGTGAAGGAAAACAATGTCTGAGAAAAGGGTATTTCCCTTAGATTCCATTAGATTTTGGGGGTAGAGAGAGTCCTTTTATGTTTCAGATAACATGCTACTGTTCCTCAGGAGCACCCCATTTCTGGCTAATGTACTGGTACTACTGCATCTTGAATATTGTTAATATAAACAACTAAATGGGCGTCTATAACAGGTGTGCTTATGAAGGCAATGTTCCCCTTACTTGTCTCATTGGTAGAGATAATGAAGAAGAAGAGGAATGTGCCGTTGAGTCACAACCGACTCAAGGTGACCCCTTCCATGGGTTGTTCCACACAAGAGATGAGCAGACGTAATTTGCTATTCCTTTCCTCCATGTATCAACCACAGTTTCCCTTTCCCATCCAAGTACTGACTGTGGCTAACCCTGCTTAGCTCCCAAGCCCTGATGGGCTCAGGCCATATAGATACTTTATCACGAGGAATAACATTAAAGCATAACAAATGCTCTTAAAATACCCCTTCTTGCAGGACCAGGTTTTTGAGGGGAATCTCTGTCATCCTGCTGAATTATCATTGTCATATTCCTCTACTACCATATGAGATGGAGCCCATGGCATTTTATACATTCCTTTCTGGAGCCAGAAGAAGCCAGATAGGACCATTAACTGTCATCTTTTACCTTGTTCTTCCTCCAAAGCAGTAAGGACAGTGTGTAAACTTTTCCTCTCTCTCATTTTAATCTCACAGAGAGAGACAGCAAAAGATCAACCCAAGGTCCCCCAGTGAGCTTCACGGCTGAGTGGGGATTTGAATTTGGGTATCCCGAATCCTAGTTTCACATCCCAGTATTCAACCAACAGGTTGAAATTAAATAAAAAGAGTTTCTGTGTAGACATTAGGAAGAATTTTCTAACAGATAGAGTGGAACAGTGGAACAGGCTTCCTCGGGAGGTGGTAAGCTCTCCTTCCCTGGAGGATTTTAAGCAGAGGCTAGATGACCATCTGTCAGCAATGCTGATTCTATGACCTTAGGCAGATCATGAGAGGGGGGCATCTTGACCATCTTCTGGGCATGGAGTAGGGGTCACTGCGGGTTTTGGGGGGGAGGTAGTTGTGAATTTCCTTAATTGTGCAGGGGGTTGGACTAGATGACCTTGGCGGTCCCTTCCAACTCTATGATTGTATGTCAATTACTACATACCCTACAGGTCCACTTCCATTGGTTCTTGGGACCAAGCCACCATCTAGTCTCCTTAGTTAGCTTTGCCAGCTTTGGGAAAGGCCAGAGTTTTGTTTAATTCTCTACTTCAACCAGATGAAGTCATTTGGTTATTACAGTGTACATGAAAGCATCTTCCTGGTTATGCCCTCAGCTAGGGTTGCCAGGTCCCTCTTCACCACTGGCGGGAGATTTTTAGGGTGGAGCCTGAGGAGGGCGGGGTTTGGGGAGGGGAGGGACTTCAATGCCATAGCACAATTGCCAAAGCCGCCATTTTCTCCAGGTGAACTGACATCTATCAGCTAGAGATCAGTTGTAGTAGCAGGAGATCTCCAGGTACTACCTGGAGGTTGGCAACCCTACCCCCGGCCAATATATAAAAATAATATTTTGGTAATAAAAACCAGTTAATAAAATACCTAGAGCACAGCCTGATACCTGAAGCAGAATGTATTTATAACATTATAACAGTAATTTAAAAAATAAATATGATCATTAAAAATGCTTCCATTTATGTTTCATTTGTATATGATTATGCTTATAAGGGAAACCTTTCTTGAAATTCTGTGCAGTTTTTGTCCTATCAGACAAAATGAGAATCTCAGCCATATTCTATATGCAATGTCGTAACTAAGGTAAGACAATAAATATGCCAGCCTTCCTAATTTTGGCTTGGGGCAGCAAGCAAAGTATAATCTGGTGATTTCTTACAAGGCAAAATTTCTGGTTGAATTCATTTTTATACCAGCTGAATATATCATTAAGGAACAAAATTTATTAGCAACTTTAGATGCATCACTGGACACATAAGCACAAACTCATCCCCAGTGTGAGACCCTCCACTTGACTGGTGCGCAATACGGCATCTTGAATGTCTACTGTTACCCCTCTCCTATTAAATGAAGATATATTATCAGTATTTGTCTTAAGCATTCTGTTTTAACACTCTGCATATATATTCATTAGCACCTGGAATAAGAGCAGGTTTTGCACTTTTACAGTTGCAGTTATTTATTTCTCAGCCCCGGCCCTGGTGCAAGAACTGTTGAGTTCCTCCCCGTTTGTAATTTCAGTGTCTGTCATTCACATGTAGAAAACTCAGCTCTTTATTTAGCACATTGCTGGTGAGAGATAGACATTTACAGGGCCCCTCTGCCCTTGAGCTGTTCCATTAGTGCATGGAAAGCACCTTGCAGCCTGTGACAAGCGCAGCAGATCGGCACTAAATCAAAAATCAGTGCCAGCCAGGGATCTAAGCCACCATGAAGGTCACAGCCATCAACGGCATGCCATCTCAATCCAAACAAAACACACTGGATACAGGGGGATTTTCGCCACTCACAATAGGAGGCAAACATATCATGTTAGAATAATCCCCTAAAGCGTGAAAGGGGTACACTAACATTTTTTTTAAAAGCACTTTGGACTATTTAATCAAACTTTGAAGAAGGGTAGAGGTAATTTGAGGGTAATTTTGAAACTGCAGCTGAAGCTCTGGATCTCAGCTATTGCAGGCCACACTTTAAGCAAAGATTTTCCTCTTTTTATATATTATGGAGATCAAATGTTATTGGTCACATTAAAAAAAGATATAATGGGTATATAGAGTATAACTATCATATAATGCTCTTCAATATGATGGGAATTTATTACAGTTTTGTTGTTAATTTGTGTGTGGAAATTGTGTTAGATTATATGACCTAACTAATAAACCATTTGGGGAATAATATTTGTATGTAAGCTGATTTCCTGTTGCACGACTATGTTGGTGTATGGTAGTGTTGTGCATGTCTTCTTTCAAGTATGTATGTATGTGTGCCAACAGGTTGTGTCTGATTTATGGTGACCCCAGCAAAGGACCCCAGCAAGGCAAGTGAGAAGCAGAGGTGGTTTGCCATTTCCTTCACCTGCAGAGTCTTCCTTGGAGGACTCCTTCTAAATACCAACCCTGCTTAGCTTCCAAGATCTGACAGGACTGGGTTACACCATCCCACTCCACATCAGTTGCAAGTACAGGATATTTAATTTGGAAGCATGGGGTTGAGCATGGGGTCTCACTGACTTTCTTCTACTTGTATGATATATTGCATGTATCTCCAAAAGTATAGGTCTGAAAACCCAAATGTTTCATGGAGATTGTTCTATATCCCAAGTGCAAAACCAGTTTACACTCTCCTCCTTGCACTGAATAGCAGAAATGTTGTGATCACCTGGGGAAAGCAGTAATGCAACATGTTTGGCTAGCAAGGGGACAACCTTGGTTGTTGACTCACCATTGTGGAACGCTCTTCTGTTGAAGACCTATAAAGCTCAAGCCTGAACATCGAGAGATGTTGCACATTTCTAGTTAGGTTGGTGTTTGCTAGGATGGATGTTATCTGTACCATTTCCCTGGGGCACAGCCCTTAGGGGATGCCTGCATCAGAGAGGAACACCCATGGTCCTTCTGAGATGGTTCTGGATGCAACAAGAACTTCCAAAAGCCAACTGAGTATTGAGTTTTTCCTGAAGTAGTGCTAATATTCTCAAGTTGGATACATTGACCCCTTGGACCACATCCAGGAAGGAGCGGGGCCACAATGCTCTTTTTGCCATAGCACCAAGAGAATGGAGATGCTGGTAGCTTGGATATCTAGGGTTGCCCTTGCACGTTAATTGTAAAAGTAGAGCAATCAGCTATACTTCTGCTGCCCTTTTCAAAGAGAAAAGAGCACTCAGAACTCTACAAGGCAGGGAAAGAAAAGTTATCCAAGTGTCTTTTCCTTACCCACAGACTGCTGCCTTTGCTTTGCGGTTGAAAGGTGGCCATTGCTGGAAGTCTCAAAGGTGCAGTGGCATTGGAACTGTGGTTGACCTTTGGTGGTTGGGGTTAGTTTCTTGTATTACTTTCTCATGAGCTGCCCTGATGCTTGTGTTACATTATTATTCCTGGCCATGAGATTTTGGGAGGACGTGAGCTACACATTTGAAGGACTGTCTATCAACAAGATTCTAAAGAGGCTTTACCTGGGTGCAGTGTTGTTTGTGGGTGAGGAGTTCCAATCTTTAGTAAGTGTGTCATGGCTGTGCACCAGCGCTGAAGCTTAAAATATGGTATCGTTCCTCCCCTTAGTTGGTAAGGCTGCCCGGGTATTGTTAGCTTTCCAAAAAGGATGCAAACCCTGGAAACCTTCTGCTGATATGATTGGACTATTGGATTGACATGTCAGTTCATAAATTGAAACTGAAGGACTATCTCCTCCCATACTATCCAGCCTACCAAGACGTGCTTCTCAAGCCCTGCTCTCTGTGTCCCTGCCTTCAGAGGTGAGGTGGGTGGCGACAAGAAAAAGGGCATTTTCTGTGGTGGCAACGTTGCCTTTGGAACGGCCTTTTGTTTGAGGCTTGAAGAAGAAGAAGAGTTGGTTTTTATATGCCGACTTTCTCTACCACTTAAGGGAGACTCAAACCGGCTTACAAGCACCTTCCCTTCCCCTCCCCACAACAGACACCCTGTGAGGTAGGTGGGGCTGAGAGAGCTCTAAGAGACCTGTGACTAGCCCAAGGTCACCCAGCTGGCTTCGTGTGTAGGAAACAAATCCAGTTCACCAGATTAGCCTCTGCCTCTCATGTGAAGGACTGGGGAATCGAACCCAGTTTTCCAGATCAAAGTCCACTGCTCCAAACCACTGCTCTTAACCACTACACCACGCTGGCTTGTCTGATGCCTACTTTACTTCTTTCAGTCACCAGGCCAAAACACATCTCTTTATCTAGGATTTTTATTAGCAGGGTATATCTTATCAACTTTTTAATGATCTGCTTCTGTTTTATGGATAGTTCTTATGCTGCTTATGTCCAATGAGTAGTTTTTAATAGCTTGTTTTTAATATAGTGCTGATTTTTTTCTAATGGGGTCTGTTTTTAGCTTTGCATTTTTATTTTCTGTGATGACTTCTTTCTTGTTTTTTGTAACTGGTGTTATTCTATCAGAAGGAATTTTTTTAAAATAATCAAATAAGAAAAGTAAATTTAAGTGCAAACACTCCAGATTAACTAGTTTGTGGGTCTTTGTGTACAGTTATATGCAAAACCTCAAAGGAGCCCAGTGGCACAGAGTGGTAAGCTGCAGTACAAGCTCTGCTCACGACCTGAGTTCAATCCCAACGGAAGTTGGTTTCAGGTAGCCGGCTCAAGGTTGACTCTGCTTTCCATCCTTCCGAGGTTGGTCAAATGAGTACCCAGTTTGCTGGGGGTAAAGGGAAGATGACTGGGGAAGGCACCGGCAAACCACCCCATAAAACAAAAGTCTGCCTAGTAGACGTCGGGATGTGACGTCACCTTATGGGTCAGGAATAACCCGGTGCTTGCACAGGGGACCTTTACCTTTTATACGCAAAACCTAACTGTATTTGGTTTGTGTCCCCTGTAACATCATTTTGATACAGGGTTCCCTTTATCAATTCATAGAAATGCAACAAAGAACTACAATGTTAAAATGAAAAAACCCACCATTTATTTATACTGTGCTTCCTCCCCCACCCCATAGGAATACAAAGTGGCTTTTCTCACAACCACCACCCTGTGATCCCCCAAAGGCTGAACAGAGACATAAGATTCTTAGCTCACCACAGATGCTAATTTTCTACCCCTGAGCATTATACTCTGCTCTAATCAAGCGGATTACAATGCACATTGGACCTGCATCTTAATTTCCTTCCCACCTTCTGACTGGGATATAGGGACTCAGAGATCTCCATCGTAATGTGTATCTGATGAAGGGGGCTCTGACTTTCAAAAGCTTATATCCCGGAAGTATTGCTAGTCTCTAAGGTGCTACTGGACTTGAATCTACCTCTGAAGTAGGTTAGGCTGAGAATATATGATTGGTCCAACGTCACCCAGTAAGCTTCCGTGGTAGAAGGGGGGACTCAAACCCAGGTCTCCTAGGATCCTAGGCCAACGCTCTATCCACTATATCACACTAGCTCTCAGTGATGGTGAGAGACAAAAAGTAGCAACCCTTAATTTCATACAGATGTACGTCTGTAGGCTTTTGGTAGGTGCGTAGATCCAATTCAATGGAGGAAGAGGAGGAGCAGGAGGAGGAGGAGCAGGAGGAGGAGGAAGAGGAGGAGGAGGAGTTGGTTTATATATGCCAACTTTCTCTGCCACTTAAGGGAGAATCAAACCGTCTTACAGCCACCTTCCCTTTCCCTCTCCACAACAGACACCCTGTGAGGTAGGTGAGGCTGAGAAAGAGTGACTAGCCCAAGGTCATCCAGCTGGCTTTGTGTGTAGCAGTGGGCAAGCAAACCCACATTCATAGCCTGGTTTATCTCAGGCTCCAGGAGCTTCTCTGCAGGGCCAACATGTGGCATGGGCCAAGTGGTTTTAGGTGAATAATTGCATCCAGCATAACTCATAGGACTTCCTTAAATACATGTGAGAGAAGATTTGGAAAACTGCTTGAACAGAGCTGCACAAATAACTTAGCATGCTTTTAGTTTGGCGGTTTAGCTGGAGTGGTGACACACTTGTAGTCACAAATACGGGTAGCAGTAGGCTTCATTATTAGTTGACATTTCCAGGCCACAAACATCCCTATGCTATATAAGAAGCTGCTGTAGCCTGACAGGCAAATCTAGCAGAATGACAGGGAGAGTAATGCTGTCCAGAATTACTTTCATCTGAACCCACTGATTTCAGTTGACATAGAATGTTCTAAGTCAGGGAGGGGCTGTGGCTCAGTGGTAGAGCATCTGCTTGGCATGCAGAAGGTCCCAAGTTCAATCCTCGGCATCTCCAGTTAAGGGGACTAGGCAAGTAGGTCACGTGAAAGACCTCTGCCTGAGACCCTGGAGAGCCACTGCTGGTCTGAGTAGGCAATACTGACTTTGATGGACCAAAGGTCTGATTCAGTATACGGCAGCTTCATGTGTTCATGTGTTAATTGTGTAGTCCAACTAGGAGTTCTGAAATTTTAGGGAGGGGCTGTGGCTCAGTGGTAGAGCATCTGCTTGGCATGCAGAAGGTCCCAGGTTCAATCCCTGGCATCTCCAGTTAAAGGGACTAGGCAAATAGGTGATGTGAAAGACCTCTGCCTCAGACCCTGGAGAGCCGCTGTCGGACTGAGTAGATAATATTGACCTTGATGGACCAAGGGGTCTGATTCAGTATATGGCAGCTTCATGTGTTCATGTGTACCTCTACACAGGCTGCGTTGTGGGCCATATAGGAGAGTACTATCAAACAGAGTTGGCATTGGCTTTCCAAGGTCTTAGACAAAGCATCGCTACCTCAGATATTCCCAGTGGGGAAGCTGGAAATGGAATATGTACACATAAGTAGAGTTGCCAACCTCCAGGTAGGTCCTGGAGTTCTCTTACAAATTGCAAAAGTCCTCCAGATTACAGAGATAAGTTCCCCTGGAGAAAATGTCAGCTTCAGAGGGTGGACTCTATGGCATCACATCCCTGCTGAGCTCCCTCCTCTCCCCACATTCCTCACTCACTTAAGGCTCTCCCTCCAAATCTCCATGAATTTCCCAACCCAGAGTTGGCAATCTTAATACAAAGCCATATGCAACGTACGATACTGCCCCTTGCCAATCTTTCTCCTCTTCTCCCTATTGTTCAGTGTTCTTGGGCATAGAAGGAAAAGCATGGGAGTTTGGTGTTCCTTGGCGTGGACTTGCTTTCAAGACCCCCTGTGATCAATCCCTGCATGAAATCTTAGTGTCAGGGTGGTAACCAGAAATAAACTAGATTGTGATAATAGCAAGTTATGTGGTTTATTTATTTGTGATACTGATAGTTCATGGTTTCTCCAACAAAGGACTCAAGATATCTGTTGTTGCATGATGTTTGGGTTGGGCTTGAGTGGTGTGAGCGGGGAGCCCAGAGGGAACTTCTGTCCAGAAGATTCTTGATGGTTGGATCTCTAATCCCTGGGGCTTAGAAATTCGTCTGTTCCATGTATTGGGCAGTTTGTTGTTACAGCAACTGCCAAGTAGGCTTGACCGTAGTAGGTTAAGCAAGGATCATCAGTTTGAACTTGGTATGTTGGTGGCTTCTAAAATCCTACATCCGTTACTCATGGCTCATGTAAGATATGTTGTATAAAAGAACCTGCCCAGATCCCTTCAGACTTTGCTGTTTGTTACATTTCTGTAAGAATTAATGTGTGTTGCATATGAATTATACAGTCCTATATGACTGTTGCACTGGTTTAAAATCCACACATCTTTGCATAACTGGTATGTGAATGGTCTTGAAAAGAGGGAAGGGGACAACCTCTGTGGGTGAGAGCCAGCAAGCTTGGAAGCCTGTAATGAGAGGAGAGAGACAAAAATGTATCTTATAGTACAGTGCCATCTAGTGGTAAAGCTCTGCACACCTGCGTGCAAGAAGGAAACAGCTGGGGAAGAAGGATGAAAGAAGTTTGTCAGATTCCCCCCCACACACCCCCACCCTTCTTCAACTGCGATCTGCTGTCAGGATTTTGTCGTTTATCTGTGCTACAGCTTTCATTAAAGTGAAGCACACCTTTGAGCTACATTATTCATTTTAAATTAACTTTATTACCAGCTTCATGGAACCATTAGCAAGGAAGGCACTTGAAAAGGGAAAGCCGCCTGCCGAAGGCCTTGTTCCTCCTCCTCCCCCTGTCAATTAACAAACTTTTTGTATTCATCATTCATCAGTCCTCAGCCAGTGAGTCTGTTCTATTTAAAATGCGCTGGCTTTTTTTCACTTAATGCATCCCATCTGTTTCTGAAATAAATTGCAATAATCCGTGTTTAATGTTAATCAATGTATTACTAAATATGCAAATTATATTAAAAGACGTGGTTTGAAAAAGCTTTCATTTGTAAATATGGTAGCTCCAAAGAAGAAGCATATCTAAAAGCCATTTAGCTACAGTAACCTGACTCTAGCACTGTGGCGGATTTATAAAGCGATTCACAAGTTGATCTTTCTCCCACAAGGGGATATGTAAAACTGTTGCATATCAGATGTTGTTAACATCTGATGGGCCAGTGCTAACAGTGTAAGAGCCTAATTTTCATTGGCATGTCTTTTATATTTAAATTAATCTTATTCCAGCTTTTTCTTTCTTTCTTTCTTTCTTTCTTTCTTTCTTTCTTTCTTTCTTTCTTTCTTTCTTTCTTTCTTTCTTTCTTTCTTTCTTTCTTTCTTTCTTTCTTTCTTTCTTTCTTTCTTTCTTTCTTTCTTTCTTTCTCAGCATGGTGCCGTGGTTAAGAGCTATGTTTTGGAGCGGTGGACTCTAATCTGGAAAACCAGGTTTGATTCCCCACTCCTCCACGAGTGGCAAACGCTAATCTGGTGAACTGGGTTGGTTTCCCCACTCCTACACATGAAGCCAGCTGGGTGACCTTGGGCTAGTCACAGCTCTCTTAGCGCTCTCTCAGCCCCACCTATTTTACAAGGTGTCTGTTGGGGGGAGGGGAAGGGAAGATGATTGTAAGCTAGTTTGATTTTTCCTTAAGTGGTAGAGAATGTCGGCATATAAAAACCAACTCTTTCTTTCTTTCTTTCTTTCTTTCTTTCTTTCTTTCTTTCTTTCTTTCTTTCTTTCTTTCTTTCTTTCTCCATCCAAATGTTAAAGGAATCTATGAATCACTGGCAGAGCAATCTGGGCAAGCTTTTCACAGTGGAAAAGATGTAGCAATCATAACCTGATGAATAGGTTTAGGTCCATCTCTCCAAACACCTGTGTATCCCCAATCATGACTATCAGCTCTGTAGACATCTATCTGCTTCATTTTTATCTTGGCCTACCTCCAAGGAGCTGAGGTTAGAATAAGGGTTCCTGGTTCCCATTTTATCTTTGCAACTGCTTTGTGTGGGTGAGAGTTTGAGTCTTGTATATCAGAAGACCTGAACAATTGAGTTGCTTTTACCATATACAGCAGTTAAATCCTCTTTTAACACTTAAGGAATTGCTCCTAGGAAGAAGTCAGAGGTGCGCAGATAGGGTTGCTAGCCCCAGGTTGGGAAAGACCTGGAGATTTTGGGGGTGGAGCCTTAGGACGGTGGGGTTTGGGGAGGAGGAGGACTTCAATGCCATAGAGTTCACCTTCCAAAGCAGCCATTTTCTCCAGGTGAATTGATCTTTGTCACCTGGAGATCAGTTGTAATAACGGGAGATCTCCAGCTACCACCTGGAGATTGGCAACCCTATGCATAGAGATTGCTGCAAGGGCCAGCTAATTAACACAGACCATAGCTGTTTTAGTTGCAAACCGGATGAGTGACTCCCCCCTGATCTAAATCCAGTGACTGAGATGTTAACCTGTGCCCAAAATGAGGTGAATGCACTGCAGACCCATGACTAAAAATAAGTTTGTCTGTATGCATCCTTCTTTTTTGGAAGGAGCATGAAGGAAAAGAACCAGAAGAAGCAGTCTATGTTAAGTCAGGGACATAAATAACAACTAGTTGGTAGTTTTGTTGACAGCAGTGTAAACCTACCCATGTTCATGCTTCAGGTGATGTTGATTTTGTAAACTACAGTTCTACAATGCAACATTAACATGCACGAACACCCCCCCCCCCATAATAACTCTCTATTTCCTTATATACTGAAAGGTATAAACACAACACATGGGAAAACATGCAGTTGTTTTAAATTCATTTGCGGCAGGTTCTGCACATTACACTTCACACTTTGAAGGTGTGAGTGAGGTTGCTACATTCGGTTCTGTGGTTTTAGGCAGAATAAAAGGACTAGGTGAGTAATGAGACAGGCTTTACATCTGTACCTCAAAGGATTTGCTGGCAGAAAGAAGGAGAGGTTAGACATGGATTTAAGCTCACAGCATTAGTTGTAACAGGGTGAAGAGTCAAACCGATTTCACAACTGCTTCTTACAATGCTTTTGAGCCCCTCTCCCACAGTTTACATGCATTGTGTGAAAGACAGAAATGTAGTTTGGATGTTTATTCCTATTTGGGAGCTTAAGAAAACCCCTCTCCTCTCTGCATGAAGAATCTCTTTGGACAATGTGAACACACATAATATTTTAGAAGTTAGAAAATTGTGCCACCATGTTTTTGATTCCTTAGAAATGGATTTAAATGGGGTTTGCAGAGCTTTTGAAGGTCAGGGTGTCTTTACACAAAATCACTTTATCCACCAATCATGCCCAACATCCAACAGCAGGCAGAGAAAGACAAATGGAAAAGGGGGTGAAAGAGGCCCTCTGGCACCATAGGCGAGCTCTCACCAAATTAGAGCCAAGAGGAAAATATGTTGTACAGCTGGAGAAAGTGCAGAGGACAGCTACCAAGATGATGAAGGAGCTAGAGACCTTTCCTATCAGGAAAAAAGGAAAGGCTTGGGGCTTTTCAGTTTAGGGTAAAAAAATGACTGGGGGGGGGGCAAGCTAGAGGTTTTAAAATGATACGGGGATGGAGTGGACAGGAAGAACTTCATATTTTCCTCACATAATCCCAGAACTCGGGCACCTAATGAAGTTGATGGACAATAGATTCAAAATGGACCAAATTCCATTTGGAATTCACTCCCAGTGGATGTAGTGACAGTCCCAAGAGTGTGTGTGTTAAGTGCTGTCAAGTCATTTCCAAATTATGGTGACCCTATGAATTAATGACCTCCAAAAACATTCTGTCATTAACAGCCTTGCTCAGGTCTTGCAAACGGAGGGTCGTGGCTTCCTTTATAGAGTCCATTCATCTCATGTTGGGTCTTCTTCCTTTCCTGTTATCTTTGACTTTTCCTAGTATTATGGTCTTTTCCAGTGAGTCTTGTCTTCTCATAATGTGACCAAAGTCAGATAATCTCAGTTTAGTCATTTTAGCTTCTAGGGAAAGTTCAGACTTGATTTGATCTAGTTGTCCTTTTGGTGGGCCTCCGTATCTGTAAAACTCTCTCCCCCCAACACATTTCAAATGGATCAACTTTCTTCCTGTCAGCTTTCTTCATTGTCCAACTTTCACACCCAAACAAAGTAATGGAGAATACTGTGGTAGGAATTATCTTGATCTTGGTCACCGGTGACATAGATGACTTTAAAAGGGTGTGTGGGAAAATGCCCTTTGCCCAAGTATTTACTTCAATCTTTTGATAATTGGGGCTGCACCCTATACATGTCCCAGAAGTTGCAATGCTGGTGGCAAAACGGCAAAAGGAAAACTAAAGGAGATGAGCCATCTCCCTCCCAAGCACAGAGCACTTCAGTGCTTAGTTATACAAATGGACCTGGCAGGAACAGAACAAAAGGTTTACCATCTCTCACTTTTGCTAGAATGTTACACTTAGGGACCACCCTGAGAAGATAGACTCTTGAAAGGGAGATTATAAATTCTCCAGACGCACCAGGAATTCTTCTCTTTTGTTGGACTCTTACTGGGAGCATCTTCAAGCCATGAAGGGCTAACCTTTACAATGGAACTCATTCTTGACCGTGTGTCGAGAGACAACGGAGAGAAGCGCCTAAACTGGAGAATGGAGAGAATGAAGGACTTTTAAATTATTGTAATCTCAGGAGTTAATAGCCTATGCTATCAACATTGCTAGGCAGGGATAGTTCCAGGTTTTTGTGCACCCTGGGTGACTGCTGGGAGACAGCATCTGTCCTTGGCTCAACCCGCCCCCTGCTGCCCAAGCTGAGGATAGGGGAGGGGGGCTAACTCACCCATGCAAGGAAGGCTGGGAGAGGGAGACAGCCAGGAGCCAGGCAGGAGCCCTGTATGCGTGTGTGTGTGTAAGGAGAAATCATACAAAATTTTGCTGTCTTGTTTGTCTTCTATTACTCTGTATAAAACCAGAAAGAAGAAAATATTCCTTCCATGATTTTATTTGGAGTGCTTATTCAATAATATTGGCTTCTAGCCTTTGCCTAGCCAGAACTGTTTGCTGCATGCATAGGGATATCAGTGACAACATGTAAAAATGTGTGACTAGTCAGCAGTTTGGACATAGATTAGACTGATCTAGTTGACAGATAGTGTCATGTGACTGAGCCAGCCTGAACCGGCTTGAGTGGCCTAAAAAGGGAATTTCCAGGATGACGCACAGTGACACAGCAAATGTATGTGATTGGTCAACTGTATGGCTGTAAATATATATAAGTCCATGAACTACGTGCAGATATGTGGTGGAGGAAGTATTGATGTATGGCGGAGCATTTTGTTGGAGAGAACTGCATTCTAGACTGTGTAAATACTGTAAATAAATTGTATATAGCAGTACTGGTGTTGACTGAATTGCTGCCAGGTATACTCCTGCATTCCAGCTCAGCTGCGCGCGTCAATCAGGTCCATTTTTGCCACCCGCGGGAGGTTTTTGGGGCAGAGCTTGAGGAAGGCAGGGTTTGGGGAGGGGAGGGACTTCAATGCCATCGAGTCTAATTGCCAAAGTGGCCATTTTCTCCAGGGGAACTGATCTGTATTGGCTGGAGTTCAGCTGTAATAGCAGGAGATCTCCAGCTAGTACCTGGAGGTTGGCAACCCTAAGCATGCACCTAACACGACATTTCAACGGTGGAGAGTGCCAGGTACCAAGCATACCTGAGGATCCCCCACCCCCTAGAACTATGGCTTGCATTCCTTTGGCACCATTATCATACCACAAATATTAGACATCAACAATCTATACTTTTCTGCCACCCTGTCTAACACAATGTTTGCAAGATCTTTTTCTGTTGCGTCTGTAAGATGCAGGAATTTTTAAAAAAATTCTCCTCTACGTCTGCTGATTTGCTGTTAACAAAGAGAGGGGGAGTGTGTGTGTGAAGAGAGTGGGCAGATTGTCCCTTGGTGCCTCATTGATGCTTGCTTTCTCAAATAATCCATCACCACAACATTAAAAAGTTGCCATCCTTTGCTTTTCCTCAGTGAGAACTTTGCGAGTTTTGAGAAAAGAAAAAACATTTTTTTCACAGGAAGGGTGGCCCTTGGCATCTGCTCTACCTCAGCCAATGCTGATGCCAGCGCTGCTGTTAGAGTACAGCGTTACAAGTCTGTGTGTTTTTCCCCCTTTTAAATAGTTGATTAACTTTTCTTTTAACTTGAATGCTTGAAGTCTGATTTCTGAGCCCAGACCATACCTCATATGAGTATAAGAGTGTAGATTTTCTTAACACATTCTTATAAGGGAGATTAGAAATCTAATCAGTGTTCACAGTTGTGACTACAGGTTTAGGAGTAGGGTTGCCAGGTCCCTCTTAGCCACTGGCGGGAGGTTTTTTGGGCAGAGCCTGAGGAGGGCAGGGTTTGGGGAGGGGAGTGGCTTCAGTGCCATAGAGTCCAATTGCCAAAGCTGCCATTTCCTCCAGGTGAGCTGATCTCAATCAGCTGGAGATCAGTTGTAATAGCAGGAGATCTCCAGCTGGTACATGGAGGTTGGCAACCGTGTACCTGATTCAGTCACACTTCCCAAAGAGTGGTAAAGAGGAGGGGCTGTGGGTGAGTGCATCGCCAAAAGGCAAAGTTGTGGAAGTGTGATAGATTATCCCCACGCTAGACAGAAATGACAAAGGTCTATGAAAGTGTGGTGGGTGGGACAGGAAATCAATGTGGTTTGGAGAGTCAGAAGCAAGGAGGGAGGCTCTTTGGAGAATCTTTCACATGGATAAATGTTTCATTGGATACCTTGTTTCCTGCGTTTATGTCCAGCCTTTTGTCATTCTGAATCTCTGAAACTACTTGTTGCACTATTGTTAAAATTAATCCAGAACAATTTCTACTCCTAAATAGGGTTGCCAGCCTCCAGGTACTAGCTGGAGATCTCCTGCTATTACAACTGATCCCCAGCCGATAGAGATCAGTTCCCCTGGAGAAAATGGCTGCTTTGGCAATTGGACTCTATGGCATTGAAGACCCTCCCTTCCCCAAACCCCACCCTCCTCAGACTTCACCCCCAAAAACCTCCTGCCAGTGGCAAAGAGGGACCTGGCAACCCTACTCCTAAACCTGTAGTCACAACTGTGAACACTGATTAGATTTCTAATCTCCCTTATAAGAATGTGTTAAGAAAATCTACACTCTTACTGTGCTTTTGGAATGTCATCAGTGTGAGTATGGAAAATTACAGAGGGGAAATTTTAAAAGATTAAAGGGTAACAAATCCACTTTTATGATTTTGAGTATGTGCCCCCAATGATTACTTTTTGGCTCTGTTATCTCATATATTGCATAAGACCCTTTGTAATGCTAGATGTGAGACTTCCGCTCTTGCTTATTGAGGAAGATATCAATCAGATAGGGAAGCTAGGCCAGGCTGGGACTGCTGCCACGTTGGATTAGGGTTGCCAACCTCCAGGTACTAGCTGGAGATCTTTTGCTATTACAACTGATCTCCAGCCAATAGAGATCAGTTCCCCAGGAGAAAATGGCTGCTTTGGCAATTGGACTGTATGGCATTGAAGTCCCTCCCCTCCCCAAACCCTGCCCCTCTCAGGGTCCGCCCCCAAAACCTCCCACCGGTGGCAAAGAAGGACCTGGCAACCCTAACATGGATAGAAGTAAAATGATGAGGTCGAGGGCCTTCTGGCATTCAGTCCCTGCACCTGCTCTGAATGTCAGGGTGACCATAGCAAACATTGTGCCTCTGCGGTGGAGCACAGGGCCCTTCCTTCGTCACTAAATAAATGCTTCAGGTTGCTACACGTGATTTTCTAGCGGGGGATTAGCGAAGCCAGGAGAAAGCAGGTTCAACAGGATGAGCTGGAGAAATTCCTTTTCCTGCTTTACTTTACTACGCTCTCTGTCTAGAGCAGGGGTCCTCAACCTTTTTGAGCCTAAGGGCACCTTTGGAAATCTGACACAGGGCAGTGGGCACAGTCACAAAATGGCTGCTGCAGGAGGCGGAGCCAGCCACAATATGTCAAGGATCAAGGTTATATATAACTCTAAGAGGTTTAACTCCTCCCACCCTCGTTCCCAGTTTTGATGGGAATGAATCCATTCATCACATCTAGTTTGGCCTTTAGCCTCCAGATTAAAACCTGGCTTCTGTCCTGACCCACTAAGCCCCTCCAGTCTAAACCTGCCTGGTGGCACCTAGGTTTTGTATGCCCTGGCTTTTACTGCCATTATTTTCAGCTCTAAATCTTGTACCTGTAAATTCTGGTGACAAATGATTTTTTTTTCTTGCATCAAGCAAGATGCTGCCATCTGATTTCTGTTGGCCTGCTTGAATAAAGCGAGGTTAAGCGGTGAGATAATTGCTTGCTCTTTAAGTATATTTGTATGAGGTTAATGCTGATGTGATTTGCAAGTAGCTGTGTGGTTTGGTTTTGATCTGAAACGTCATTACATTTGGGGGCATTCTAAACAATAACAAATCATTGACAGACACCAAGGCTGATCACTCATTCCTCTTGCCTACTCAGACTAGCAGTTCTCAGAGGTCTCCAGTGGAAGCTTTATTTGATTGGCAACGGCAGGGACTGAACCCGAGTCCTTCTAAATGAGGATAATTCACTGAGCCAGAAGGAAGGCAGAGGGGACCAGCAATAAGGCAAACCAGTTTTACCTTAAAATAATTGCCATTTTCCAAGATGAACATCTATCGTGCCCCACCCCCAATATCCAGTTGGCCAATACACAACAATCCTATATGGATTCCATTATAACACAGCATCAGTTTAATATTCATGTGTAATAAAACTGTAGTCATAATTGAATTCACACTTTTCTCATAAAGCTGTTGGAATGTAACTAATTTGTCTATAGTTATGATCTTTAAAATTTGAATGGGCCTTTTACTGAAGACTTGCTGCAGGACCTCATTATCTGGTGGTCTTTAATATGCTGAACACAGTTAAGGGACATGGTTTCCTCTCTCATGGATGAGTTCACAGCCATTGCACTGGAGTATCAGGATGTGTACAAACTGGATTGGGGGGGAAAATAAACAGAAGAGAGTGCAGCTGTAATTTCTTTGTTCAAATTCACCATGAGGGTGAGGAAAGTTTTTATTTTTAAATCAAAGAATTAGAGAGTTCTTCATTATGAAAACAAACACATTAGAATAGCAAGGTTATGATGCCATCTGGGGGTGGGCAATAATATCACAGCGTCTTTGCTTTGCCATTTCTTGTTTGGAACCCTCTAAGACAGCAATGGAACCTGCTCCAAACTCCATTAATCAAGCTGCGTATGAATGTATGAGCTGCTTCCTGTTATTATTTACTGTTTTATGAATAACCTAGTACTCAAATAAAATGCAATGCTCGTATTGGACAGACAGTGAACCTTTTTATGGTTTGCTGTTGATGGTGGGCAGCGGACAACAATAAGTAATTAGCTGTATATAAGGTATTTCTGTCATCAGCAAAACACTCATTTTAAAAAAACCACAATTATGGTTGAAAAGCTGTTAGGAATGTTGCAGGGGAGATCAATGGAATGTTATAATACAGAATGACTCTGGGATCCCATTAAGAAATCTACAAGTTTGTCTTAGAATACAAAAAATGTGACAAAAAGGACTCAGTTAAGTCACCAAGAGCTATGCCAGCAAAAGCTCCTTTGAACTCACTTCTATTAAGTGCTTTTCCATCAACAGCAATTTTCTTTAAACCTAGAAGAAATAGGAGTTTTGCTTTCCTGCCCACCTTTTAGTTTCCTGTACAGCTTTTTACTCTGCTCTAAAGTCTGTTCTGTCTGGTGTGTATAGAAGAGAAGAGTTGGTTTTTATATGTCAACTTTCTCTACCACTTAAGGAAGAATCAAACTGGCTTACAGTCACCTTCCCCTCCCCACAACAGACACCCTGTGAGGTAGGTGGGACTGAGAGAGCTCTAAGAGAGCTGTGGCTAGCCCAAGGTCACCCAACTGGCTTCATGTGGAGGAATGGGGATGCCAGTTGTACAGTCTCTTTTTCAAGGACCCCAAATTTATTTTTAGTTGGAAAGGAGCTAGTAATATTGTCCAGGTCCTTTTCTTTGAGGAAAAGGTCCAATCTCTGCTGTTTCCTCCCCTTGGGAGCAGATTTCTCCTGAGAGGATCGTTATCTCTTCTTGGATCTCATTCTCAAAAGATTGTAAACGCCACCAAATCCTCCTTGTGCCAGTCCAAGTTTCAGAGAACTATGTACATACAGCAGTGGCTGTTATCTTCGTGCAGTTCTCAAATTGAAAGGCAAAAAGGGAGAAGAATGCTAATATTTTCCTGAAGAGCTTGGACACCAGATGTTACACTGTCGCCATCTTGGATCGTATGTTATTGTATTTTTAAAATGATGTTACTCGCCCTGAGTCGGCTTGCTGAGGAGGGCGAGTTATAAATCTAATAAATAAATAAAAATAAATAAATAATTCTGGAGAACTGGCTTTGATTCCCCACTCCTCCACATGAGCGGTGGAGGCTAATCTGGTGAACTGGATTTGTTTCCCCACTCCTCCACATGAAGCCAACTGGGTGACCTTGAACAAGTTACAGCTCTGTTAGAGCTCTCTCAGCCTCACCTACCTCACAGGGTGTCTGTTGTGGGGAAGGGAAGGTGATTGTAAGCCGGGTCTCTCTTGAGTGGTAGAGAAAGTCAGCTTATAAAAACCAACTCTTCTTCTTCTTCATTTCAAGCAACCCTCCCCCCTGAAAAGCAATAGAAGCAAGTGGTGAGTGCCCAGACTTTGAGGGAGATGGCTGGAGTTTGGCACACCTGCCTCAGGGTGTATATTTCAATTTTTAATTTCTGATCCAGATTTAGGGAGAGCATTCTTTTTGTTATCCCGAAGTTTCCAGACCTTTATGGGGGGGGGGTCCTGAAAATTTGGGTCCATTTCTCCAATTCCCCTCAATTTTCCTCCCCCCAGAGGCAGAAGGAGTTGGGAGAGAGAGAGAAAGCTGGCCTTGTTGTAGGATTTGCCAAAACGCTGTGGTTAAACCATAAGAGTTTTGGTCAAATCCTAGAACCTCACCCCAACATGATGATATCACTTCTGGTTTGTGCCAGAAGTGACATTGTGCCATTTTTCTCCTCCCAACCTGTGAAATGCCAATGGGGGCCAGGGAAGATCCCCAGGAAGTCTTCTGTTATAGTGGGATACCCAGGAAACCTACCAGTGAGGCAGGGTAGGCTTCAAGTCATCCAGTGAGCTTCCCTTTAAAATTTAAGGAGGCATTCCTGTGCCTCCCTAAAACTAAAGCCCTCTTGAAATTCCAGGAGATACATATTTGTTACTCCCAGAAGTTTGAGTGTTTGGGGTCATTTTGGATATCTTCATGCTGACCTGAAACGTCTGATTCTGAGTTTAATATCAGCTTGGGTATATCCAAATGCACACCCCTATCACCTTTGGCACCCCTTGCAGAGGGCTGGAGAAGTAACATAAGGCAAGGGTGAAGGCTGAGAGACTCCAGAGGAAAGGAGGGGCACAGAAAGTGAAGGAAGAAATGTAAAAGCTGACAAATAAAAGGGTAGAAAAGAAGGGAGTGTGGATGGGGCAAAGGAAGACAACGAAGAAGGAATCTTGAAAGGGGATAAAGAAGTCGGGAAGCAGGGCAGCAATCAGGTGCTAGAAAATATGTGGCACCCATGGTCACCATGTGAGAAAGAGCTATGAGACATAAAGAGAAAAGGAAGAGAATGATAGAGATTATGCAGCTATAGAGATATGAGTGGATGGGGAAGTTGTCACACTGAGTGAGTTGCGGTGTGTTCTGGTTGATCTTAATAAAAGGCATTAAGTGGCTCCTGGTTTTGGATTTTGCTACCAACCAAGGCGACATTTTCTCTATTTCAGGACCCTTCTCCAACTCAAAAGATGTCAGTTTACCTTGCTCTAACATGTTGGAGAAGTATTTGAGGGGTTTTATTTGGTTTTAATCTGTAATGTTTTTAATTATAATTTCTAAACCACATTGAGCCAAGAGGAAAGGTGGGGTACAAACATTTTGTTGCGCCTGGAAACGTTATCCAGGAAAGACTCCAATCAAAAGATAACGCTGGAGATCAGCTGCAGTTTTCAGCTCATTGTTTAATAGTACTAAGTCTTAAACCGCAAACACGAAAGTCAGACTACAGACAGAATCACATCAAGAGTCACATAATTAATCCCCTACAACAGTCAGACTGCAAAAATAAATCAAACTTTTGTTCTACAAGCAGCAAGCTTTATACTTTTTCTGGCAATAAAAGATACTTTTCAGAATCAGACCATGAGCATCACTTTTTGGCTACTGAAGTAAACAAGCGTTTCTGCCTTAAACCAGTTATTCTAGCTGTAACATGAATGTTCCCTTTGCCTAGATACTGAGCTAACTGTACAGAGAAGAAGCTGTGTTTCTCGAAGTTGCAACATTGTGGAATGTAGTGCTTTATGCAGACTGTTTGATTAACAAGCAGGCAGAGAAAATGAATAGCAGACAGGCAGGGAAAATGGAGGAAAGCAAAGCTTTCTGGGGTATTTGCCCTCTGTTCATTTACACAGGGGCATTCCAGAGTGCCATAGGTAGGCTGGCACTTCAATTTTAATAAATACATATGCTCAGGTAAATAATTTGTATTACAGTCCTGAGGCACTACATAAGCTTCTACACCTCGGGACATAGGACACAATGCTCAGGTTCCTTCCTGCCTTCTTTTATAGATAGGGTTGCCAGGTCCCTTTTCGCTACTGGCGGGAGGCTTTTGGGGCGGAGGCTGAGGAGGGTGGGGTTTGGTGAGGGGAGGGACTTCAATGCCATAGAGTCCAATTGCCAAGGAGGCCATTTTCTCCAGGTGAACTGATCTCTAGCGGCTGGAGATCAGTTATAATAGCCAGGAGATCTCCAGCTATTACCTGGAGATTACAATACAAAATAGGCACCTCCGTGCCAATACCAAAGGTTAGAAAATCTGCAACGGAGTCTCCAGTACAAAAGTAGCAAAAAATTCTTATTGGTGCTTATACATATGACATCAACAATACAAGAGTGAAAGATACATATAAGAACAATCAAAGTGTGCTTTTGGGATAGTACCTACTATTGGACTTTTTGAAGAAAATTCAACATTTACTTGAAAGAACATGGCAATTGGTGCACTGAGACTGCACCTTACTTAGATTGTACATACTGTATATAACTTTGATTGTTCTTATATGTATCGTTGCAGATTTTCTAACCATTCCCTGGAGATTGGCAACCCTATTTATAGATGCAGCATCGAGGCTTGAAACGGGGCATGTCAGGCAGCAAATCAGCAGCAGAAACTTTAGTATGTACTTGAAATGATGGCCAAAATCCTGTTGACTGTTTCGCAGCTTCTAAAAGCACCCAGCCACTGTGAACACAAGACACAGCAACGTTAACTGGACCAAATGTGCCTGATGTCAAACGAAGAGTAACAAAAAACAAAACCCAAAATAAAAACGTTGAGTCAGCGTTTAAACGGTGAGGCAGCAGATCGATCCATTCGGCACTCGTGCCTTTCCGCCTAGCTCCAAAGGGAGAACGAGGCAGCGCAGCGGCTGCACGAACCCAGCCCCTAAGGTGATTGGGGGAAGCGTCGTTGTCCTTGCCGTTCTAAAGATTCGGCGATTGATTGGTCGAGGGTGCCGTTCCTGGGCTCGCGCTACTCTCCTTCGAACGAACAGACCAACGAACAAACCAACGGCTCCGCCGACTGAACGGCCTCGCGCCCGCACCGGGCATGCGCACTTCCAACTGTAGGGATGGGTTCCGCGCGTCAGCTGGCTGGCCGTGTGGAAAGGGCCCGCGGCATCCCTTCGACGCGACCGTGGCAGAGGCCCTGTCCCGGTCGTGTGGACTCCGCCTCTTGCGATGCTGCGGTGGCTGATAGGAGGGGGACGCGAGCCGCAAGGATTGGCCGAGGTAAAAAGCTCGGCGAGGGGCGTTTCCGGTGTTGTCGGTGCGCGGGGGTGCTGCTCTCCCGCGCCCACAATCTAGCACCGTTTTGCAGGGGGCAGGAATGGCTGCTGTTTTCTGGGTGACGAAAGCGCCGCTTCTGCCACGACGTATTCTTGGAAGGTTTTGCATTGGATTTGCCACTCTTTAGACGCACCTTTCCCCCATCCGTATTCTCAAAACTCAACAATAAGCCGCCATGCAGAGTTTTGAGAATTCAGATGGGGAAATGTGCATCTGTAGAGTGACAAATCCAATGCAAAACCTTCCATGAATAAATGGCCTGTGGCTCACGAAAGCTCATACCCTGCCAGAAAATATTTTTGTTAGTCTTTAAGGTGCTACTGGGCTCTTGCTCTTTTCTACTACTGCAGACAGACTAACACAGCTACCCACTGTGAACTATCTTCCCATGCATAATTGGATTGAAAGTTCATTATTTGGGCTGTGTGAAAGGGCAGTTTTGACGTAGGACATAAATTGGCTGTTACATTACATAGATCAGTGCAGCTGGCAAAGTACCCCCCCCCCCCGGGGGTGGGGAATAAAGACTAGACACTGGATTGGAATGGGTCCAGAAAATCAGTCTTGTCTGAAAGAACATGGAGCCATCCCACTCCCCTGATTCTAGTATGTTATCCAAGAAGTTATATTGAAAGCTAGCTGGTAATTTCCTGAGTACAGAGGGTTCAGGGAGGGAGCTGTGGGCAGCAACCAGTGGGAGGGGAGCTCTTATAGAAATTATGCTAATCAATTATGAGAATTCTTCACTTCAGAGACCCACTAGAGTGGTGATAGGGATTCAGTGATAGTACCAGTAATACCCTAAGGCAGCGGTGTCCAAACTTTTTTCATAGAGGGCCAGATTTGATGAAGTGAACATGCGTGAGTGCCGACCATTTTGCCTGACATTCTTTGAACCATTACAATTAAATTAAACATTAAATTAAATTGAAATTAAAAATTAAAATTAGCGTTTAAAATTAAAATTAAATGCTAATTAACCTCGCTCCGCCCCTTTCCTTCAGGGCGGACGTCCCGCTCCTTCCTGGTCCCTCTGTGACCTTAAGCCAGTCATGTCCAAAGTCCGGAATCTTGGCCATCTTCTGGACATGGAGTAGGTCACTGGGGATGTGGAAGGAGGTAGTTGTGAATTTCCTACATTGTGCAGGGGGTTGGACTAGATGACCCTGGCGGTCCCGTCCAACTCTTGGCCATCTTTGGGCATGGAGCAGGGGTCACTGGGGGTGTGGGGGGAGGTAGTTGTGAATTTGCTACATTGTGCAGGGGGTTAGACTAGATGACCGTGGTGGTCCTGTCCAACTCTTGGCCATCTTCTGGGCATGGAGCAGGGGTCACTGGGGGTGTGGGGGGAGGTAGTTGTGAATTTCCTACATTGTGCAAGGGGTTGGACTAGATAACCCTGGTGGTCCCGTCCAACTCTTGGCCATCTTCTGGGCATGGAGCAGGGGTCACTGGGGGTGTGGGGGGAGGTAGTTGTGAATGTCCTACATTGTGCAGGGGGTTGGACTAGATGACCCTGGTGGTCCCGTCCAACTCTTGGCCATCTTCTGGGCATAGAGCAGGGGTCACTGGGGGTGGGGGGGGGAGATAGTTGTGAATTTCCTACATTGTGCAGGGGGGTTGGCATCCGCGCCGTGCTCCCGGGGTGCGGCAACTCCGTGCCAGTCTCCAGCGGGAGGGGGGAGGGTCCCCGCCCCCAAGCCGGCTCCTGGGGCGCGCCGGCTCTGCCGGGCTCCCGTGGTGCTGGGTGGCGGAGTGGGGAGACCCCCGCCCCCAAGCTGGCTGCTGGCTTCGCGCCGGGCTCCCGCAGCTGGGGGGAGGGCCGCGGCCCCCCAGCTGGCCGGCGGCGTCCCAGCCGGCTCCCGGGGTGGCTTGGCTGTGCGCCCTGCTGCCGCTCTGCGGTGCGGCGGAGGGGGGAAACCCTTGCCCCCCAGCTGGCTGCCGGCTCCACTCTGGGCTCCCGTGGCTGGGGGGAGGGCCCTCCCCCCAGCTGGCTGGTGGCTCCCGGGGCAGCCTGGCTCTGCGCCCCGCTGCCGCTGCCCTGGCGGCTGGGAGGGGCCTGCCACCCCCAGCTGGCTGGCGGCTTCCTAGCCGGCTCCCAGGGCGCGCCAGCTCTGCACTGGGCTGCCACGGCCGGGGGTTGGCCATGGTTCCCAGGGCCTCTCGGCAGCTTTGCCCTTCTCCCCGGGGGCCGGATTCATCCGGTCTGCGGGCCGCAATTGGCCCGCGGGCCGGACTTTGGACATGCCTGCCCTAAGGGCATACTGGGATCCAGTTGGATCTATCAGTTGCTGGGTTGGAGCACCCATGGATCATCCATGCTAGCAGGACTCAGAGACAAGAATTCTGACTTTTGAAAGAATCAGTTCATAACAATGGGATAAACTAGTACCAAACTAGTCTTAAACCAATATACAAAATTGAGAGCACAGCATGATTCATGTTTTAGCTCAGATACATACTGGGATACTCCTATGGTTGTTATGCCATGGAAGCTTGCTGAATGACCTTGGGCCAGTGACGCACCCTTAACCTAACCTACCTCACAGGGTTGCTGTGAGGATGAAATGGTTGAGAGGAAAACAATGTAAGCCACTTTGGGATTCCATTGGGAAGAAAGGTGGGATATAAATAAAGTAAATAAATAATGTTGGCTGTGAAGGCCTATTAAGGAAGCCTAGTGCTTGCCTCTTAGGTTCTGAGTGCATTTCTATCAGCTCAACCAGGGGTATATGAGGCAGAGTGGTGGATGGAACACTAGGAGAAATCCTAAACTTTATGTGTGATGACTGGCAGTTCCTGGTCATAATTATGATGTGGCAACATAACAGTCCAAAATTAATGTATTACATTTATTGAGGTTTGAAAATACATTGGCTACTATACTTGATGGGAGTTATAACTGCTGGGTGCTATCTTATCTGCAGTGTACAAAATGAACAACATTTATTGATTTTAAAGAACCTAACACAACAAATTTACTGGTTTATGGGTTTATTTTTCTGACTGTGGATTTCTAGAAATCTGTGCAGACCTTAGGTGAAGAGCAAACACAAAATCCGTACACTGAGCTCCTAGTGCTAAAAGGTCATCATGATATTGTGCGGTTTCTAGTGCCAGTAGATGATTACAGGTAAGATATTACTTTTATAATCTCCTTTTGTACCATAAGGATTACTTCAATAAAAGTCTTTAAAATGGGTATTCTGTTTTATATCCTTTTCAGGTCTATGCTGTATGTTACCTGTTTCAGATACATACTGTTCCCTTTTGGTTGCAAACCACCTCTGTCAATTGGCTGAGCTATTGTGTCTCAAAAGCCTGCTGGAACAAATTCTAAGAACGCACACTTGCTGAAAACTGGAGAATGAAATAATAGGATGGGACAGTTGGGAGGAAATCAGAGCTGGCAACTAGCCAGGATTACCCCCAAGCACCCTGACAGAAAACACTGGAGGGAGGGTGAAGGTTTCTCAAAGAACTGGGGTGGGGGCGCTCTGCTGGTCTGTTTGTTCCTGTCCTCTGTTGAAGAGATCCTACATACGATTTAGCTTGCAAATTGATCTGTGGCATCTGCAGACAATTTTACAGTGCAATCCTAAACAGAATTATACCTTAATAAGACCACTGATTTCAATGGATTTAGAAGCGTGTAACTTTGTATTGCCCTGACCTGGATGGCCCAGGCTAGCCTGATCTCGACAGATCTCAGAAGCTAAGCAGGGTCATTCCTGGTTAGTATTTGGATGGGAGACCACCAAGGAATACCAGGGTTGCTGTGCAGAGGCAGGTATTGGCAAACCACTTCTGTTAGTCTCTTGCCATGAAAACCCCCAAAAGGGGTAGCCATAAGTCGGCTGCGACTTGAAGACACTTTACACACACACACACACACACACACACACACACACACACACACACACACACACACAACTTTGTATTGGATTGCATTTGGACTACTCTAAGCTTCTCCAGACTCCTTGGAGAAATATTGAGAGGAAGCTCCTATAATAATGTAGGAATTGTTTGGCAGTTTATAAATTTAATTGGGAGGACCCCTCCCCCCCAGAGCAGAGAAGGCTCTGACAGATGGAACAGGCTGTGGTGACTTCCTGAATGTCCATGTGTCTTCTTCCAATATACCTTTCAAACCACCACCACCATCTTTGCAGTTTCAACACTATGTTTTCTTATTGGAGTTATTGGCCAAAATTGTATCAGATGAGTGCAGCAAAATAGTGTTTTCACTTCTGGTTTTTGTCTTATGTGTGTTATATTTTTAACTTTATATAACACTCTGGCCCAATCCAGCTAAAGTTAGTCATGACAAATAAAACTTTAGTAAAGTGCTTTCAGTAAAACTTGGTCATGATTAATTTAATTAGGCCTCTGTGTTGCTGTATGTACCCTAGCCTGTTCATGATGATTGAACCATATGTAAATGACACAAGGTGTAAATAAGCCAAGTGATATCTTTGTCAATGATGTCTTTGTGGAACCCAGTGGGTCATATCACAAATCAGTCTTTCATTTTTCAATGTTCTTGTATCACACGCAAAGGATGATTCCCCACTGCTAAAGAGGAAAATCTATTGATTGTTATGAATACTGAAATCCTTGGATACACAACTATTTTTGATTAATATTATAGTCAGATTGCTTGAGAAGTTTTCAAGATGTTTTGAGGAAAATTTCCAAGCAAATTCAAAAGGGGATGAACTGTGGCTCAGTGGTAGAACATCTGCTTGGCATGCAGAAAGTCCCAGGTTCAATCCCCAGCATCTCCAGCTAAAAGGATCAGGTAGTAAGTGATTTGAAAGACCTCTGTCTGAGACCCTAGAGAACTGCTGCCAGTCTGAATACCCAATACTGACCTTGATGGACTGATGGTCTAATTTAGTATAAGGCAGCTTCATGTGTGTTTATCAGTTCAAAATAATGCATGTTTTATGGGCAGATTCTCAAGAGAGAGAGATAACTCCCCTCCCCGAAATAACAATGTAAGATATAAGAGATGAAACATTGCATACTCCTTGCACAGTGTAGTTAGCTGGGTATTCTAATTCAATTTACTGTCATATGCATATTGTTAAACTGGACCCCACCACCTTATTTGATTCTTTCTATTGCAATTAGCATTGTTCCTTGGTTTCTGCAGTGGATTTTATTTAGTTTTCATAGTTCTTTCAGTGCATTTTTGTCAACTGTTGTAAGCCAGGTTTCATGCTTCAGCTCTTTAGATAATATCATCTTATTGAGAATTTTGCAGAAGGATTTTCTTGTTTTCTCGGTGGCTCAACTAAAACCAGTGAGTGGAAAATTTTCTCAGATTGGTTTCTGAAGATACTAAATAAATCCTGTATCAACCTAACAGACAGCTGCTTTTCACTTCTTTTATTTTTTTGTTTTTGAACATGAAGAAAGGGTCATATTGATTGCAAGATCACTAAAGAAGGCTAAGCCTCAGCAAGAGTCTTCCAAAAATGGAATGAGATAAAATTGCAAGTAATACTTCAGCATTTGACACATTAAACTAGACTGAATTCATAACACATTTTAAGAATAGCTTTTTCTGTTGCTCGTTTGACCATTCGTTGCTCCTGCAGGAAACAGACAAGGTATAGAGGATGGTGATCATGACTGGAAAAGAATCAGGTGACCCATGAAACACCAGCTTGGTGAAAAGAATCCAACTGTAGGATTGAGAGTTTTGCCACGAGCCCTTTCACATGAAATCCTGCGCTTCATATTTCTAATTATTTTTTAAGAAAAGCAAGTGTATTTTATACATTGAGGTATAGACACTTTATTTTCACAATACTTTGTAAATTCTCTCAGGCCATGACATAACATACTATTGCTAATAGAATAGAATACAAAATAGAATACAAAAGTTCAGATTTGAGCTCTTTTTAATAAGAGGCTCCTCTGAGAATTTAGTAACTGTTGCCCATTTGCACTGAAATTACTAACACTTCATATATTATATTTTAGTATACACATATGTCATCAAAACATATTTGTAAACATTTGTGTCATAAGAACATGCATCACCTGGGATTGCTGCAGTTCCCTACTTACAGTATGCTCAACAAAACTACAATTTTCTCTGCACAGTGTATAGCACAGCTCTTAAATTACACATTACTCTGTAACTTGGCTAATTTGTCTGTTATAAGCTCATATAATTGGTCTACTTGCATGAGCAGTGTTATATGTGATGTGGGAATTCATACAATATGATGGCAGCAATCTCTGTGAGCAAGGGAGCTTGCCAGTATGCTTCTTTGTTTGCATACATTTCTGTGATGATATGAGTTTATGCCTCTCAGATTTCCCTGTTTTGCACAGACTAAATGATAAAAGTGCAAATAATTATCTTTAATTTGTAAAGAGTATAATGAAAGAAAAATGTCCTAATTGTATAGGTTTTTCATGTTGTGGTTTTTACTTTTGGGATTTGCTGTTTTTTAAATAATACTTTATGGTTGGTATTTTATTTATGCTCAATTTTATTTTCATATATGCAAAGCAATAGACTTTTAAAAAATCTTGTTCGTATTTGTGAAGATTTTAGACATTTATCTAAAGGACCAGTTTTTGCTAAAACCTGACCATCTATATTTTAACAGCAAGCTAACTTAATAGTTATTGTTAAGTAACTGCGTACTTTTAGGTACTATTTAACTATAAGCAGCATATCCTTCAAATATGTATGTTTGATTTTTGATTTGTTGTTTACTAGGTTTGCCTCTGCAGGTGATGATGGAATTGTATGTTTGTGGAATGCTCAGGTTTGTTTTTGTTTAGAAATACATTGAATATATTTAGTTTAGTGAACGTAATTTCTTGTACTGCTTTTTTGCCCCTCTGTAGGCACTCACAAGAGTAAGGATAATAACAATAGGCATGGATTGAGGTCAGTTCAAATTGGAGACACGCAATTGAAGCTACTGTATTACCTAAATATAAATTGGCTATCAGAAGTGAAAATTTGATTAAAAGCAGATGTGCGAATTAATGATTGCAATTTGTAGATGCGTGCAATAAAACTAAGTGACTATAAACTGTTAGTTTGATCAGCATTAGAAAAGTCGGAGGCATAATAGGCATCCTGATAATCAGTTTATTCTGGCAGTCTGAACTGAGACAAGTGTGATCTGGTAAACTTCATATACTTTTAAAAACCTCTGGCAAAGCCTGTCATCAAAACTCCTGCCTCCGTGTAGACGTCATGGAGTGAGAGGATGGCTTTAAACATCAAGGAGCAAAGTGCAGAAGTAAATGGATAGTTTTTGCAATGTAGTGGTGTTCCACAGGGGTTGGATTTTTTAAAAAAAATCTTTTTAAAAAAACTTAAAATCCAGCAACTAAATAAAAATTTAAAAAAAGAAAAAGATATACATAAAGTAAAGACAAAAATATAAAAATATGGTGGTAAATCTACATATAAGTGCCTATAAACGGTTTCCAAATATCTACAAATAAGTCCATACTTAATTGCTGTCTATACACCATGTGTTTAAACATTGATAGAGTTCTAAGGATTTCAATCCATTGATTTACTGGAGGTGGGCTTTTATCTTTCCAGTAGTTTAAAAGTACATAAGCATCCTTAAAAATCAATGAACATTCTAATTCAAAAATGGTATGAGTAATAACTTCTTCCCAGAAAAACCAAATGACTGGACATAGCCAAATCATATATTTAAGGCATGCGTCCTGCGGGTTATAATGCCAACAATTAGACACTCTACCTAGTCCTTTGCTAAAGAGTTGCTGTGGTGCCCAGTGTATCCTAAACATCATTTTTTGCTGAATAAGGGATGCTGTGAGAGACCAGTTATCATCAGTGTGGGACCTATCCTGTGGAGTTCCACAGAGTGCAGTCCAATCTCCTATGCTTTTCAGTCTCTATGTAAAGCCCTTAGGACAAATCATTCATAGCTTTGGGGTTGGATGTATACATAGCCCAGATCACATCAGTATATTAACCACCTATAAATATATGATTCACAGCATTAAGACTGAAATGCTGATTAGTTTTTTAAAAGAGTATTAGCTTTCGTTGTAACAAATAGCTAGAAAAAAACTGAATACAGAGTTTAGTTTTTGAATGCCCCAATTATTTACATTGATCCTTTATAGAATTTTGTTTACACTCAGCACATTTATTATGTTTTTCTTTTCTTTTCCAGACTGGAGAGAAGCTGTTTGAGTTACATGCACACACTCAAAAAATCACAGCTCTTGCAGCTTTTCCTGTATCTGATGCTTGTGAAGAAAAATGTCATATGATTTTGACAGCAGGTGCAGATAGGACTGTTATTGTATCCTTTAATCTCAATATAATTAGGCTAAACGTTGACGGGATAAATGAAGAGATGGGCTAAGGCATCAGAGGTGATCGTGGCTACTTGTTAAGTGTTCAGGGCTGACCAAATTTCTGTCTGAGGTGATGAATTGATAAGAGAAATTCCTGTGCTTCCATCATTCTAGAAAAAGGTGGTCCACATGGGGGGCGGGAGATTCTGCATACAGAGCTCCTTTGCTGCATGTGCAGAAAGCTGCTGTAGGGAGTGGAAATTTTTGTAGTTGCATGTACTGTAGGAGATTCTGTTGAGAGACCCTGTGCAGTCTCTTCCCCCCCCCCCCCGCTATGTGAGGAAAGAGATGTTTGTGGTGCACCCTTAAGTGCACATGCAAGCACTGCTGTGCTGGGAATATTTGGATCATGGTGACAGAAAGCAAATGAAAGCATCTAGTTACATCTTTCCATTGTCCTAGTTCTAACCCCAAATATAAGCACCTACAACTTGGGGGAGTTTCAGGAGGAATAACTTATTGGGAAATCTTCCCCTCCAATAGACAATATATCTTTAGGGGCTTGAGCCCAACCTGCTCAGTCCCCCCCCCCTTTTACTGACATTCCTTCAGTATTTCATGCCTGAGTCCTCATCACAGTGTTTTCTAAATTCATCTTTTAATTTACTGCTTCTGTTAATTTACTGAGTCATATTTTTCTACGTGTCTGGGGAGTCCTGCCAATATCCTTACTTTGTCTGTGGGTAGTCCTGGTTCGCTGCCTTGCTGATAGGTGCCTGACTAGGAGGTTTGGTATTAGAGGGAGGCAAGCTAGGCCCACAATGCGGAGGGAAAGGGGATGATAAATAATTCAGAAATTTCCCCTGACCCGCCCCCAAAACTTTCCCTTCAACATACTAGCTCTTAGGGGCTTTGGCAAGCAGAGTTATCATCCCCCTCTTCCCTCGCTCCCTTGAACTGACTCAACCGCTCTCAATGTTCCGTACCTCCTGGTTCACAGTCAGTTCTTATTAGGCTGTTTTTAAAAAAAATATTTTCATAGCAGTATATTTCTGTATACCTGTGGATCCCTTGAGCATGTAGAAACCCTGTTTATATTGGTTTCTATTATCTGATGCTTTTATGATTGGTATGATGCACCCCAGATACAGTGACAAGCTGTGGACCTGCAAGAAGTCTTGGGTGGTGTGAATGTTTTGGCAGTCCTGCACTGTCATGATTTCCAGGATCCTATATGTTGTTAGGATCTTGAGTAGGCTAATTCCCCTTTACTGTAGCACTCTCTACATTCTGTGCTCTTGGAGCATATTCAGTCCTCATTAGGCTGTTTGGTGTGGAAACCTCTGCCTTTGCTGTGGGTGACCTGGTTTTGTTGCTTTTGTGATTGGCATGAGGACTAGTAAGTTTACTGATGACAGTACAATGTTAACCTTGTTGCCATCTTCAGTTCCTTAATGAACAAAATCAGGTTTGGGATTGTGACAATGGCAGTCAAATTCATAAAGTATCCTGCTTTCATTCCACTGTAAAGGTAAGTGAAAATGGAAGTGACTTTGATTTTGCACATTGTGTTACCCAGTCAGAGAATCCCTCGATAGCTGAGGAGAGCTCTGGTGACTGCATTTGATGTTTTTTCCTCCTTCATAATTTTTAGCAGCTTGTGTTTTCAGAGCAGTTAGGCTACTTTTAGGGCTGAGGTCTTACTATGTAAAGTTGATAATTGTCACTGAAAAAATCCCTGAATAACTTTGTTATGGAGCACATATCTGATGATCTAATTTGGTTCTACAGTGTTTGACAGTTCTTCAAAGGCTGGATGTATGGTTATCTGGAGGCAGTGATCTGTGTGTTTGGAACCGAAAATTAGATCTGTTATGTAAGACAAGTCATCTTACTGATTCAGGTAAAAAAAATTGAATTAGTCATTAGTGATGACAAAGTGCAGGTAACATGGATCTACATAATGATACAAAATCAGCTTGGGAAAGACTCTTTAATTCTAAAGATAACATACATTAAAATGCCCTCTATTTTAAAAATGTCAATGTAATCATTTTTGAATTAAGAGTACTCTGGGTCTCCTGTGTCCTATGAATTTTAGAATATGTCAAACTTCAGTAACTGTACATTAACTTAACTGAGCTAGGTCAATATGTTTAAATCACCAATTTAATATATATCCCTTTGGAAATGAAATTTGACTATTTCCACGTAAGTCATGTACTCAAGGAGTATACTTTAAATGTAAGATTCCAAGCAACCATGTAAGTATTGTATCTTAAATAAGCATTAATTTACAGAAAATACACATGTTGCTTTTACAGTGTTCTTTTGTGAGAATTTTTTGAAAAGGTGGTTAAACTAGCTCAGTTTACAAGCTGAACAAATATGCTAAATTAAAAGCAGAACAAGTCTTTTAAGTCAAGTACAAACAAGAAGCTTTCATATGGCTTAGTAATAGGCTATTATTATTTACTGTTATAATTTTAATAATAGAACTATTTATTATAATAATTGGTAACTACCTGCTTCGCAATTTTGATATTCATAGTCCTGACTTCAAATTTTCTTTAGCAAGAACTCTGGAAATAAAGGTAACCATATCTTGGTAGCTTTAAGTAGCCCCCTAGTGAGGTGGTCAAATGGTTTTATTGATAAATCACTATTGGGATGTTGTTAACTTTTAGCTGGTAATAATTTTTTTTGTCTCTTTTGATAAAGATATCAGTGCAATGATTGAATTGCCGAAAAATTGTGTTGCAGCAGCTGTTGGCAAAGAATTGAGTGAGTATCACCATAAATACTGAAGGATAAATACTTGAATTTTTATTCACAGCAATACATTTCAAGAATACTATTTTAGAATGGTGGAAAACTTGCCTTATACCTATTTCTAACCATAGGCCAGATGCCAAATATCTGCCTGACCAGTTCTGTTCATTGAAGGGATTTTGTGCTTGAATTCCTCAACTAGCAAACACTCTTTTCAATAGTAAGAATCAATTTGTGATGTCTTTTTTTCTTTGAAAAGGACATGCCTGAACTATATGCTGGGTGGCTCTTTGGATCCTTCACAGTCATTAGTTTTGTTACAATTAACTTAGGACTAGCAAATGAATTGCATATTTTCTTTTATAAAATTCAGTAGCCTCTAGGAATATACTTCTAGCATAATACATCCCTGGTGGATTTTTGTGAGTCTCACACATATATATTTCGCACTTTGTACAATAACTGATTCTATTGCTAATAGACCCGTTTTGAGGAGGGACATTTTTTCCAGGTTTTTTTGGGAGAGGGCCAGGAATTTTTGGATAAAAATGAAATATATTTAACACTTTCTTATCAAATCTAAACTTACATGATTGCTTTAAAAGCTTAGCATGCATAATATATAACTTAGCTAGAAAATAAAATTGTTTTATTTGGCATATTTATGGAATTCAGAAGTATAAATTGCTGAGTTTTATAAAGCAGAATGGTGAATATACACATACTGTAGAGAGCTGCAGTTCTGCACTCTTTCTATAGATATAAAATACATTGCTGTAATGATGTCTCAGTTGCTGATGAAACAAAATCCTGGGGGAAATGGCTGCCTCAAGGGACTGGGACAAGGAAAATGTGGGTGGAATCCAGAAGATCTGATTTCTCATCCACATGGGTGCCAGTCTGGCTGTCTTGCAATCTTCCTGAAACGTTGCATCAAAGCAGGTTTGGAAAAGGTTTCAGTAAAACTTGGGAGGTGCATGAAAGCACCACAGTACAATAAAAACGTGTTTTTAAAAAAAGAAAAGAAAGCACCACAGTACTGTGAGGAAGTGGGGGGGGGGGTCCCACTTCTCAGTGGCATCCAAGCCATGGTAAACAAGCCATGTATAAGTGATTGAAGTATTGCAAGGGCGAATATAATTATCACACCAACTGCTCCACCAGTCAGGTGACCAGCATGATTAGTGGAGACACTGCTGATCATATATGGATCACCAGATCAGAGCAAGTCTGCTCTGCTTACAGACAAAAATATAGTATCCTAATAACATAATGGAGGAGAGAAGGCAGCATGGTATAGCCCGATCTCATCAGATCTCAGAAGCTAAGCAGGGTTGGTACTTGGAAAGGTGACCTCCAAAGAAGACTTTACAAAGGAAGGCAATGGCAAACCACCCCTGCTTCTCACGTGCCTTGAAAGCCCCTTGCTGGGGTCACCATAGGTTGCTGCGACTTGGTGGCAGTTTACACACTCAATAAGCATCTTGATGCCTTTGTAAAAATGTTGTCTTCCTTTTTCTTCTCAGTAATTCTTAGATTGAAAGCTTCCAAAGATGGAACTGAATGGGATGTCTTTGAAGTGAAACGACTTCTTGACCATCAAGATAATATTCTATCGCTGATCAGTGTCAGTGGTAAGACTATATTGCCATTTTTATTGTCAGTGTTCTGTGAATTACAAAATGTCTTTTGTTACCACCCACATAGATCTATATGTTTTTTGTTTGCTTTTAAAAAAGACCAGCTGCTTTGTATCAGACTCTTTTTTGGCATCTCCTCAAATTGAATTGTGCATATTCTCAGAATTTGAATGCATTTTCCTTTAATAAGTTGATATAGCAGCCATCATGTACCCAGATAAGCAGGCCAGCTCAACCACCAATGTAAAAAATTGCTGTGGGATGGACAGTGTTTACCATGCTTAGCAAGAATATTCATATGATATTTCTACACTTTGGAGGGAAGGTGGAATGGTATGGCTCGGTCTTCTCAGATTTCAGCAGCTAAGAAGAGCTAGTACTTGGTTGGGAGACCACCTAGAAGACTCTCCAGAGGAAGACAATAGCAAGCCACCTCTGCTTCTCGCTTACCTTGAAAGCCCCTTTCTGTAATACTGTAAATGTGTGCCAGCAGGTAGGTTAATTAAAATTTGTGTAGGCTGGGAATTTTTGTGCCATTTTTTACGTGGCTGATTTACAGCACATTCCTGGGGGGGTGGGGTATGACTGCAGCAGCTGGGAAGGCACAGCTGAGCAGTCTCCTCAGAGGCTTCCCAGCCACCAAGGAGAGGAAAAAAGACTTTTTTACGAAATGAAAAAAGGCTTTCCCCCCCATGGAAAAGTGGGGCTGCCGCCATTTCAGGAGGTGTTCCTGGGGTGAAAGTGGTTTGGAAGCTGCCTAATGGCAGTTCCGCCCCCAAAATGCCTCCTGGGATGTCGGTGTGGGGACTTGCGCCGGAAGAATGCCGGCAGCAGGCCCCGCTGGTGCTCGAGTCCCGCACTGCCGCCGTGGTCCAAGGGGGCTAGCATAAGAGCCCCAACACCGGCATACAGGCCAGTTTACATGGCACAAGTGGCACGGATGCTGGCGTAGGGGTCACACCAGCTCATAAGAGCATCCCCCCCTTCAGGAATGCACTGTTAATGTCTGATTTCTGGAATGGAGAGGTAGGAGGGCGCTGAAAGGATGTGTTGATGCCCTGTTTTTCTAATAGAGATTGTGGATCTGTTGCCTAGAAGCAGCTTATATTTTCCCACCTCAGAATGAGGGAGGGAGATAATGTGAGAAGAGGGCAACAATGGTTGGCTCAAGAGATGGTTGCCAGTCACTAGCTGGCAGTAAACGTGTTCTGTGGCTCTTGTAAGTTGATTGAACCAGCTGTAATGTGTTTTTCTTCATCTTATTAAGCAAATACCAATGTTATAAAAGAGGAAGAAAAACACACTACATCTCTCTTTTTACAGCAATATATATATATATACATGACTATGAAGTTCCACATTTCACTATTAAAATATCTCTTTGGTGCACAGTTGAAATGAAAGGAAGCTGTGAAATTGCTCATTCATTTTATTGAGACATGCATAATGGTGCCCTTGTTCTCTTTTTTTGTTGCTGGATTTTATTAAACACAGAATTATCATATACAGCCAAATTATTTTAATGAATGCATTGGGGGTTATTTTTGATTAATTTGTAAAGAAATTTCTGTGGATTTGGCATTTGTTTTTTATGGGGTATCTAATTTTTTATATTCCTAGATTTGACTTTTGCCACAGGCTCCCATGTGGGTGAGCTGATAGTCTGGGATGCATTGGACTGGACAATGCAGGCATATGAATGCAACTGGGATGCATCTCTTCATGTGGACCCACAACAAGAAATAAAATTATCATACAGCCAAAATAAAATTTCAATTCAGCATTTAGCATCTGATGAAGAGGTAAAAGCTTTAAACATTATAAAACTTAAGACCAATCAAAACTATAGCCCTCATTAGTAAATGCTTATTTAAATATGGGCTTTCAGCTTGTTGCTTGTGGTCGAGACGTTCCTGGAGGGGAGTGTGTGCCAGCGTCCTTCTTAGGCTGGAAATGGAACTCGCTAGGATGGAACACATAGCATAGTGGCATGTGTATGGGTTGTGCTGTTTTTTCTGAAATCAAAGTGGCAGCGAGCTAGGTACCGTATTTTTCACTCCATAAGACGCACTTTTTTCCTCCTCAAAAGTGAGGGGAAATGTCTGTGCGTCTTATGGAGCGAATGTGTGTGAATCTGGCCTCCGGGGAGAAGGGCAAAGCTGCGAGAGGCCCTGGGAGCCACGGCCGACCCCGGGCAGCGGCAGCCCGGCCCCGAGCCGGCGCCCCCGGGAGCCGGCTAGGAAGCCGCCAGCCAGCTGGGGGGGCGGGAGGCCCCTCCCAGCAGCCCCCCAGTGCAGCGGGAGCCCGGCACGGAGCCCACGTGCCCCGGGAGCCGGCTTTAAAGCCGCCAGCCAGCTGGGGGGTGGGATGCCCCTCCCAGCCGCCCAGCCTCGGGACCAGGAAGTGCTGGGGGCGGTGCGGAGGTTAAATTGCTCTGCGCTGCCTGGGCAGGCAGCGCAGAGCAGTTTAAACCACCACCGCCCCCCTTCCCGGGAGTCCCGCCCAACAGCTGAGCCTCGGGACCGGGAAGCGCGGGGGGGTGCGGAGGTTAAACTGCTCTGCGCTGCCTGCCCAGGAGTCCCGGGAAGGGGGGCGGTGGATCTTTAAACTGCTCTGCGCTGCCTGCCCAGCAGGCTTCCAGGGAGTCCCTGGAAGCCGGGCGGGGGGAGTCTTGAAAGTTCTCCACGCTGCCATCCCAGGCAGCTCAGAGCAGTTTAAAGACCCCCCGCCGGGGTTCTAGGGACTCCCTGGAAGCTGGCCGGGGGGGTCTTGAAAGTGCTCGGTGCTGCCTGGGATGGCAGCGCGGAGGAGTTTAAAGACCCCCCCGCCAGGCTTCCAGGGAGTCCCTAGAAGCCGGGCCGGGGGGGGGTTCTTGAAAGTGCTTGCGCTGCCTGGGATGGCAGCGCGGAGGAGTTTAAAGACCCCCGCCAGGCTTCCAGGGAGTCCCTAGAAGCCAGGTGTGTGTGGGGGTCTTGAAAGTGCTCTGCACTGCCTGGGATGGCAGCGCAGAGCAGTTTAAAGACCCCCCCCCCACTGAGCTTCCAGGGAGTCCCTAGAATCCGGGGGGGTCTTGAAAGTGCTCTGCGCTGCCTGGGATGGCAACGCGGTGGAGTTTAAAGACCCCCCGCCGAGCTTCCAGGGTGTCCCTAGAAGCCGGGAGGGGGGGTCTTGAAAGTGCTCTGCACTGCCTGGGATGGCAGCGCAGAAGAGTTTAAAGACCCCTCGCCGGGCTTCCAGGGAGTCCCTATAAGCCGGGCGGGGGGGTTTCTTAAAAGTGCTCTGCACTGCCTGGGATGGCGGTGGAGTTTAAAGCCCCCCCCCGGCCGGGCTTCCAGGGAGTCCCTAGAAGCCGGGCGGGGGGTCTTGAAAGTGCTCTGCGCTGCCTGGGATGGCAGCGTGGAGGAGTTTAAAGACCCCCCCCCCCACCGGGCTTCCAGGGAATCCCTAGAAGCCAGGCGGGGGGGTCTTGAAAGTGCTCTGCGCTGCCTGGGATGGCAGCGTGGAGGAGTTTAAAGACACCCCCCCGCCGGGCTTCCAGGGGCAGTACACCATTTGATTCAGAATATTTTTTTCTTGTTTTCCTCCTCTAAAAACTAGGTGCTTCTTAGTGAGTGAAAAATACAGTATTTTCTGTGGCATGGGATTGTCCCAAATGAGATTCATGAGCAAAATCACTTTGCATTTGTTCCTAATGTTAAGTAAAAATTAATTAAATGACAGCCATTTAAATAATTGCTTCTCATAGTCCACATTTCACAATGAAGTTACTCAGAAGCTTAAACTGAAGCTTCCTTTACAATAATCTTTTTACATCAGATTTGCAACAGGTAATTTTTTTTCTCCATTTGTATACTGCATTTTTGTCCACCAGGGCCCTCAAAGCAGCATACCAACACAAAGCCATTAAAATAATATCCTAAATTTAATTATGCAGTATTTTTATTACATATTATTAAATAAGACCCAATAGAAGCACACTAATTAGTAAAACAATGTTAAAGTGCAGTAAGCAGCAGGGTTTCAGAATAAACCATGTCCTGCTAGGCACTAATATGCCCCCCCCCCCCCAAAAAAAAAGTTTTAAAGGCCTTGAAAAGGTTCTGGAATGAAAATAAATGTCTGCAGTTGTGGCTTACCGGATGTTACTAGTGGTTGGAATATCATATTTTATATGAATTGGAGTATAACACAAAACGGTATTTTAGTAATTATAGTGGTGATTACAGTTTAAGGAGCAGTGTACCTCTTACTTTCTTAGTCATTTGGTAAAGGTAACAATGTCACAGTCCTGCTGGAAATCCATTACACAAAATAATAGTGTTATGTCTGTTTTGTTAAGATGTTCTATTGAATTTTCTTTACAGTGTGTGTTTGCTGCTGTTGGAAAGGGCATATACGTGTATAACCTTCAAATGAAGCGTGTGATTGCCTTCCAGAGGGCCGCTCATGACTCCACTGTCCTACACATTACAAAAGTTCCAAACAGGTGCAAGTTAGACTAAGTTTTTCATTCACTAAAAATATGTAAGCCTCTGAAAGATCAATAGGACCATATTTCATTTTTTTTAAAACCCTATTGTTCCTGTGCACCCCTGCCTCTAACCATGTCTCCCATATGTAATTCCCCTGGCAGCAGGACAAGCCCTTCTTATTCCTCAGCTGCCCTTTTTGAAACAGAAATAATTTTAATACTGAATAACTTGCAATGATGATATGAAATTAACAGGTACACAAAGTGTGTTCAGTAAGCTCATTCATCCGAAAAGAACCAAAACAAAATGACTACTAGCTGTTTTTGGGTCATATGGTATAAATATTACATTACGTCTTTAATAAAATAGAAGAGCCAACGTGAAATGCAATGACTTTTAAAATGGAAAACAGTGAAATCATATCACTCTGAACTTTCAGTGCCAGTTTTCTTTGATAATGATCTTACATGACTTTAAGAATTTGCATTGGCTATGTCTTCATTGAGAATTAGATGGTCTATCAGTCTCCCATATTATTTCATCTTGGTGGTATTTTATTGGCACCTTGACATGTTGAGATTATGAAGCACAGTAAAGCAGAGGAGTTTTGCTCATGGGATTGCAGATCTCCTCTCCCCTTGCTGACTCCTTCATGGTTCAGAAAGGTCCCCTGATTGCTCAGGAATAACATGGGGGATCAGCATTTGTTTTTATGGAGTGATATGCTTGAAAACCATTAAATAGGATTCAGTAGGTAGATAGAATTTTTGATGGAAGCATGTGCCAAAGAGTGGGTGCCACCACAAAGAAGATGCAGCTCCATGCAGAAGTCACATAACCCATTGCTGGAGGAGTGCAGGAGCCACAGCCCTGTGCCTCAGAAGCAAACCCAAGATGGAGCACATTGCTGTAGTTGGTATACAGTTTTACCAAAGCATGGGTACTGGAGCCATATCACTGTTGGAGTGATGTGGTTGAAGCTGGTTCATAAGCATAGCCTAGTAAAAGGCACTCGTGGCCAGGAATTCAACCGCAAAATGAGAAACTCTAGACTATGCAACTTATTCCTCAAGGTCAGTGAAATTTCTTCTAGGTCAGGCAGAACTGACATTCTTAGACTGACTATCGTAATACATTGGCTATCATCTAGCCCATAGCCATGCCCAGGTGTCCATTCAGAGACTACATTGCTGCTCGTGGATTTGATTAAAATGAAAAATAGCTGGTGTCATCAGCATATTGATGGCACTGCACTCTAAACTGAAGAAGGACCACTCCGAGTGGTTGTAGATTAGGGCTGTGCAACAAAACAAAACAAAACCCCAAACCATCGGTAAATTTCAGGTTTGCGTTTATTGGGCCCAAATTTTTTCACTAAACCCAAAATAAGCTGAGTACTCATACTGGTAAATGGGTATTCAGCTTTATTTCTGGGTTTACCCAAAGAAATTGGGTCAATTATAGTCTATGGAATTTATTTTCGAGGCTCTGGAAGTGGTGTTTTTCAAGGTAGAGTCACCAGATTTGCAGCATAGACACCAAGAGATTGCTCACCCGCACGGGTGAGGAAGTCTTCTTCAGAAGCCTGGTCAGCAGCTATTAAAGCTGGTGCTTTTAGTTGGAGGGTTTACCCCTCTGGACAAGACTGGGTGAGCCCTGTCTTTTAAATGACTTCCTCTACGCAGACTAGTCTTCTTTTGGGTGATGTACCTGGAAGGTTGGCCAGACTAAGTTAGCTCCAATAACACAACCCCTACCTCAAAAGGGCCCCGACTATGGGGTCCTGACAAAACCAAAGATAGAAAAATGGGAGAAGGCACAGAGCCGTACATCTGAGCAAAGGTGAATAGCCAAACACCAAAAAAGCCAAATACGTTTTTTGGCTTTTTGGGAATCGCCTATTTGGCTTCGGGCAGATTCCCAGGTTTTGTTATTCGGCCGAAAATAAACCTGATGGCTAATTTCGGGTTTATTTTCAGTTCAGGTGTATCGATATGCACAGCCCTACTGTAGATGTTAAAGAACACTGGAGGCAAGGTGAAACCTTGCACAACTGCTTAAATGGATTTGGAGCCAAAAGCAGTCTTCGTGGGAATGTTAGTTCTGGAGGGGTTTGATTAATTTTATGCATTTTTAACAAATTTGACCAAATTTACTATGTGCCAGTAAATGTAAGTATTTCATTTGGTTTTGACAGACAATTAATATCATGTTCAGAAGATGGCAGTGTTCGGATATGGGAATTAAGAGAAAAGCAGCAACTTACAGCTGAACCTGTTCCATCAGGTCTGTGTCTCTGGAGTGAGGATTATCTGCATAACATTTATTTCTTAAAATATGTATACCCCACTTTTCCATTTGGCTCAGATTTGGAGCCTTCCTGCAAGTTAATTGGCTCTTCTGTTGGAGGAAAGCACCTTAGGCTGAAGTAAGGTTAAGTATTATATTCAAACTTTAGAACAGGTAAAGGGGAAAAAACACTTAACCTCCTGACTTTGTGTCCTGGCTTCTACAGGGTTGTTGCTTGAATAGAACCTTCACTGATTATAATTAGTGGAGTTGGTCAGATGAGAAGTTTCTTTCTTTCCATGTATTTGTGGTTGGCTGTCATGTTGCTTTGGCTGTTATGTTGCTTTGTATGACTGGGCAGTGCAGGCATATGACCCAAGCAAACCAAAAAGAAACAAGCAGGTCATGAATAGTACTGGCCTGTTTGGAGTCCTATGAAAAACAGTTTAGTGTATTGCTCCCAGTATATCTAGTTCATTTGGGCAGATCACATATCCTGGGAGATCTAGGCATGTCCCGTTCGACACACAATCCTTTTGTTTTCTAAATACTTTTGGCTTAGTCTAATGTGTGACATCATTTGTATTCCAGGTTTTTTTAGTATTTGGGGATTTGGAAGGGCAACCAAGCAAGCCAACAACACAGCTAAAAAGGCACCAGAGAGTACTACTATTTATTCTTTGGATCTTACTGGGGATTTGATTGGGCACTCATCCGCTGTGCAGGTTTGTTGGAAATGGGAATAGTAAATGATGAATTTCAGCATTCCTTTATTTGAGGTTTGTTTCTATTTAAACATCAGTAATTTAGAACACCAGGGGAGAGAAACTGGATTTCTGTGAGCCTGTAATGGAAGAGAAAATGTTTACCCTAATTTGATCTTAGGGGGTACATTCACAAGGTTGAGCCATAAATAGAATTAATGTAGCAGCACACTTGGGAGAAAGCCAGATTTGCAGAAAAATACGAAAAGGTTATTTAAAAAAATAATAAATTGGGAGAGGGGGGCTAATCCTCCCCAAAACAGCAATGTCTGTGCATGCACGTCTGCCTCTCTCTCACCCTCCCACTCCCCCCCACCTGTATCTCTATGGGTGGTATTTTAGGTTGCTGTAGTAACCCAAAAGGTGCTAGACAGTAGACTGAGATGAGTTGAGGAGAGGGGAGGTGAAAGATTATGGGGTAATGTGGGAGGGGGAGGAGAGCAGATGGGAGAAGGCAGGAACATGAAAGAGTGATGAGACAGAGCAGGTGGGCAAGAGAACGGATTGGAAGACAGGAAGACTGGAGGAAGAAAAAGAGCTAGGAAATGAAGGGGGAAACTAGAGCAAGAGACAAAAAGCAAGCAGAGAGGGACTGAAACAAGGAGGGGCAGCTGGGGGAGAGAGAAAATTATCTGGCCCTTGAGTCCTTGACATTCTCCCCTTGTCTTATTATGCATTTACTCATACAACATGCTGCCTGCACAGAATTCACAACTGCCATATTGCAGCTCTTTATTACCAAGATTGGTAATTGCAGGTTTTTCCAGAGGTTTATGAAGTGTAAATGTAAAAAACACAAAGTTAACCTAAGTTAATTGAAACCAGCTGATTAGAAACAAACAAGTGATGTGTTAATTCCTTTCCAATGGATTACTCCTACCGTATATACCCGTGTATAAGCCGACCCGCGTATAAGCCGAGGTGCCTAATTTCTCCCCCAAAATGGGGAAAAATTAGGCACCCGCGTATAAGCCGAGGGTCGACTTATAACCCCTCCCCCCCCCGCAGGCTTACCTCAATCCAGGTGTGCAGGCCGGCGCTGGCCGGCAGGGTCCTCGCTGTGCCCGGCAGGGGCGGCGACGGGGCCTCCAGAGGCCTCTGGAGGCCCTTCCAGGCCGGCGCCAGCCGGCAGGGTCCTCACTGCGCCCGGCAGGGGCGGCGACGGGGCCTCCAGAGGCCTCTGGAGGCCCTTCCAGGCCGGCGCCGGCCAGCAGCAGCCTCGCTGCGCCCGGCAGGGGCGGCGACGGGGCCTCCAGAGGCCTCTGGAGGCCCTTCCAGGGCGCTCCTGGCCGGGGGAAGCCACGCGGGCACGGCAGCAATGGCGGCGGAGGCGGCGATGGCGGCGGCGGTAAGTTCCCTCCTCCCTCCCTCCCTCCCCCCTCCCCTACCGTATTGACCCGCGTATAAGCCGAGGCCGGCTTTTTCAGCCCTTTTTTTGGGCTGAAAAACTCGGCTTATACGCGAGTATATACGGTATTTTAATTAAACTACCTGCCACCGTAATAGGTGATAACATAGGCCACTTTTTACTAGTGGATAGAGATCCAAGTATGACACTGGCAGTGGCCAAGTATCTGTGTAGTGTACTACAGTAAGAGGTGTAAATCCCTCAGATGAGTAGGTGTCTTTCCACGAGAAGACAGGGTTTGGATCAAACTTCATGTTATCTTGAGCTTGCCATTTTCTTTGTATGTGAATTACCTTTTTTGACCAACTTTTTATGGTGCTGAACAAGGCCAGATAATTGATCACATGATGTTAATAATGTTGTTTTCATTGCAGATGTTCCTTTATTTTGGTGAACATGGTCTGGGAACGTGCTCTGCTGATCATCTCATTATTTTGTGGAAAGATGGAGAACGAGAGTCTAGAATGCGTAGCCTGATGCTATTTCATAAATTAGAACGAAGTGAAGACTTGCAGCTTGGGCTCTGAGATCATTTAACAAGAGATAAGTGTATTTATGAAACAATATGAAATTGTACAATGCAATTCTATGCAGAGTTACACTAGTCTAAGCTCTTTGATTCCACTGTTACAGTCTCAAGTGCTAAAAATAAATTTAAAACCCTTATAATTAAATATGTCTTGATGTCATTGAATCTGCAGTTGATATTATTAGACAGGTGGAAATTGTCTGAGGACTTTAAGTGCTGCTCTTTGTATATAACACCTGCTTTAACTCTGTTCTTCCGGATTATCATTGTAGTTTTGGGATTACTCCATAACATCAAGCGTGTATTAGATTGATCCTGAATTTTTCCAAATATTCTTGCTTGCCATTTTAGTGTGTGTGTCTGTCTGTTATGTTGGGAACCTAAAGTGTTGCAGGCCAACAAAGGTTAAAGCTGTTATCTTTGTAGTGTAGGGCATTAAGAGAGCCATTAGAGAGCCAGTTTGGGGTAGTGGTTAAGAGCTATGGTTTGGAGCAGTGGACTCTGATCTGGAGAACCAGGTTTGACTCTCCACTCCTCCATATGAAGCCAGCTGGGTGACCTTGAGCTAGTCACACTCTCTCAACCTCACCCACTGCACACGGTGTCTGTTGGGAGGGGAAGGGAAGGTGATTGTAAACCGGTTTGAGTCTTCCTTAAGTGGTAGAGAAAGTCGGCATATGAAAACCAACTCTTCTTTTTCTTAAGCTCAAGTCCCTTGTATTATCGAAACTTAGCCTGGGCAATAAGAAATCCTGCATGGCAGGGATGGGCAGAACATCATTTGCAAGCGACCAGTCACTTGCTGGGCACCTCCTGGCCATTCTGCCCATCCCTTCCACCTGGTGCTACTGTGGTCGTTATTCTTATCCTGAGAAAGAAACATCAGCAGCTCTGTGCGGAAGAGGTGGAGATAAGGTTGAGAATCATTTGTGGAATGTGCTACAGCCCAAAGTCATCAGAAGGTAAGATATCAGGGTGGGCTTTATATTTTCCAGGTGGTTGTGAAAGGTTTCTTTAATGTGAAGCCTTCTTTGACGTGAAGCCAATATCCCAAGAAGAGTCTGATCTAAATGAGCGAGGAGATTTACATTCATAGTCTACACTGCATCCTTCCTAAAATAGTAAATATACTGAGGCAGGCCATTCCTGAGCTCTAAGGCTGAAAGAGCTCAGGAGGTGCCCAAGTGGCTGCGCTGGCGCTGTGCAATTTGTGTTGCCAATACTGGCACAGACACGCGTTGGGAAGCTTATGCCGGCCTCCCTGGACTGCTGCGGCAGTGTGGCCCTGGGGTGCCAGCTCGGCCTCCCGCTGGCGTCCTACATCCCCCAATCATGTGAAGAGAAATTGTTATGCTGGGGGTGGGGGGAAAGACTTCCCTTGCTGGGAAACTCAGACAAAATGTTCCCTGGGAAGAGCACCCTGGTAACTGGCTGTCACCCCTCAGGGACTTCCAGAGAAAAACAGTGTTGCTTATCTGTAACTGTTGTTCATCTAGTGATCTGTGCAGGCACACACGGGTACTGCGCACGCGCAGGCCAGCCGCGGAGATCTTCTGGAAAGCTCTAGAGCTTCGGCTCGCTCGCGTCCCCCTCCCCTTCCAGGGCCCTTCCCACCCTTCTGGTCATGTGATAGGGGAGGAGTGAGCGGCCGTCCCTCCTTTTCTATTTCGCCGCCGCGGAATTGTCCTGTAAGGAAGCAACCCACGGGATGGAGGGAGGGATGTGTGCCTGCACAGATCACTAGATGAACAACAGTTACAGGTAAGCAACACTGTTTTTCATCAGCGTGGCTTCTGTGCAGTCCCACATGGGAGAATAGCACGCTAATAAACCACAGGAGGCGGGAGTAAGGTTGCAAACTAACACCAATCTTTATTAACTCCCTACAGCACTGTGTTCAAGACTGCCGTACCCACTGCAGAATCACAGCGGGCACTGACATCCATAGAGTAATGGCGTACGAAAGTGGCCGGGCTGGACCAAGTTGCAGCCCTACAAATATCAGGCAAACTGGCAGAACCCCGGAATGCAGCTGAGGCTGCCATCGCCCTCGTGGAATGCGCCTTCAAATCGAGAGGACACTCCTTACCTCCCGCTTGATAAGCGATGGAAATGGCCTTGGTAACCCACCGGGCAATGGTCTGAGCCGAAGCTCTGCAGCCCTTCTTTGGGCCGAAGAAGCACACAAACTATTGTCTTTGCGAAACTGCCTGGTTCTGTGTAAATAAAACAGAAGTGCCCGTCTTACATCCAGTGTGTGCAGGCATCTTTCTTTATCCGAACTGGGATCGGGGAAAAAGGTGGGTAGCACTGTGTCCTGAGACGTGTGAAATTTCGACCCCACCTTGGGAAGAAAATCTGTACTGGTACGGAGGACCACCCGATCACTATGTACCTTCAAAAACGGAGGGTCATGGCGCAAAACCGATAAATCGCTGACCCTCCTGGCCAAAGTGATGGCCGCTAAAAACGCCACCTTGTAGCTAAGGTAATACAGGGGATAGGATGCTAACGGTTTGAAAGCCCTGACCATTAGTTGAGACAGAACCCTGGTAAGATTCCACTGCGGTAAGGGCGCCTTAACTGGAGGGAAGACATTAAGACCCTTCAGGAACCTCTTGCACAAGGGGTGAGAAAAGAGGGACCGAGTCCCCACCCCGTCATGTAACTCCGAGATGGCTGCCAGGTGGACCTTCACTGACGAGTTCGCCAATCCCTTCTCCTTAAGAGCTAGGAGATACTCCAGAACCTGGGGTAGTGGACATGAATTGGGGTTAAGTTTCCTGTCTAAGGCCCATATTTCAAAGTCCCTCCACTTACTAGTGTAAGATCGTCTAGTGGAAGGTTTCCTGGCCGCTACCAATACCTCAGTGACCTTACTGGGGATGTCTCCCCCTACCCGGTGAGCCAGGCTGTCAGATGGAGCAATGCCGGATCGTGATGCCACACACTCCCTATGGAAATCAGATCTGGGCCGACAGGGAGTTCCCAGAACCGCCCCCGGGCCAGCTTCCACAACAGTGGGAACCATGGCCTTTTCGGCCAGAACGGGGCTATCAGGATTACTTGAGCCTCCTCTGCCACAATCTTCCCCACCACCCTGTGGACCAACGGGATTGGAGGGAATGCGTACATCAGGCCCCCTGTCCACGGGATCTGGAAAACATCTCCCATTGAGCACGGATCCCACGCCGCCCTTGAACAAAAGATGGGGCACTTTGTATTTTCCCTTGAAGCAAACAAGTCCACCGAGGGAACGCCCCAACGGTTCATGACCCATGCCAGAATACGATCGTCTAAAGACCACTCGTGTTGCCTGTCCACTTCCCTGCTGAGAGCATCGGCAACTATATTTGACTGCCCTGCGATATGGATTGCTGTTAAGGAGGCGCCATGCTGAACAGCCCACTCCCAAATGAGGATGGCTTCCTCGCAGAGAAGGTGCGATCCCGTACCATCCTGTTTGTTTACGTAGTACATCGCGCTCACGTTGTCTGTGGCAACTTGAATCCGTTGTCCATGGAGCGGCCCTGCGAAAGAAATCAGATGTATCTTATAGCCCTGAGTTCTAGCAGGTTGATATGAAGTTGTGTTTCTTCTGGGGACCACCTACCCCTAGTATGCAACTGACCACAGTGTGCTCCCCATCCCATCAGGGAGGCATCTGTAAACAACTGGATATCGTGAGATAGTACCCCAAAAGGGACCCCCACCAGTAGATTGAAATCTCTTCCCCACCACTGCCCTGGGGATGAAAGCATCTTCATCTGGCTGGCTGTATTTGTCCTAAAATTTGTAAAAGCCACAATTGGAGTGGTCTCATTCGCAGTCGTGCCAGGGGTACCACGGCGGTGGTGGGGATGCCATTAATCCGAGCAGCTTTTGTATCCGGACTGCTCTCTGGAACATAGTACGCTGAAAGGCTTCCACCATGGACTGGATTGCCCGCACCCTCTGGATGGGGGGAAATAGTCTGGCCTGTTGGGAATCCAACACTGCCCCAATGAACTCGATGGTTTGTGTGGGTTCTAACCTAGATTTTGTGTCATTAACAATCAGTCCCAACTTATCTAGAAGTTGCAGAATCTGGGCCACACTGTCTCTGACTTGGTTGGGAGAAGACTCCAACTTCTTTTTCTTTTTAAAGGACGGAGTAGGGGAATCCTTAGCCGAAGTTGTCCCCAGCATAGGAAAGAGAGATTGCTGATATAAATGGGCTTTCAGCTTCAACTCTCTATCATGACGGGAAAGATGAGAGAGCGACCTGCAATGCCTGCAGGATGCGGAGTTATGGGTTTCCCCTAAACAGTAGATGCACTTATCATGGTCGTCCAGTTGCGACATTTTATAGCCGCAAGAAGAGCATTTCTTGAAAAGGGCCATCATAACTGAGTTGTGACGACGCAAGAAATACTAAGAGCTAACCAAAAAACCGTTCTAACCCCGCGGCGGCGAAGAAAGAACTGGAGGGACGGCCGCTCGCTCCTCCCCTATCACATGACCAGAAGGGCGGGAAGGGCCCTGGAAGGGGAGGGGGACGCGAGCGAGCCGAAGCTCTAGAGCTTTCCAGAAGATCTCCGCGGCTGGCCTGCGTGTGCGCAGTACCCATGTGGGACTGCACAGAAGCCATGCCGATGAACATCTAAACAGACCCACAGAGAAGGTCTCTTCTAGTGCAACACTAGTCTAATAACGAAGTAATAGGGTAGCAACCCTGGAAAATAACTTACAACAAACGACGTAGCACCTGTGCGAACTAGCATGTGGAAAACAATTGAGAACTTGGAATAGGCAAATTTAGGATCTCCAAGGCTTCCATTATTGGAAAGTCTAGGTGTAATTCAAGGTGGATGGGTTGCAGCCTCACAGCAGACGCTCAAGAAGAAGCAGCCATGTTTTCTAGATGTTCCACTAGAAGTCATTCCATTTCTTTTTGTAAGAGGTGAAGGTAGTCCCCTGTTATGTTTGCTACTTTTGTAGTATATATGGTATTTCCATTGTCTGTAGTCTCCCAAACCTGCTTATTCTATGATTGTTTAAACAACTGGATGGAATAGATACATAAAATATAGAACTGGAGCTAAGGCTACATTAATAAAAATTAAATAAAATTTAATTAGATATAGGTGTCAGTAGTAATGTGTAATAGCAATGATAAATACAGTAGCATACCATTCTTTAAACTACACAATGTAGCATTATAATACATAGCAACCAAAGTTAGATTCTGTTACAGTTCTAACAAAAATATAGCTTATACATTTCTCTGCATGGAAATTATATGAATGTTTTACATTATTTTACATAATTGGATACAAATCATTGAAAAATCTTGGCACATTATATAAGCTACAATCATGGTCATTTCCCCATCAGTAGTCATACTATACATTTACTTTGTCTGGTTTGTTTTCCTGGACTTAGCTTAAAACACTGGGTAGAGCCCAGATTAATATAGGTCCCCTTTAACCTACTTTGGTCTTAACCTTTAAAAAAAACCTGTTTGCCTACAGAAGCCAGATGAATTAAGGAGCCCTATGAAAGGGACTATAACCTTCCACTTTTTAAGGGCAATGTAGAACTTTCTGTTAAATCACATGTAGTTCAGTTTTTTTATAGCCACTTGTAATCCATGATGTTAAATATTAAAGGTAAAGGTAAAGGTCCCCTGTGCAAGCACCGAGTCATTCCTGACCCATGGGGTGACATCAAATCCCAACGTTTATTAGGCTGACTTTGTTTACGGGGTGGTTTGCCAGTGCCTTCCCTAGTCACCTTCCCTTTACGCCCAGCAAGCTGGGTACTCATTTTACCGACCTCGGAAGGATGGAAGGCTGAGTCAACCTTGAGCCGGGTACCTGAAACCAACTTCCGTTGGGATCGAACTCAGGTCGTAAGCAGAGCTTGGACTGCAGTACTGCAGCTTACCACTCTGTGCCATGGGGCTCCTAGGTGTTAAAAATTAGCAGAACAATTAGAAGGAGTTAGCATCTAATAGCCAAATAACGCGATGATGGTATAAGCTAGTGGTCTAAATAAAGGTACAATACTTAGAGAATGCTACTGTCCAAAACGAATAATCATGATACTCAAAATCAGTGGCACAATTTGCTAGAAAAGTCTCCTACATAAACCCTATTGAAAATGAATTAAGAATTGCACAAAAGTACGGTTGAAACCCTGCACAACTCCCATTCCTTTTGATAGTGAAGCCTGTGCAGATAGCATTCCCAATGAGATCAAAGGGAATACAAAAATATTTGTGCTTTGGTAGCTGCAGCATAAACGTAATACTTTAAAAATAAATGGAAAATGTACATTAAATGTTTCCCTTAGCACTGTTAAAACAAACTGTACCGTATTAGGGCTCAATTATTTTTAAAAAATTATTTATAGTTAGCTCTATTGCCCTTTAGCAGCATACATCAAATAATGGTACAATTGTGGGTTGTCAACATTACAGGTCTCATCATGACCTTGTGCTCCCAATGTTAAGGTCAATACATTATGCGTAATTGCTAAGGCTGCAATCCAGAACACCAAGGCACAGGGGTTTCCTGTCTCCGAGAGAGACAATGCATGTGCAGCTGTTTCCCTTCTCCTAGAGAGAGACTAGGAGGCCTCTGTATGGGTGTGGATTCGGGAGACCTTTTTAAAATATGGCTCATGTATAAGGGGTTTATTTTAAATGTATGGCTCGTATGTATTCTCTGCGCCTAGGACCTGTTGCACTAGTAAATTAAGTATTCTAAACATGTGTACTGAAGAGGAAACATGATGTTTTACTGCTGCTGCTGCAGGCAGGCTGTTTAGAATAATTGCTTGTATAAACTTTCACATTATGGCTCACTAGGTATGCCAGACTCCAGGTGGGATCTGGGGATCCCCTGGAATTACTGCTCATCTCCAGATTACAGAGATCAGTTCCTCTGGAGAAAATGGATGCTTTGGTGGGTGGACTCTATGACATTGTACCTCACTGAGATCCCTTTCCCCCTAGGCTCCATCCCCAGATCTTCAGGAGTTTCCCAGCCAGGATCTGGCAACCCGATCCCCCATCCCCTACTAGTGGCCAGAGAGGGACCTGGCAACCATATGGCTCACTGTCACCTGTTACAAGGCAGAGAAAAGTATGGATTGGATTACATTTGGAAACAGTAATGTTTCCTACTGTTAATTTTATAAAGCAAGCAAAACAGACAAATGCAGGGGTTTCTTATGTACCCAGAAACTCCACTGAGCACAGTGAGGACCCAATTTTCCAAGGACTTCAATTGTGGGCACATCCCTATTGTGCATACAAACAGTTCCCTGACATAGACTTCCACAAGGAAACCTGATAATATAGGAACTCAATAGTCAGGCAGATTTAGAGAAGATTGTGTGCAAATGAGACAGAACAAAGTTTGACATTATTGTGTGACACAACTGTTCTTACATTCAGTAAATGTTAACAATCTTTAATGAATGCTAGTTTAATGTGTTGCTTTTTTTCTAAAAAAATTATCTCCTCTCTCTCTCTCAATCACGTTTTGCTTGAGCTATCTGCGGCTTCTGTAAAATTGCAAGTTTTATCAAATGCTTTGGGCTGCCACTCCAGCTAAACATGTTTTTAAGATCATGCTGCCCTCAAACATGGGATTCATATGCATGACAAATTTTCGCCTGCAAACAAAATTATAACAGTTGCTGAATTAAAACAATTTTATAAAACTATCTTTAAAAGGACCTGTTGTGCCGCAAAAAAGACAGTAATTCTATAAAGCATTCATTGGTCTCTAGATTATCGTCTTTATAAAAGTAAAGTTTTGTTGAATTTAGTATTATTTAAAAGTGAGAAACTATTTTTCTCCTTGCTGCCTGGTTTGTTACTTCATTGTGAAGGATATTGTGTCCCACTTGGGTCCATACCAGTAAATGATTCACAGTGAGTGGTAGGCTATGATGTCCCATTTCTTCTCTTCAGCTTCCATTGTTGTTCTCTGAAGGAAGCCTGAGGCTTCTACATTTTAATTCATCCAATGTTTTCCAGTGTTTGTAATTATTTGCCAAGTGCTGCATCAGAACAGGTAGGTGTGCAAATGCTGAAAAAGAGAAGCAATGCCATTCTGCAAAAAGCTGAAGTGTACAGTGTAAATTTCAGGAAGCACGCCTTCCTATTCTCAGAAGGACCTTTTGTGTTCATCTGCAATTAACTAAAAATGGATTGTAACTGTGGTACCACACAACACATAATATAACCCTTTATGTTAATAACAGTCCTATAATCTCCATCCCCATATGCAAGATCTTAAGTACAACACCCCATTAAGCGACAAAGTAAGTATTCTTGGGACTATGCCTTCAATTAGAGGTCTGCCTGTTTAAAGCAGTTTTTGACTTTTCCAGCAGTTTATTGAATTTGGCTGTTGATTCTTGAAGTGTTTTCCTCCTAAATATTAGTGCATTTGAGGGAAAACTGATTATGTAGTTTTAAAATTATGGTCAAACCTGAGAGACAGAGGGGTCAAAGGACCCAGCATTTAGGTGTGCAGATGTCCAAAAGGCAGACCTATTTGAAAGAAGGTGATGGAACAAGAAAGAATGCTGGGAGAATGACATTTTCACAGTGGAAATGTATGATATACCATGTTTTCAATAAATAAATAAAATTGTTGTGCTATGTTATTAGGAAAGACAAGAGTTGGACTATATGGTTCATATACAAGAAAGAACCTCCCCAAAAAACTGCAACCTTAAAAAATGTATTTTAAGTCTCTGAAGAATCTACTGAAAATAAGAGTAAAAAGTAAACTTGTGCTGTGCTGAGAGAGTAGTAGTTAGGACAATTTCTGTGCTTTCAAGAGAATAGCACCATTTCTATTGTTTTACTACAGCTGTCATGTAACAGCAACCTAAAGCTATAGTTTGGGTATTGTATTTTACAGTAAAATCAGCAGAATGGCTCATCCTTAAGTGAGTATAAAATGTGATGAGGCTATTTTTTTTAACCTATAAAACCACCAGTAGGGAGTGATCCTCAGGTGTTCTTTCTGCCCAGTTGTATTCTCTCTACCATAGATCCTTCAGATTTGTTTGTGTGTGTGTTTTTGAATCTGGTTAGATAGAATTGTAGTCATATATACTGTTTCTATTTTGGGAAAGCTGCAAAGAATTAGCTCCTCAATAGAGAAAAATGGAACTTCTTACCATCCCAAGCATCAAACATGTCCATTATGAAGTAATCGATGAAGGATATCTGAGACTTAGGGATGCTACATGTGTTTCGGTCAAATACTGGCATAACAACTGGTAGTCCTTGCCTTTTTTCTTCATCTGTCTATAGAAAACAAAACTAATTTTAGCTGCAATAACAAAGTAAGTATTAGGCATTTGTTGAAGAATACAGCTATCCCATTGCCTAGTTAACCATCATGTTATAAACTGGCCTATGCACAGTGCATTGGTTTGGCTCATTCTTGGCAGTAAAACAAACAAACCCTTAACTAAAATGGGAGCCATGGTGTTGTGCTAATTTTTACGGAAAAATGCTGATTCAAGCCAAACCATGTAGAAAAGGTTTCACAGGGGTTTTTTTTGTTGCTATCTTTCACACATTTACATGGATAAGGCTTCGGTCCTAGGAATGAGAGCCAGATCACAGCTTCAGCCTCTGCCACTGAAAGAAAGTTGGGCAGGCCAAGATAAGGAAATGTGATTGCACTGGCACTTGAGCACTACGTAGAACCTTTGTGCCTTCACAAGCAGAGTACCTGTGAGCAACAGATACTAAGGGAAAACAGAAAGATCACATCCTAAATTAGAATCTTCCCAAAAGCAGCTCGTTGGCTACTCTGAGCAGCCAAATACTAGACTAAGTGGACCCTTGGTTACATTCAAAAGCATCCTTCCTACATCCATTGTGTGGGACAGCATTAAGATCGGCTGCAGTGAACTTCGTATGTCTGAGGCTGAATAGCTCAAGAGGTTAAAGACAAAACTCAGAACATTAAGTATGCAATTTGCTCTGAGTAAGCGATTATTTAAAATGGTATCCTCACCTACTGTTGGAAGATATAAGAGAATTATAATATGCCATTTAATTTTGCTAACTGGTCTAAGTTCAATGTTGCTTTCTATTATTCAGTTACAGAACAAAAAAAAACTTCCGTACCTGTGCAAAATATTCTTCTGAAATCCTGCCAGCCCATTCGATACACAGTTCTAGAGGTCGACATGGATTTGCAACATCTGCACATTTAATCATCATGCGCTTGATCAGTGTCTGATTATCTGGAAAATTCTTGAGATTGGTTGTACAGTCACAGTCGCTACCCTCACTCTGCAAAACAATAAAGTGGGACAGCCTTGCTGCTCACAGCCACTGAACTCGTGGCCATTACATGTTTTTAAATTATGCTATAATGTAATTTTTCTCCAAACTTGGGGGAACCTCTCAGGTTTGCAGAAAAATCTGAAAACCTTAAACAATTATATTGGGGTGGGATTTAAATCCCCCCCCAAATAATAAAGCTGTCTGCACAAGAACAAATAATTTACACGAGCAGCCTCCTGAATCTTCGCTGCCTGGGACCCTGCTGCCAATGGGGCAGCTCTCAGGGCAAGGCCCCAGCAGCCCAAAAGCAGGTCAAGATGCAGAGGGGAGAAAGAGACATTGCAGTATTTGAAATAGGGAAGGGGAGAAATAGAGGGGGGAAACTGACAGATGAGGGGGAGAAAGGAGTAGATTGTCAGAGAAGGGGAAGGGGCAGAAAGAGATGGGGGAAGATTGTCAAGAAATAGAGGGGGAAGATTGATGGAAAAGGAGTGGGGATGGGGTTGCCATCTCCAGGTTGGGAAATATCTGGAGATTTTGGGGGTGGAGCCTGAGGAGGGCAGGGTTTGGGGATGGGAAGGATTTCAAAAGGGTGTAATGCCATACAGTCCATCTTCCAAGGTATTTTCTCTGTCGCTTGGAGATCAGTTATAATAGCAGGGTATCTCCAGCCACCACCTGGAAGTTGGCAACCCTAAGTAGGGGAGAGAAAGAACGGAAGGTTGTTAGAGAAGAGGGAAGAGATGGAAGCAAAGGAGGGGATATGTGCACCCTCATATGTTTCTTCCGGGTCCCCACTTGTATGTTCTAATAGCAAAGTCAGCCAAATTTGGGGATGCTTACATCCAGTGATTGGAGTTGTGAACAGACAAGACAGGTCTTTCTACAAACCTGAAAAAAACTCCAGGTAAAAAAAAACCCTGAAATATTAAAAAATATATACACAATTTTTTTTTAAAACCCAGCATGATAAAAGCACATGTTGCTTTAAGAAACATATCTTCAGTGGCTGTTGCTAGGCAACCATAGCATTCCAGACTTGGTTTCTCTGTGTAAAAGGTAGGGGGAGGGGCAGGCCTTGGAGGGAGGACTCATTGGAGCCAGTCCTAATAGCAACCACTGGGTGACTTGATACCATTTGACTTGCTTGATTCACATAGGTCTGGCTGCTTGCTACTGTTCAACAGCAGCTACCCTATGAAAGCTAGTGTGGTGTAATGGTTAGAGCTTCAGAACAGGATCTTAGAGACCCAGGTTTGAATCCCCATCTTGCTGTGGAAGCTCACTGGGTAATTTTTGGCCAGTCACATACTTTTACCCAAACCAACTTCACAGGATTGTTGTGAGGACAAAAAGAATGAGAGGAGAATAATGTAACTGCTTTGGTCCAACTGTGGAAAAAGGCAGGGTATAAATGAGGTATATAAACAACAAACATAGCTGAAAATGAGAGGTAGATAAAAGGTAGGCTGGCTGATGGGTGGATGAGAGGATGAGGCAGGGAGAAGATATGGGTGTCGCCACAAGGAAGGAAAGAAGTTATAGTGATACAGGGAAATAAGGATACAGGGGAAAGTGAGGTACCCACCTATACAGATCCTGACCATCTGACTGCTGTTACAATACATGTGAACAACTACCATAGTAAACAGTAAATACATCAACTGAAACACATCATCTTTTTCAGCTTACGCTCCAGCTCCTCTTACATTGGAATTGTTTTCTTCTGAGGGCTTGATGATACTGTTCACAAACTTATTCACATGTTCAAAGTGTTTTGTCATTTCTGTTGCCAAAACCATGTCAATAATTGCCTGACGAAGAGTCCGATAATGATTTCTGGAAAATACAAAAGCAGTCAAACTATAATTTCACAGAACATCTATTCACAGAACTGAGTATCTTTCTGGATCTCTCATTACTACTATGTGTGTGTGGCATCAAGTCACAGCTGACTTATGGCGACCCCGTAGGGTTTTCGAGGCAAGAGACAGACATTCAGAGGTTACGCAAAAGTATTAGGTCTTTCTTCGTGTGTCTGTGTATGTCTTCTGTATGACTGCAGAGAGCCCACTTGAATAGTAGTTAGCAAGTGTGCAACTCTCCTACCGTATATACTCGCGTATAAGCCGAGTTTTTCAGCCCCAAAAAAGGGCTGAAAAAGCCGGCCTCGGCTTATAAGCGGGTCAATACGGTAGAGAGGGGGGAGGGAGGAGGGAGGGGGGAACTTACCGCCGCCATCTTTTCCAGTCCCGGAGTGGCCTCCAGAGCCCCCCTGCCGCTGCAGGGAGGGCACTCCGCCGCCCCCGCCGGGCCGCACCACTTCCCGCCGCCAGGAGCGGCCTGGGGGGGCCTCCTGCAGCTGCAGGAAGGCCGCCCCCGCCGGATCCGCCGCTTCCCGCCGCCAGGAGCCCAGAAGCTAAGTCTGCGGGGGGGGGGGTTATAAGCCGACCCTCGGCTTATACGCGGGTGCCTAATTTTTCCCCATTTTTGGGGAGAAATTAGGCACCTCGGCTTATACGCGGGTCGGCTTATACACGGGTATATACGGTATATATTTAGATAGAATTTGCAATCTACACTGTTTGTGCATTTACAATATGTATACCAGGTGCTGTAAAGTTCAATAGATATTTGATGGAAGTCAAAAATTCTTAAATCTTTTTCACACCAATCTATCAAAACAGTGGAATACTATTAAGATGTTATATACATAGCTACATAAATATATAATACAAGGTTCTTCCTTACTTGAAAACCGTCGCAGTCTTTAAAAAAAGAATATTGGTGTTTTTCCTAACATAATTTCTTAAGTGTCAACCAAGGGAAGGAAATCAGCCAATATCTTCGATGGTGAAGGTGGGGAGATAGCAAGGAAATATAAAGGAGAAGGGAAAATGGAGTAACGGAAGGTCAAGTAGAAGCAGCCATAGGCAAGGGGTTAAGATAAATTTTACTGAAGACACAGCTTTGAACTGGGATTTGTTGGCCACTGTGTGAACAGATTGCTGAACTTGATGGGCATTGGTCTGATCCAGCATGGCTTTTCTTATGGTCTTATGTTCTTATGATAGGGCTGCCAACCTGCAGGTGAGGCCTGGAGATCTCCTGGAATTATACCTCTCTGAGGTCCCTCTGCAGGCCTCATCCCCCAAATCTCCAGTAATGTTCCAACCCAGAGTTGACAGTCCTAGATTTGGAGTAAGGGGTTGGACCAAATGGCTTTCAGAATAGTTCCAATGAACTGAAGAGGAAAATGGCTTGAGGAAACAATAAGGCAGATCTTGTTTCAAGTGATCAGCACAGCATAAGGTATGGAGGTGAGAATGGGATATCCTGTTGTAGAGACTCAGATGTTTAGAACTGGAGTATCTCTCCTAACTGGAGATTAAAAAATATATCTACAGACATGGTCTCATCTAAGAATTTTTTGGTTTGGCAGAATTGCCAGTTTAAAGATGGCTGATCTTACAAAAAATACTATTCATATTTGAAAATATTCCTAAATATTTATCAAAACAATTAAAAAATGGCTGGCAAAATACATTATCTACGTTTATCTGGCAATGTTTTTAAAAAAGAAAGAAATTTAGCCAAGCAACAGTATGTTTTACTCTCTCCACCAGGCCATTCATAGATTTCCTTTAGAAATGAGCTATAAGATCAGGTCTCCCAACCCTACTTTGGCAATCCAGGCTCCGAACTCCACTGTGAATACATCCATTGTATTCAAATTCTCTTACTGGTTTAAGGTGAATGTTATCCATCTATGTAATTCCAAAGAACAGGCAATGCTGTTTCTCCTAGTATAAAATAAACCGATATCTCAACCTCCCATAGAAGAAAGATATGTACGAGTATTTTCCTCATATCTCATTAACTTTGAACACGTTCAGTACATACCACACGGTCAGAGGTTTTTTTTTAAAAAATATATGCATCTTACAGTGAATATATTTTGAATGATGTAAATAATTGTACAGTGTCTCTTAGTCTCAGACTTAAGAGGGGGGCCTATAAATGCAGAGGGATAGAAAGTCCATGTGAACTTTATTTCCTGAGCAGCACATAGACATGCGGTTCTGCTGTGTTAAATACATACTCTGCAACAATAATTACCTTTGAATGCTGACAAACCCAGATACATTTTATGATTGCCTGAAGATAGTTATGGATTTCCCCACTTCTTCTCACCAATGAATGCTAAGCAAGCACAATTAGACAACTGCCTACATTCACTGATGTATCTTTGAGATTTTGTTAGACATTTACTGCTTCCATTTTATAAAATTTTGGAGGAGTCAGATTTCACACACAATACACATGTAATATCTTCAGACATTCTTTACAGGCTCAAAACATGGAAGAAAACTGAAAATGCTAACCTGTCGAGATTTTTGAAAATGTTGCACTTGTTGTCTTTTGCTGTGAGCTGGAATGCTAGAGCTGTGTGGTGGCTTTCCAATACTGCAGTGTCATTGTAGAGAACAGCTAGCTCACTGCTTGCATTGCACAGGAAAGAGTTGGTCCGCCCTGGATGATCCACATCATGAACTGTTGCAGCAATTAATGCAGCTACTATGTCTAAATGATCAAGGCTTCCCTGCAATTAAGAGTTTTATTCACCAATATTTATCAAAACATCTTTGGGAGATCAGCAATTATGCCTTGTAAAACTAGTGTGTTGGAGCAGTTAAAGCGTTTATTTATCAAATTTATACCCCACTGTTCCCTTGTAAGCCACCCTGAGCCTCGCTTATCAACAAAGTAAAATACAATTCTACCAGTTCGTATGTATGCCTTGTTTGAAGTACTCTATGACTTCTCTCCTGTTTTGGTGTTACTATCAGTGAGAAGACTGCCTCCTCAAATGTCCTAAAGGGATTAAAAAATAGAACTTTGTTCAGGAATCTCCTTTGGTTTCTATCCGTGGCCCATGACTGAAACGGTCTGATGCAGACTTCCAAATCTGGCTGGTTCACCAGTGTGCTAAGCTTCCATAACCTGTTGCAGATGGTGAACTACCATTTGGGAATCACTGAACAGCTATTACTGTCCATGTTCTCGTGTTATGAATCTACAGATTACATTATGGTGTGAGATCCAAAAATACAATATGTGTCATACATACAGATTTAAGAGCTGAAAGAGAGACTGGGCCAGTTAATAAAGATCACACAATGAACTAACATGTCCTACATTGTATCACCTCAGAGCCAAAGGTGGAGGTTTGCATGTTTGAAGGCAACTCCATATTAAAAAACAACTAAACATCAATACTCCCTACACAAATAATAGCACTATGTCACAAAGAAGGATTCAACCTAACCTCCTTTCTCGTGGGCCATTTTTCAAATAACAGAGTTGTCTTTGTGGCAGAGCTTTCAAACATGCAGTCTCATCCGCTGCAGCCTGAAGGGATAAAATCCAGGAAATTTTTGTCACATGATGCTGCTGATGGTATAAATTGGCCTGTTGTTCCAGTCCTGCCCTGAGACAGATTATCATGTATGCAAATATTGCTCCAATTCTTCCTTGGAAGCTTCATCGCAAAGTGAAGTGACATAGAGAGCCAGTGTGGTGTAGTGGTTAAAGTGCTGGACTAGAATCTGGGAAATCCAGGTTTCAGTCCCCATGCATGCCATGGAAACTTGCTGGATGACCTTGGGCTAGTCACACACTCTCAGCCTAACCTACCTCATAGGGTTGTTGTGAGGATAAACCAGAGGAGAGCAGAATGATGTAAGTTGCTTTTGAGGGTTTTTTTCCCCAATGGGTGAATTCTCTTATATTTTCCCTAATGTAATCTGCTTCTATCTATCATTTAAAACCAATCCTGCTGGTCTTCCTTCCCTTTCTTCTTATAAGTATTCAAAATCATTATTTACAACTAATCCTGCTTTTCTTCCTTCCCTTCTTATAAGTATTCAAAAATCGAAGAAGGGTTAGTAATACACCAGAGATTGTACCTTAACTCTGTCTTTCCCCAGAAAGAACGCAGTAGCATGCAAGACGTCAGCTGCATGGGTGGAGTTATGGTAGGAATTGGAGGAATGATAGTTGGCTTCAATCACCTGGAACCAGGCTCGTAGTGTGGCTTCCGAACAGTTTAAAGACTCGCAGACACCAAAGCAGGCAAAAACTTTCATCCCTAGATAAACCAGTGGCCTGAAACACAGCAAGAAAACAGTAAACCAGGTTAGAATAGCCAGTCTCTCTCCATCTATCCATGTTGTCGTCTTTGGCTGCATTCTCATGCCATGACAAACAGGTTTGTCTATTGGAATGAGCACCATTTGCTGAGGTGCTTGTGTATTTCCCTCACTCCTCCCTGGACAGGTGAAGACATCACTCAGACTGAAATTCACTATGACACCCAAATGGAGGCACCAGAGTGATCTGGAGATTCCTCCCACGTAACTCAGTTGTCTGCATTTTCTAAAATGAGATTTTTAAACTGAGGTTTAGAATGCCAGCTTGTGGAGAAGAAACAGACTCTTATTCAACCACATGACTGCAGCGGGATGTTATGGAGAATTAGGGCTTGATTCAAGGCTTCCCGGAGTGTTCTGTGCATAAAGAAGGAAAGGGAGATAAAGGCAGAAAGCAGCAAGGGAAGCACGTGAGCAAAGCAACAAGATGTGTGCGTGCCAGTCATGGACACACCTCTGTCATGACATCTGAATGCAGCCTTTGAAGGAAGCCTTAGGTTATTAAATAATAATGTCATCTCTTTATTATAAGCAATAATGCAGAAAGCCTATAATCTAGGTTTTTTTACCATTAATAGACAAAAAATGGCTGGGAAAAGCATGAGCAGTAAGGCTAAAAGGGAAGAGTAACTGCAAATGTAGATACATATTCTTGGGCTGGGTTTCAGTGTTGAGGGATATACGCCAAAGTCTTCATGAAAGAGGTGGATTTTGAGGAGGACTTTGAGGAAAGCGAGGTAGGTGACATTATGCAGGTGTACTTGGAGGGAATGCCGGGCATACAGGTAACAGCGAGTGGGTGCATTATACCCAGTTCACGTTAAACCAACTAGTAGTGAAATGTATATGGAATAAAAATAAAAAGGTATTCCTGGCAGCTTCAGAAGTTATATCCATTTCAAATATTACAGAGTAAGTACAGAGAGTGGAAGCATGAATTACTCCAAATTACTCCTACATCAACATTTATCATTGGGCAGGGACAGACTGATAGATCCAAGCAAATTATTCACAGGCTTCTTTCATGTCACTACTACTTCAGTGATTGCCCTCCTCTTTCTGTTTCTATCTATCTACCCAGGCTTACCTTTTATGTGTGACAGCTTCCAATTCAAAAATATTAAAGTCCCAGCTCTCTTCATTTTCTAATAGGCGTGCAATACAGGGTGGAACATCATTGATGGTAACGGGCACTGAGAGGTGACCATGGCTCTGGGTCATATCTGCCCAAATGACAAACAAACTAGTTATGGTTATTTAGAGTTATTGCACCACTCAAATAATATTCAGTAAAATTTAAGACTGCGCCAAACAAGCTTTGACCATGGAAGTTTCATGGTTAAACATGGAACCACCCAATCATTTATAAAGAGGAGAGAGGGTGATCTTAGTGATTCTAGGGCCCTGGGCAAAAGTCCAGGGTGGGGCTCCAGAATCACTGCCATCCCCCTGCCCAGCCTGCTGGGGCCAAGCAAGGGGTGGCCCTTATCCTGTGTGAGGTGGGTGGGAACCACTGCTGCCACTGGAAGCCAGTTACCTGAGCCCCAGATGTGACAGGTACAAGTGGCAGCAGAAGCCTGTTCTTATTATTCTTTCACCTCCTCCTTTTGGGGGTGGGGCTGTGGGCGGTTGCTCCCCAAGTGTGGGGCCTGGGGCAGCTCCCCTGTAGCCCATTGGCTAAGACTGAAGCATAATTATTGAAGACTCTAATTCACATCAATAAGTCGTTTATGTAAATAGCTCTTAGGGCGAAAACGCATGGTCGCTTTAGCCTCCTTTATTCCCTGTTTCAGCCAGGATTCAGCCAGGATCGAACGCATGTTTGGCAAAACGCATGCGTTTGATCCTGGCTGAAACGGAATAAAGGAGGCTAAAGCGAGCATGCGTTTTCGCCCATAGTTTCATTTTTTGTGCTATGACAAAGATGTTTCTCTGTGTTTCCACCATAGGTTGAGTACATTTTTTTAAATAAGGAGATGGCCCAGGCTAGCCCGATTTTGTCACATCTCGGAAGCTGAGCAGGTTGGCCCTGGTTAGTGTTTGGATAGGAAACCACCAAGGAATACCAGGGTCGTTATGCGGAGGCAGGCAGTGGCAAACTACCTCTGAATGTCTCTGGCCTTGAAAATCCTATGGGGTCACCATAAACCGGCTGCAACTTGACAGCACTTTCTACCACCACCACCATGTTATTTTGGCGTAGTTTTAATGGTTGTAAGGTTGTGTGTTTCTTTCATTTTAATGGTTTTTAAGATTTGCTTTTATTGGTATGTTTTAGTTGGTTAGCTGCCTTTGTGGCCCTGATGAATGCAGAAAGGTGGGGTATACATTTTGTAAATAAAATAAAATAAACTTACTTTTAGAAAATACATACTCATTTCCTGAAAACTTTCTCAAGCCATCCTACAATAAAGCAAAAAGATATTGTCTGTGGTAGGTTTTTATATGGCAACGAAATAGGTAGGAAAATGCACTCTCAAAAGCTGAAACAGAAAAGGGCCAGGACATCCAAAAATAAACAATCCAGAGTATTACTAAATCTGTCAACTATGCAATTTAAATAATGACCTCCAAAATATTATAAAACCATATACGGTTCTTTCTTATATAAATACTCTTGTTTCTAGAAAAAGCAGACTGTTGATATACATAAAATCAAATACATTCTACGGATAATACAATGCAGTTTTAGGGCTGTCCAGTATCCAATCACTACTATTCAAAAATAAAGTCAAGCTTCTCTGTGGTCTGATGTTCAGTAAGCTCTGTATTCTTCTCTGGGTGCCCATCCCTTTGCTGTTGTATTTTGCAGCCTAAAATGTATAGAAAGCTTTGTATGGCTGTCATGTAGCAGGACTTGAGGACTCTAAGCTGGTACTAGGATCCAGTCTCTAGAATTAAATAGAAGCGATACTGAATTTTTCAGCGAAAGTGAGGAAGTAGCTAGCAAGTAGCAAGTAGCTATTACATTTTCCAGGTTTGATGGATCTCAAACTGACTTAGGAATTAATGGAAGGGACACTATGTCTTCTTTCATGGTTATGTACTGAGATAATAGCAACAGTTACTCTGAGCATATTCTTATGGTACGTATGCACAGAAATCCACTTTGGCTTAAGATATTCTTTCTAGTGAGTCTGTGTGTTCCTCATGGTGCTTATATAAACATCATCATATAAGCAGAGGTTCAAGTGTTACAATTCTTGCCTGTGTATAGCCTGTTATTTCCCCCCGCATTTCCCCCATTTTCCTCTGTTGCACTGTACCCAGGAATGTTATAAATAAATTAAGAAACTGAAATAAAATGCAATTAAGAGATGTAGGTTTTGAGCAGAACCTCAGGGCTATCATTACCAGTGTTCCTTTATGTAGGAAAAGTCATGTTAAGACTGTGTATCATTTGTGAAAACTCACACTAGTGTCTGTTTTCTTGTGAAAATCCTGAGGTGTGAAATGTAATCCTGGGATATGAAATCCAAATAGGGAGCCTCTCTTGCCTTACCGAAATGGCCTGGAGCCAGGCATGGGCTGGGAAGTTTACAATGGCTCTAGTAGTGCTAAGAAAGGCTACTGGGACTTGGCTCGGTTTGCTCCCGGTTGCCAGCAGCCCTCCAGTAGCTCACCAGGAATTTCTCTGTAAATTAATTGGCCAGTCTGCTCTTGTCTGGAGCTATGCTCTGAATCTGACACTTGAGTTAACCGCCTTGTTTTGCTTTGTAGTAGATGCTGATCTGGAACAAGAGACCCTCCCTCTTTAGAGAGAAAAAAAGAGGAGTCACTGTAGTTGTTGGTTCTCAGTCAGAAGAATGTGCATTTTCAACAAATAGTTCTATATTGTTTAGTGAAGTTGATTGCTTGAATATTGCCTTTGTACTCACAGTCATCAGACCTCCAACAAGATCACTAGTGTGAGGATCTTCATCTTTACTACCTAGTTGAGGAGAATAAAGTTCTGTTGTCCGTAAGATTTCCAAAACTCTATCTAAAGCCTCTGCAACAGTTACAGGACTGTTCTCTTGAGCTGAATTGATTATATTAATGACCTGTAGAGTTACAAAGAAGTAAATTGTATTGTACATAAAAAACTTGTTGTTGATTTCAGACATTTCTTATATATAAACAGAATGTAAAAAGGCTGCCAACAGCTTAAGTGATTGATCGCTTTAGTTCTTTATTGTGCCTCAGGCAGATTCCCTGGAAAGGCAGCATAATTTTCTACTCAAACAAATTAATTAATTATTGTGAGCAGCTTTGAGCTCCCTCTGAGGAAAAAAACAGTGTATAATTTTTTTACAGAAAATCTTTAAAATATTTCTGTCCTTTCTGAGGATATTGAAAATGTGAGGTAATTTAAAGTTTAACAAAGAAAATTATTATTCTTAGAGAGAAAAGCCATATTAATATTTTCTTTCCTATTTCAATGAGAAGCAAGAAAGCTATAAAACATAATCTAGTGTGTCCTCAACTCAGCTCCACTGAGGATGAGAATTTGCTTGAACAACTAAAGGTAGGCCTTGTCAATCAACCATTTGCTATTGTAGGAACGTGTCAGCTGCCTGTTTCCTGTGAGTTTACAGCCAAAGACATTTGAAAAATAAACAGCACTGCCACCTTTCATGAATCTGGTAAACAAAAAGTTCAAATTTCCCTAGCTTCGACTTTTTTACTACTTTCATCCCTCTGTTGCTAAGAAAGTGAGGAAAAACATATTGGGTAAGTTCACATGTAATAATAAACCATGGGTTGGATGTCATGGATTGCTTGTAATTCACAGTGGATTGCTTGTGCAAGTGAAAATGCAAAAAATGAAGTTTGTAGTCTGCTTGCACTAAGTGTAAGCTATTATACAACTTTCCTTTCTACATGTGCAAAACAAAACCAAGGTATCTGGTGGAGTCAGTACTGTATATTCCTTTCTGTTGTGAGGACATTGTTCTGGAAGTTACAGCAATCCACTTCATCATGGCCCCCAGAGAAGTGTCTTGGAAACAGAATGAAGTTGGAAATTTTTCAAAGCTTTTCTGTATTATGAAAACGCACTTTGCTTTTCTGTTTAATTACTAATTTACATGGAACACACAAGGCAGTGCCAATATATGACTACACAATGGTACAGCTACATGCACACATTCTGTGCCCATTAACGGTGGCAGACTGATATACAAGATGGGATTATCGCCTGAAAAATCATCACTGTATCTTCCTTAGATGCAAATGTATACGAACTACAAATTCACAAGAGAGGCAGCCAAATATAACCTTTTTGGCTGAAAAATTCAGGACTTCTTTTCTGTCGAGCTGTCTGATATGCCTTGTTATGCCCATTCTTAGAAAAGGCTCAGAACAGCCTCAGAAAATATGTTACTCCTACCTTTGTAATCGGAGCTTCTATTGTCATGGAGTGAATTCTTGCCACAGATGAATACCGACGATTCTGTAAGCTTGGGGCTGCCATTAAGTATAAATATTTGGGTTTTGAGAGCAAATAAAAGCTGTATTTTCATAAATCCATAGTTTCGATGAATGGGACTTATACATTCAAGCACTTGTTTGAAAGCAAAGGTTACCAGATATGGGACAAGATCTACACCCCGGACCCCCACACAATGCATGATCAGCAAACACTCAGGAACAAAGGCAACATTTTCTTATCAGAGGTCACTCTGGCGGCCCCCAAACCACGTTAAGAGCCTCAGGACGGGGAGAAAGCTACCACTTCACAGTGGGACCCCAAATATCTTTGTGCACAAGTGCAGCAGCTTCTGGCCCTGATTTGATCTCAGCCAGTCTTAAGTAGCCAGGGAATTCCAAATGGTTTTACCACCAAGAGGTGATCTGCAAAATGTTTTCTACTGTTTATTTAATTGCTTACTTTATCTTCTTACTTCAATACAGCTCAGACAGTAGGGAGCTGATTGTCAGGAAAACCATAAAAGACTAATCAAATGCCACTCTCTTGGATTTTAGCAGTAAAAAAGTTTGCTGCTGTTACAAGATCTCTGGCTTTCTAGTAATATGTATTTTCTTACCATCACTGCTTCGAGAGGTTATTGATTTGACATCAATGGATTCTTTCCTCCTGTTCTTGCATCTGAAGGAGTGAGATTCTATAAATATTACAGGAAGCATTTTAAAAGTGGTCAGATTGGGTGTCAGCCACATATGCCCTTGATTAATAGTGTAAATTTTAATTTTCTCACTTTTACAGGCAAATAAGTTTATATCATGAAAATATCATGATCTACCTATGATTAGAAGGTGTGTGTGAGGAGGAACCAACAAGAAATAGAACTGAAACAATTTTCTTTTAGTTCTGAGCCTTAAGTCTTACCATATACGAATCTTAATTTGATATGTCAGTAATGTGTAGTAGTTGCAGGAATAACTATTCTCCTTTACAGCTGGTCACAACACAAATCAAAATTATCAGGCTTCAGGATTATTGCTTCTATATAACTACTGTAATCTCTGCATCATGATCAACGGAACTCACTTATCTCATAAGAATTATTACTCCTCAGCATAATGAGTTGCTTCCACACTAGGACACTTTTGTCTCAATCATTTCTGAGATCAGCCTCCAGTGAAACTAAAATACCACTTAATATAATGCAATAATCTTGTCCCTACGGGCAAAATTCTACTATATGCTTACAAGAAAGTAAGCCTCCTTCATAAAAGGTTCTATTTCTCTCTGCAACTGTCCATTTATATTACACTCTGTTGCATTAACTGTCACTTTGGTTTCTCTCCTTAATTAGTTACCCCCTGTTCTCTTACACTCCATGATATTTCTGTATTAATGCTTAATTATTGTTTCTTGGGAGGGAGGGTTTTAATTATTACTTTTCTGTTTGCAGCCAAAGTATTGCTCATTAATTTTTATTTCTCATGATTGCGATGTTGTTATTTTTTTAATTCCTATGATTGCAATTAAGAAAATTAAAAACTAAATCTGTGAGCAATCACTTTCCCTGCAAAGGGAAAACAGTAATTAAATCATGCCTGTGACCATGGATCAAGAACTCATAATTAAGGATTGCTCTAGGACTGCTATGGTCAGCATGAATGAAAGGAGATAACCAATGAAGCAGTGAAAAAGAAACAGCTAAACAGAAAATGTACAATCTCCATTCAATTGTCCTCGGGTTTTTTCCCATTATTTTAAAAAACTGCCTCTTTCTTCCAGTCTGCTCAAACGATATGTATGAGTGCACGGACAAGGTTGAATCAAACAGTGTTGACTGAGTTTAGCAAGGCTATCAAGAAAACCTTCTGTATGGCCAGCTTCACACTAGAAGAAGAACACGTACACAGAGGTTTATAAAATTATGCATGGGGTGGAGAAAGAGGATGGAGGAATCTTCTCTCTCTCTCTCTCCAGTTATATTAGAGCTTGGGGGCATGCAATGAAGTTGATGTACAGGACAAACAAAAGGAAATACTTATTTACTCAACATGTAATTGAATTGTGGAATTCACTGCCAGCAGACATAGTGATGACCACAAGTACAGTTGGCTTTAAAATATGGTTAGAGGGATTCATGAGAGGGAGGGCATCTTGGCCATCTTCTAGGCATGGAGTCGGGGTCACTGGGGGTTTTGGGGGGAGGTAGTTGTGAATTTCCTGCATTGTGCAGGGGGTTGGACTAGATGACCCTGGTGGTCCCTTCCAACTTTCTGATTCTATTATTGTATGATTCATGGATAATGCATCAATGTTGTGGTGAGTTAAGGGAACCTCCACATTCAGTGCTAAAAGGCAACACCAGGGAAAGTCTTGGCAACCACGCTTTGTTGTCCCTCCAGAGCAACTGGGTGGTCACGGCTCTTTTTTTTGTTCTAAGCATTTTGTCATGTGGACAATTTCCAAGCAATAGAAACTACTGTCACACAGAAGGGCTTCTCAGCTGTCTCTATGGAGGTGCCATTCAGAACAAAAGCAGGTTTTTCATTTTCCACTGAGGCCATATAAGGAAAACCCATTTTCTAACCTGGATGAAACTGGTCCCCTGAGCACTTCCCATCATGATGGATCTTGTAGTTCTGGTATTACATGAAAACGGAAAACAAACACATAATCATCTAAATCTGCTAAAATTGAACTCCACAGACAGTCATATATCTACAAACTGCCTACTATGTGTGTATGTATATTGACTTCCTATGCCTCTATTTGCAAATATAAACAATTTAATTATCTGCAGATCCAAGAGATAGTTATTTTTCCATTCCTCTGAATGATGAGTTCCATATAATTGTAAAAACTGCATAACTTTCAACCACTTTGGATATCCCCCTTCACAGTGTCAGCTATAAACCAAAGTGGCACCCTTGAACTTAGTACCAAACCATCTTGCTTGACCAACTAATAGGGTTGCCAGGTCCCTCTTTGCCATCGGCGGGAGGTTTTTGAGGCGGAGCCTGAGGAGGGCAGGGTAGGGATGGGAGGGACTTCAATGCCATAGAGTCCAATTGCCAAAACGGCCATTTCCTCCAGGTGAACTGATCTCTATCGGCTGGAGATCAGTTGTAATAGCAGGAGATCTTCTGCTATTACCTGGAGGTTGGCAACCCTACCAACTAAATCAGTGGTTCTCAACCTTTTTTTGCTCCATTCCCCCCTTTCACCATTGTTCAGAATATAATTCCCCCCTTCCCAAGATAGTCTAACTCAAAAGGTGCATCCCAAATAATATGCATATTTGCTGAACAGTGGTCTCAACTCCCCCCCCCCCCCCGTAAACCTAAAATCCACCCCGGGGGGGAATTCCCATCTTGTTGAGAACCCCTGAACTAAATGTTTATCTCACTTGCTGAATTTTCTCAAAATAACCTGACAACATTTAGATTTAGAATGTTTATATATACTTTGTTGCTCCAGAAGAAAAATTGTTAATGAAATTGGCAGGTTATATAATGTAAAGTGAACATGGTACCTGTTTGTTGCTTTCATTGGTGGAGCACAGCTTCTTGATAGATACGAAATGTCTGATTTTCCTAGCAATATAAAATAATCCATTGTTACTAACAGACATAGTGAGCCCCATGGCGCAGAGTGGTAAAGCTGCAGTACTGCAGTCCAAGCTCTGCTCACGACCTGAGTTCGATCCCGACGGAAGTTGATTTCAGGTAGCCGGCTCAAGGTTGGCTCAGACTTCCATCCTTCTGAGGTCGATAAAATGAGTACCCAGCTTGCTGGGGGTAAAGGGAAGATGAGTGGGGAAGGCACTGGCAAACCACCCCGCAAACAAAGTCTGCCTAGTAAACGTCGGGATGTGACGTCATCCCATGGTTCATGAACGACCTGGTGCTTGCACAGGGGACCTTTACGTTTACTTTTTACTAACAGACATAATGAGATTAGAAATGGTGATTAAATTAACTTGTGGTTAGCCATTTGTAAAAAAAAATTGACTGGATCACTTTTCATTATTGGGTTGGATCTAGTGACTTCCACTAAATAAATACTTTTCCCATTGAAGAGTGTCCAGCCCCTCCCCCCCCCCCGCCAGCGTCTGTGCCACCCTGGGCAGTGTAAGTGGCACAGGTGCCGGGGGCCTGAACACCAACACAGCCCCTTCCTGGCCTCCTTTCATCCTTTAGGCTCAGGAATGGGCTGTGAGTGTGGAGCCTTGTAATAGTTAAGCCTGCCTTTAAAATTCCTGTGTGCACTTCTGCTCATTTCACCTGAGTGTAGCTACAGAAGTCACGTTACATGCCTCCATGTCTTTGCAGCTCTTCCCCTGCATTTACATTTTGTATTATTGGCTTTCCAGATGTTTGGGATTCTTGTCTGAGGATCTGGATCTCTGGAACTGCTTGGATAGGTGCAAGCCCTGCGTCACCAAGCCACCATCCTGCGTCACCATCTTGCTTTTGTCTCCCCTTCTTGAGTGATACATATTACAGACTGTGTATAAGTGTTTGAAATTGTTGTATCTTACTGTGGACATTCTAGTGCTAAGTATTCTCACTGTACCCAACAACGCAGTTCCAAATATTTAAGGAGCACTTCAGTTTTCTTAAGAGGGGAGAAACAACTTATACTGATTCCACACTTCTGCTGCAGCCTACTGAGACCCACAAAATTGTTCCTAGCAGACTCTCAGAAACAGCACAGAGGGCAAAGCTAGGAACTTCAGTGGGAGGAGGGAAATGGCAGAAATTGTTGTCCCCTCTTCAGAAAGCTTAAGCGCCCTTAAGGCTTCAGGATGTGTGGTTGGGTACATGCCATTACTGTGACTCACTGTATGTGCTAATCAGTTGTCTTAGAAAGCTATCACTGATATTACTGTAATCAGGACCTTAGTACTTAATTCAGACTTGCACTGGGAACTTTGTTACTTAGTAAAAAAAAAAAAATCCCTTGATAGCCATCTGAGTATAGCATTGCTCAGATTGGACATATTCTCTTAAACCAGGTATAAAACCTAAACTAAGAACTCCTAGGAGTGAGAGGCAGATGGTTTCCTTCCTTAGGGTTTCCAAGTGTGATATTGGTACCAAACTGGAAGGGGGGCTCCATTCATATGTTTGTATGTCTAGGGTACAGGTTCTTCCCAATCATACGAACATTATGATGTGATTGACGTTAATGGAGTTGCACTGGGCTTAATGGAACTTCCTAACTCTTCAGTCAACATGCAAGGAATTCGCAATGCTTCTTCTACTTCTTACTCAATTAGTGATTAAAATGTGGAATTCACTGTGAGAGGATATACTGATGGCCACAACCATAGAAGGGCTTTAAAAGGGGACTAGATAAATTAATGGAGGATAGGTCCATCATTGGCTACTAGCCATGGTGACTAAAGGGAACCACGTGGAAAGGCAGTAAACCTCTGAATACTAGTGCTGGGAGGCAACATGGGTGGAAGGTAGGGTTGCCAGGTCCCTCCTGAAAACTGGTGGGGGATGGGGTGGGGACTTACCACCTGCAAAGGGAGGTTAGCGCCAACGTCACTTCTGGAAGTGACATTATCACATTGCCGAAGTCGTGAGAGATGCTCTGGTATTTGGGGAAAAACTGTTTGAAGCTATTTTTACCATAGAATTTTGCCCAAATACCACAGCATCTCCCATGTCACACGCAACATGATGATGTCATTTCCGGAAGTGACATCATCACATTGATGGTGACCAGGTTGAGGCCTAAATTTACCACTGTGTCGTGGTCAGCAGGGACCAGGACACTGAACAGACAGAGCTCCCGGATGAGTTGGCAGCAGAGGCAGAGGTTGGGCCCTCTACCTCCTCGGAAGTTAGCAAATGGTCTCTATCAAAGGCTGAAGCCCCCACTCCTAGCATGAGTAATGAGGAGGAGAGACAGCTGCAGCTGGTAGAATCACCCCCGCCTGTAGCTAGGCTGAGGGAAAGACTACGCAAAGATTTAGACACCCACCGCAGGAATGCACGGGAGTATAGGCTAACACAAAGCCCTGAATACTGACAGAAGCCAGGCTAGGTAATTAGTGGGGCAAAGGAATGCACCACCAGAGAACCATATATTCCAGGCTGTTGGGAGGTTTCTCTGTGGAAGCAATGATTCAGTTTCTGGACTGCTTCGCATCCACTTCGGCTCCTGACCCTTCCTCCGACTGGCTTGAATTCCTGGAACTCCGACCCCCGGCTTGATTCACGACTCTTCTTCTGGACACGTTTGGACTCCTGTTTTGATCTCCACTGACTCGACCTTGGACCGCATGACTACTCAGCCTCCTAGCCCTGCCCGGGACCTGACACACTGTTAAGTCCCCTGCTGGCTGGCTGAATGGCATTGGGGGAAGGGGGCCCAAAGCAGGGAACCCCCTGCGAGGGCCTGGCAACCCTAGTGGAAAGCCTCAGCCGCTATGCCCTGTTGTTGGTCTTCCAAAATAACTGGTTAGCTACTGTGTGAGAGAGGATGGACCACTGCTCTGATCTAGCAAGGCTCTTTTTATGTTTTAAGTCCACATTAGTAACACAGTGGTGTTTGTGCATGCGTGCGTATTTAGTAACAATTGGTGTTTGTGTGTGCATATTTAGTATGTGTACGCACACACATTGAACGTTGATTAGCTAAATAGATAACACATATATACACAGAGTCTGGTTACCAGAGGAAACAAAATACAATTTTTAGTTAACACACTTACCCTCCTTGGCCAGTCACAGGAGTTATTTTCACATGTTGTTGAATATTGTCCCCTGATTTCCTCCGTGCATAATAAACACCTTGCCATTCCTAAATAATCAAGTAAAAGCAACACACAAGGCAGCTCACAATTCTGTTTTTAAAAAACGACAAAGCAAATTTGATAGCATTTAAGATACTACATCCTATTAGCTCAGCCCCAAGTACCAGCCAGTTTATGAACCTTTTAAAGATTCCTAGCCATAACAAAGAATGGAACATGAAGACCTTTAGTCTGTCATGTTCTGTCATAAATTTCTAGCAAAAAGAATGGGTGAATTCATGCTATCTTATGGGATCTTATCACAGATATCACATTTGTGCTCGAGCTAATTACTTATCCCTCATCTTTTAATTTAGGTAACATTTACTATATGGAAGGCTATATGGTGTAGCCTTTAAAATAGGACTTTTAAATCAAATCTGATGCCAAAAAAGGATACTGATGAGATTAGATGAACAAGAAACCCCAATTTCCAATAATAGCAGCTTCATGAATAAGGGTGTGCAAAACATTTTGCCCCAATAAATTTCAGGTTTGAGTTTATTTGCCCCATTTGGGGTGGGGGGCGAAATAAGCTGAATACCAATACCAGTAAATGAGTATTTGGCTTTCTCCCACAAAATTGGATCCATTATAGCCTATGGAATTTATTTTCGAGGCTCGGGGGGGGGGGTGTTTTTTAAGGTAGAGTCATCAAATTTGCAGCATAGCTGCAAGGGACTCTCCTTAGACCGACAATGAAGTTTGGGGCAAGGGGTCTAATTTTATGAGCCCACAAAGGGGTCGCCCCCATTCTCCAGGCATTTGTGAGAGCTGAGCTGTCATTCGGTTTTCAGGTTCAGAAGGTCAGCGTTGATGAGGACGGGCAGAAAGATCTGACTGGCAGGCTGGCACCTTTGAGTCTGGGGGCTCCATTTGTATCTGGGTTGCTTTGCATGATGTCCATGCAAATTAGTTTCCAAACTGAGGGAAATGGCTTAAATGCAAGAAAAATAAGGCACAGAAAACATTTATTTTGGTGGCAAATGACATTCTGTGAACAGTCTTTTAATATAGTCATCAAAATCTGATTTCAAGAGATGGTCGCAGTGTGGGTAAACGAAGCCACTACTCATGGCGACCTTCAGTTTGAGAGCAGGTTTTCATAAGAAGGGGGTGATATCAGAGCCAGCCGAAGTCTCGACCAAGGCGACTCTTCTGAAGGAGATTGCTTATCTGTGTGGGTGAGGGAGTCCTTTAGAAGCCTGATCAGCAGCTATTAAAGCTGCTGCTTTCATTTGGGGGGGGGGGTTATCCCTCCAGATGGGACTGGGTGAATCCCATCTTTTAAATGACCCTTCTGCTATCCAGATTAGTCTTCTGTTGGGTGATTGATCTGGATAGTTGGTTAGACCAATTTGGCTTCAATTACACAACCCCTACCTCAAAAGTAACCCAACTATTGGGTCCAGACAAGGTCCCCTCCCAAACAAAACCAGTCAAAGATAGAAAAATGGAAGAAGACACAGAGCCGTGCATCTGAGCAAAGGCGAATTGTCCAAACCGGAAAAAGCCGAATATTTTTTTGGCTATTCGGGAATCGCCTATCCAGCTTTGTTCAGCTTCCCAGTTTTTAGTATTCAGCTGAAATTAAACCCCATAAAAGCAGTTTATTTTTGGTTCGGGTTTACCGATATGTACAGCCCTATATGAACCTCCACTGGCTCTTTAAGTCTACAATATTATGTTATGATCGCCAAAGATAAAATGGGTTAGAACCAGGAACGATATGTCCCATGGGTGGTCCACCCATATCATGTAGAATGAGGATATCTACTTGGCAGGTAGAATCTAATTTCCAGATTCCATGCAAAAAAGCCAGGTTCTGTTGTAAATCTCAGTCTTGCACATTTCAGAAGTATAACTATTCAACTTCAACGTGTACAATGTGTTGCATTATGTTGGTTGGTCTTAATCAAAGGTATTACATGGTTTCTGTTTTCAGTTTGACTACGGACCAATGTGGCTGCTTTTTTTGTTTTGTTTACTATAACCACTGGCATTACAGAACAAGTAATGGACAATGTCTTCCATCTTCTCTATAACAGATCCAAGGCCTAGCCACTTGTATGTGCCATCACATTGATAGAGCAATAGCTAAGATGAAGCCTCGTTCTTAATTTGTAATTTACCAAAAAGGAACCGAGGAGGAATATTTTCAACTCCAAAACAAAACACAGCTTGATAGTTTAAGGATACAGGTGAAATTTAGTCACCTACTTTTCCTCTTTTGATACATGTGTTGATTGTGTCCAGTAGGTCTGCACGGTTTTTGTCACTTTTTGGAAGCTCAGTAAGCTCCTTTCCTATTAGCTCTCCTTTTTGATAGCCCATCATTTGCTCAAAAGCTGGATTAACATACTGTAAAAACAACAAAGTCATGTCAACAAACAGGTAAAGCTCACAGCTTAGAAGTGAATCCAGCAAGTGTATGCTATGTTCAGTATCCAGTACGCATCCTATGTGCACATTTGATTGTAAAAAACCCTTCCCAATAGCTAATCAAAGAGCAAGGTGAAGACATAACGAAAACCTAAAGAGATGACAGAAACATGGGGCAACAGATAAAAATTGTGCCTTTTCCATACCTGAATTACATGATCATCACTGGTTATTTCTATAGCTTCATGACAGTGGTCTAGAGCTGTAAACACTGAATTACAAGCCCTGCAATTAACAAATGATTATATACTGTTAATATTGGTAAATATACAGGACAGAGTTACATTAGTGCATGGATCAGATAGAGGGAAAACATGAAAACCTTTTCTATTTTTTTAAAAGTATTTCTGTTTAGAAGATATTGGTTTAATGCACACTCTTTAATACTTTTTGGTAACTCCACTTCCAGTAAACTTTAAATAGCTACAGCTGCATCCTTCTGAAAACAACAACAACAACCCAATTGTGCAAGACATGGGTCCAGTGGATTTCCTTTGCCTAAAATGTTTCCACATATGCTCCTATTCTTAACATTATCAAACCTGTTTTTCATGTGAAGCTTTCAGAATATACTGGAAACATTCAGTATGTTTTAATTTATACTGAAGCTTTTCTTTAAAAAAAACATTATTTATCTGTCTATCTAGAGAGTAATCTACATTAACAGGAAGGAACTAGAATTTATGAAGGAAATCTGTCTTGCTTAACCTTTCCTCACCTCCTGATTCTTCCCTTCAAATGTCCCCCTTTAATTAGTTTTTATCCCCAGACATACTCCAAAACCATACCTAAGCTTGGATGAGGTAAACACAGCAGGGAAAAAGGAATCTGCAGGGAGAAATGGAGTGTACAGGGAAAAAATAGCCCCCCCCCCACACACTTTATAAGTGACCTCTCCTGTTTTCCCATTATCATGGCACAAACAAGTTTCAGATTATGTAATTTCTTAGATAATGCTTAGTTTCAGCCCCACATGCTTGTTTAACACAGATTCTCTACTTAGGCATGTAGCTCAGTTCAGGAAAAAATATAGTCCAATCCTGGTAAGTAGAGTTGCCAACCTCCAGGTGGGGCCTGCAGATCTCCCAAAATTATAACTGATCTCTAGATAGAGTTGCCAGATACCAGGTAATGGCGAGCAACTGCCCGTCAATTAAGGGGGTTGCTTGCTGTGTCTCAGCTGGCCGGCAGGAGGCATGGACATTCTTTAATACTTTTTGGTATTGGCCAGTTGAAGGGGGGTGATTAGCGTCACTTCTGTGGTAAGCCCAGAAGTGATGGGGACGCTCTAGCACATTTCTCCAAAAACCTCTATGATTTCCATAGAGTTTTTGGAGGAATGTACTAGAGTGTCCCCATTACTTCCGTGTTTACCCTGAAAGTGACGTTATTGCACCGATCACACCCCCACCAGCACCGCCACAACAAAGCTCCCGCTAGTGGCGAGGCGGGACCCGGCAACCCTATCTCTAGATGACAGTGATCAGTTCTCCCTGAGAAAATGGCTGTTTTGGAGGGTGAACTCTATGGCATTATCCCCAGCTGAGGAGCCTCCCCTCTCCTCCAAAGGCTCTCCCCAAAATGTTCAGGAATTTCACAACCTGGAGTTGGCAAGTCTATTGGCAAGTAAGAAACAAGAGGAGGGGTACGTGGTGTTTTATTGTAGTTTGTATTTTTATCACTTGAATTTGTAAACCGCCTTGAACTATGAGAAAAAGGGGTATAAATATTTTAACAAAGTAGATGGGCATGGGAATTGGAGGAAAGACATGAGGGAGGGGAAAGGGGAAGCCACCTGAGGCCTAAGTCTCCCCCAGGACCATAATGCCAGAATGGTGGCTAATTATTTACCCATACCCCTGCCCTCCAAATCCTCCAAATATATACATACAAGGGCAGTTCTACCCTGCAAGTTCCAATTCTCAGATAAGCTACATTACACATTGAGCCTGTAGCCAATATGCAAGTCCCACAGATAAAAGCATTCCCATTATGTATTATGAATCTGGTGCTTCCATGAATTTCCCCCCATATATTTTGACGTACCGTAGTTTGAATTGTGACCGTACCTCACCATATTCTATTTGAATCAGTTCATTGTAGCACGCAATGATGCTGCTATTCTCCAAAAATACCTGGGGAGGGGGGAAGAACGGGAAACAGAAGAAATTGATACACTTGCCTTTTAATCAAGTATGTGTAGTATTAAGTTTCCACTTAGGATCAAATGAAACGTTTAGTGTTTTTAATGAGTTTGGTTGGAGTTCCTGTGACCTGACTCCCATTGTCCTCAGTCAGATGGATGAATCTGCCGTATATTGAGCCCAAGCCATTGACACGTGTAGCCCAGCATCACATATTGCAAAGAGGCAGATGACTTTCCTGTCCCCTACTACCCGAATTCCTTATAACTGGAGATGCCAAGGAGTAAAGCTGGTGCTATAACCACTTAGTTATGGCCTCTCCTGGCACAGTACATTGTTTTCACGAGCACTTTGCAAGCAAATAATATATGCCACAATCTAGTATATAAAAATATAGCTTATCTGTAGAATGTTCAAGACTTTTTAATAAGAAGAATTTCAAAGTGTGAGTGCTAATCACAGTTTGACTGACGTGTTTACATGAAAATCACACATTGCGTTTGCCGAAGTGGGATACTGAGGGACAAACTAAACATGGTGGCAGAAGCAGACCATACTTAAATCAGAGTCTGCCACAATCATGTATTAAGCACGATTGTGTGTGTGTGTGTGTGTGTGTGTCCAATTTAAAGAGCAAAACAGACACGTAGTGGGAGAGTGTGCTGAACTCTCTCTCTCTGACTGCTGATTACCTTCCTGCTGTCAGTCCCCAGAAGTGATTTTCTCCACAGCTGAGTTCTGATACCAAAAGTGAGCCTGATGGGATAAAATCACTGCAGGGAACAATCTGAGGGGAGATAAGTAATCAAAGGTTCAGCACCCCCACCTATGTGCCCATTTTGCTCTTTAAATTAGAACCTCTATTCCCTCCTTTATTGGGGAAGGCAATTTAAAGAGAGAGAGATTTGCCATCATCCCATGCAGTCTGGTCCTCAGAAAACCAAGTATGCTACAAAAACAATTTTACTGTACTGCCTTGCAAAATATGATTATTTTTTTGTGTGCCTGGCATTTGTTTAGTAGAACCTCAGATCACTGGAAATACTCAGAATATGTTCTGAACTCTTAAGTTTACTGCTATTTTGGGGGCAAACCAGACAATACATTTTGCCATGAGTAGTATCAGGTTCCTGACTGCACAGAATACTGCATGTGCAGCCCGCCAAAAAAGGGCAAATAATATCCCTGAGGCTATTTGGGGTTAGGAAAACAGTGCACTTGAGGGGGGATGAAGCCCCGTCTCCCCCCAAATGCTGTGAAGCCAGTTCGAATTGTGCCCTGGTGTGCTTGGGAACATAGTTCCAAGAAGCTGTTGAGAATCCTGACCCAACTTGTGGCAAAAAGTATCTTCAAGTTTGGCCCTTGGTTCATCTGAAGATGTAGGCGCTCTAGTCTATGAAAGCTAACACTGCAGTAAATTTTGGTAGTCTTTAAGGTCCCACAAGACTCCTGTTTACTTCTGCAGCGGCAAACTAACTTGGCTTCCCCTCTGGTATCTCAGTGGTTTTCAACAGAATCAGTCCTATGCTGGATTTTCTTATTGCTCTCTTTTTTGCAGTGAGCAATCCCCTATTCCTCCAGCATTGGGTACTACATTCCAAGTTTTTGCTTAGGATTGTACAGCATAAATCACAGCTTTGAAGAGAGAATATAACTGCACAAATGTGCCACAATTCTGCGAACGTAGAAGCATTCACAGCAGCAATAAAGCATCCACAGGATCATTTGTGCAGTGAATCTCCTCCCTTCTAGCCATCTTGCAGCCTCTCCTCCCCAATTATTTCCAGAAGATCTGGACAAAAAAACGGCCTGCACCTTTTTCCTTATATCACCACAGCAAAAAGGTCTATAGACCTACTCTAAAAATGAAATACAGGAATTCAGAGGAACTAGATCATAGCAATAGATCATCGTAACATCATTATGCTACAGCACTATAGCAACTACCAATTTAAAAAAAATAAAAAAACCTTCTGGTGGTCCGGCAGGGAAAATGGTGGCTCTGAGGCTGACAGAATGAAAATGGTGCCAGCGTATCCTTTGCAGACAGCATGCAAACTCACTTGGACTGCATACTTTCAAAAAAGATTGGGGCAAAGCAGGTTTGGAAAGAATTGGAGCAAACCAGGTAAAAAACTAGAGAGTGGATGATTAGAGGATAGTGTCATGTGGATTATAAGGGTGGGGGGAAGCATTCCAGTCTGGAAGCAATGGCAGAGCAAAATATCCATGTGGAAGCAGCCTTATTGTAGGGAGGGTGACTGTGAGAGAACAGGATCAATCTGAAGGGCTCTTTTTCCTTCAGCAGGATCTGTGCATGCTGGCACATAGCGACTGCAAGAAGAAGCAAAAGCCTTCAGCTACAATCCTGTCCCCCCCCCCCACACACACACACACACTCCCAATACATGTGCCTTCCAACATTGACATATCTGGGGGCTCTGTACTTTGTGTGTGTGTGTATAGGAGCTGACCACCTTTGGTTTAATAAATGCCACTGACCATCTGAAAGGTGGACGCTAGCCCAAGAAAACATATTCTACAGTAAATCTGTTAGTCATTAAGGTGCCACAAAACTTTCCCTTAGTAATAACCATTTGGAAATTCAATGTATTCCTATGGTATTTGGAAGAAATAAATGCAATGTAATAATCCTTTGGTATCTTCTGGGGTGGTGTAGTAGTTAAGAGCGGCAGACTCTAATCTGGAGAACTGGGTTCAATTCTTCTGTTCAATTCTCCTGTGCCAGGAAAGGCAATAACATATAGCTTGCTGGGTAATCTTGGGCCAGTCACAGTTCTCTCAGAACTCTCTCAGCTCACATGGAGGCACACAATGGCAAATCACCACCGAACATCTTGACAGCATGCATACACACATCCTCCTTTTTTTAGTATCTCCCAACGGTAACGGGTGAGAAGATTAGGAGGCTGTCCGCTGCCGTGTATGAAAGGCAGAAGGGTCAATTGGAGATCTGTGGCAGCGGAAGGGAGTAAGCCTAATTCTGCACTATGCTGTTATATACTTTTTCCTCTCCTGTTGTGGGTTTGCCCTGGCCAAAGCACTCTTGCTCCTACTTTCTGTAAATATGATATTCTGGAAAACTGATCTTTTCATAACTAAGAAGCCTTGCATTAAAAATGGGAAAAGGAGGTATCACACTTCCATCCTGAAAACCCCAACACATAAAAGAACTAAGAATCTTCAGAAGGATAAAAGCTTCAGTCCTGAAATCAGTCACTCGTTAATCAATTAAATCTGTGAGATTAAACTATTGCTCTTCACCCCACACGAGGCCTACAGCTACTGAAGGCTTGAAAAGTCACTGAAAATACTCTGGAAACCCCCACACGCAGATATTATGAGAAATCTAATCTTTTTTTAAAAAAAATTATTAGAAAAAAACCAATGACAATAACAACTAAAAAAAGCAGAATTACTGACAGTCTTCTTAATTTAAAATACAATATATATATTGTTTCCTTCTTTATATATATATATATATATATATATATATATATATATATATATATATATACACACACACACACACACACACACACATATATATACACATACATACTTACATACATACACATAATAAAATAAGATCAAGTCTCCCATGCTACAGCTTATTTCTGTGTCTTCATATTCATCATTACGCCCTGACTGAGCGCAACACATTCCTCTTTCCCGCCCTTATTTACCTTGGCTGATGGTCTCCTTCTTCTTTGCCTACCAGCATAAGATTTTCTAAACTTCCATTTGTTGGTGGCCCTTATTCATTCTTTATTCTCTTCTTCACAAGTTTGGTCTATAAGGTATACAGGTATATAGCAACACTGGAATTTGGGCTCCTTTTGCTTACTAACGCTATTTTCTGGGTTTTTATATTATTATTTTTATAGTTGATCACATTGTGTTTATATTATGTTGTAAGCTGCTTTGGTTTGTTTTATATACCGGATATGCTATTTAACAAAGCCACATCTTGCCTTCGAGGCAGCTAGCGTGAAAACAGCAACTTGGTGTGTCACACAGAAACAATCCCTGTACACAAACCTGAAAGGCAGGAAGTGCCTCTGGAAAAGGCAGGCCGCTTCTTCCCCTTGCACTCCTCTGTACTGGCAGCACACATCAGCTTAAACATATTGAGGAGTTAATTCTGTGTTAATCTTGTGAGCTGGTACAGGATCAGCTAGGGAAGAAGCCTCTGTTCATATGGAATGGAAGGCATCTGGACACACCGAGCAAATCCTTAAAATAAATGCCACGCAGATTCCCTCGTAATTAAAGTGCAGGTGACAGGATGTGCCACGTTTGCCATTCACAGCGACAGTTGCATTCTGCATCAGGGCAAGTAAGAACCTAAATAAGGGCTCTAGAGATTAATTTCACCTTTCTCAAACAATTCTTAGGCTGTCAGATAAAAATGATACTACTTCCATATAATTAATGCTGTAGAGTAAGTCCCTTTCTTATAAGAATTCCCTTTCTACTAAGGAAATGAGGAAAATCAGATAAAGCAACTGCAACCGCTCTGAGCCCAGTCTCAACCGGGGACAGTGGGGTAGTAAGTTGAAATAATAATAAATAAATCCGCAGCAAAAGTACGATGCTGTCAAAACATGTTCTACCAAGTTGATGAGGAATGGTGGATAGAAATGGAGACAAGAACATACCTCTAAAGAAGAGTATCAGAGGGTTGAAAGGCACAGTAGGTCAACCATCAGAGAGGCCAAAGCTCAGAGTGAGCTGAGGTTTGTCAGGGAGGCTCATCACAACAAGAAAAGCTTCTTCAGTTATGTGAGGAGCAAATGCAAGGTAAAAGAGGCCATAGGCCCACTCTTGGGTGAAAATGGAAACTCTGACAGAGGACATAGAGAAAGCACAAAGGCTCGATGCCTATTTTGCCTCCGTTTTTTTCCTGAAGAAGAGAACAGGTTCAATAGGCAAGCAACGGTGTCTGTGCTGCTGGTTAACTGTGCTGCTGGACAAAAAGATTGTTGAGAGGCACCTGGCTGCATTGATGTGTACAAATCCTCTGGGCCGCATGGTATGCACCCAAAAGTGTTCAAAGAACTTTCTAGAGAGCTTGCAGAGCCATTGTCCATCATCTTCAAGATCTCTTGTAGGACAGGAGATGTGCCACAAGACTGGAAGAGTGCTAATGTTATCTTCAAAAAAAGGAGGAGGGATGACCCAGGCTACTAAAGTCTGACCTCTGTCCCAGGGAAGATATTGGAACAGATTTTAAATGGATCAATCTACGAACATCTGAAGGACAACTTGGTGATCCAGGGAAGCCAGCATGGATTTGTTCCTAACAGGTTCTGCCAGACCAACCTCGTTTCCTTCTTTGATCAAGTGACAAGCTTACTGGATTGTGGGAACACCACTGAAACAAAAGGGAGATGGGAAATGAAAGGATAAATCCAAAACCTTTGGGTCAAACTACACAATCCAGTTTTTTAATGAGCCAGGTCCCCCTGTGTGCAGCTCCAAAATGGGGCAAATAACTCTACCCTGGGGCTATTCCAGATTGTGAAAATAGCATCAGGGTGGGAGGAGCCACTCCTTTCCTGATGGCATCGGCCTGAGCTGAACTGGGCCCCCACAGACTTTTAAAACATCATACCCCACATCTGTTGTGTGGCTCTGTGTGTATCATGTAGTTTGGCCCTTAAAGAGCAACTGTAAGCAGATCTATTCAATGAGGCTTACTCCCAGGAAACTGTTCTTAGGACTGCATTGTCGATCTTTTTGTGCCACATGCTAAATAGGAGTTTCTCTTTGTTAAAAAAAAGTACATCATTCTACAACCATAGTGTGAGCAGGTCTCTCCTATGGACCACAGCAGAGCAGGCGTAAGCTTCCTCCCTGACCCAGTCCAGTGACCCTGAAGGAAGCGTGCCAGCCAACTCCACACTCCTCTTCTTCCCAATGCTGGCTAAAGGCCACCCTCTCCCATCAAGCATTGAAGACCTGGCAGATGCAAGTTTATTATGACAACATTTGAGAACCCAACTTCAAAAAGAACACATCTATTTCTTGGCATCTGTCACAGGGAATCATGCCTAGGCTTGTAGAATTTTATTTGCCAGTTATTTCTACCCACTGAAACATTGATCTACTTCAGTATAACAGGTTTTCCTCTGTCTGCTTACTGCTCAAATATATGTAGTTAAAATGCAGAGGAGCTCCCAGCTAGCACTTGGCACGGATTCATGGTTGATAACACAAACAATTGAAAATGGAAAGAAAACAGCTGCTGAAGATTAATGAATTAGTTATCGCTTAAAGAAAGTCAGAATAACGTCTACATACCCTATTAAAACCTGCATGGAGATGGGGGAGTACAGATATTTCTTCTTGGTCAGCTGATCTACAGGAAAGCAGAACACATCGCCTAAGAGACCTGAAATGTTGTGGCACTTCATTGTGATAAACTTACTAGTTATACATATTAAAGCACAAAATATATATTTACAGTATTTCTTTTTTCCAGCTAATGCCAGTTTTGTGGATGTAATGTTTCCTGTTATAAGTGCTGCCATAACAGGTTTACCAAGATTAATAAATCCAGGTTGACTGCGTATGTGAGCTTGTGCTGAACACCTTGAACTCTACACAATGCCAAGAGCTTCTCTGCGTTGTCCGGCAAAGTGTCCCAATTGCATTTTGGCCTTTGCTTCCAAGTTTTTTTCAAGGACAATAGCATCATAACCTATAAAGGGGAATTTCAGTCATGTAATATTTAGGGTTGCCAGTTTCGGCAATACCTGGAGATTTGGGGGGTGGAGTCTGAGGAGGGCAGGGTTTGGAGATGGGAGGGACTTCAATGCCATAGAGTTAGGGCTGCCAACCACCAGGTACTAGCGGGAGATCTGGCTATTACAACTGATCTTCAGCCGATAGAGATCAGTTCACCAGGAGAAAATGGCCGCTTTGGCAATTAGATTCTATGGCATTGAAGTCCCTTCCCTCCCCAAACCCCACCCTCCTCAGGCTCCGCCCCCAAAACTGCCCACTAGTTGTGAAGAGGGAACTGGCAACCCTACATAGAGTCCAATTGCCAAAGCAGCCATTTTCTCCAAGGGAACTGATTTCTATTGCCTGGGGATCAGTTGTAAAAGCAGGAGATCTCTAGCCACCACCTGGAGGTTGGCAACCCTAGTAATATTCCTTGCACATTCTGAAATTTAAAAAAAAAATGCTGAGCGTTTAACAGTGTAATCCTAAGCAGGTCTACTCAGAAATCTCCTCAAGTCCACCCAATAGGGTTTATTTACTTCCAGGAAAGTTTCAGGTGAGGAACCATGTTGGTCTGCAGTAGACGAGTAAGATTTTAATCCAATAGCCCCATAAAGACCAACAAGATTTTCAGGGTATGAGCTTTCAAGAGTCAAAGCTCCCGCCTCCTATACCCTGGAAATATTGGAGATTACCGCACTTGTATTCCCAGCGATGTATTGAGAGCTTTAAAATGTTATAAAAAATACTGTTCGCACTTTATTTGGCCCCTTTAGCTGTGAAGACGTCTTCCAACGATTTATAAGCTGTGGTATCCAAAAACCCTTTTAAAGCGATGTTTTTTATAATATTTTCAAACTCTTAATACATTGCTGGGAATACAAAGTGCGGTAACCCCCATTATTGCTCTTTAAGGTGCTACAGGACTCGAATCTTGCTCTTCTACTGCAGAAGTGTCTGCTGGGGTATCTGATGAAGTGAGCTTTGACTCTCAAAAAGGTATACCCTGGAAATCTTGTTGGTCTTTAAGGTGCTACTGGACTCAAATTTTGCTTTCCCAGGAGAGTGTTGTTAAGATTGCTCAACCTGTTGATTTTTATTTATTCTTTATTTAAAAAAAATATCATATTATGATTCTCTTCAAGAAGGAAATGTAGCTACTGTTAAGAGAACTTGTGAAAATTATAATTTGGACCATACACAAAATTCCAAGTTGTAATATAATTTTACTCCCATTTATTTCACAGATGGTATGAAAAGTAGCTTTGTGGACATTAAGTCCAACCTTTGCAAAGATCACTTTAGATTAATACAACTAGATAGTTAATAAGGTAACAAAGTTTTCAAAACTACTTACGTATGTGGAATAACAGATAATATTACAGTATGTTCGGCAGGCTTTGTAGCACGGATTGCCCTAAAATTAGAAAACTCCATGTCATAATTGAGGAAACAGTTTTCAGCAACATACACTATTAGGCCAAACACCATATATAGAACTGGGATCCTATATGCATAGGGAAGGAAAGCATTCATGGTCAGAGCTTTATTTGTTATTTTCTCTGCAGATTTTATCCTCTCTAAAGAGGCAAGGCACATTTTATGCAAAACCTTTTCTTTCCTCTTCAGCAACAAGACTAACAGGAGCCGCCGTGACCCCTACACCAGCATCTATGCCACTTGCGCCATGCAAAGTGGCACGGACGCCGGCGTAGGGTGACTTACGCCAGCCCCAGGAACAATGTCACAGTGTGGTCTTTGGGTGCCAGCACTGCCGCTTTCCCGGAAGCAATGGCCTGCGCCAGCGTCAAAGGGCATTCCCAGGGGCAGAGCTGACATTAGTCCGCTCCCAAACTCCTTTGGGCCCGGGAACCACGAATATTCATATTTGATAGACTGGTTCTGAATGTAGTTGCTTTATTCTTTCTCCCCCATTATTGACCTCCAACAAAAGTATGGTTTTTATTTGCTTCCACAAAGAACCAACTTCCTTTTTGTTCTTGTCATGGGCCTAATTCTCACTAATATTGTAAACCTGCACCTGAGATTATGATTTCAGATGTAACGACAAGATTGAATGATCCTTCAAAAAAAATTGTATCCATACAGAAGCTTAGGAAAATGGTTCTAGCCTAGTCTTCTGTTTGATATTGAGCTTTCTAAATCCAAGGACTATTTTTATATAAAGAAACATTTGAGAATGTGGACCCCATCTGCATTCTGGAGTGGTGAAATGGTTTACCATCTTACTAAGAACTAGTCCATGGACATCATACTACTACATAACAATATTTCCATACTTCAAAGTTCACATGAAGCATAACGATAATTACCGACAGACGGCTTCTGCTTCGAAGTATCTTGAGTTTCTATGATCCAGCACAATTATTTCATGATGTTTATCAAGAAAACATTCAAGTGCTGACTCTGGTGTCCGAGCAATGTTACACCTATATCCAGCTCTATCACAAGCCCACCAGAACCCATCACTCTGTTTGTCTTCTTTTGCAAAGATCAGCAACACCTATAAAATACAGAAGACAGTCTAACATTATGCATTCCGTCCTGGAATTCAAGGAGGCATAAACAGGGTTCCCAGGAGATCTTCCATGCAGACATTAAGCAGACTCAGATATGTTTAGCTTCAGCAAGGTTACTCTGTTATGTGTCCTTCAGTCATACCCTTGGGAACATTTCACTATCTTTGACATATCTCATTGGTATGGGATCTCTCATTATAAACTAATGCAGATGTTGAACCTGTGACATACTGTAAGAAGCCAATGGATGAACCAGCCTGAGAAGCCATCCAGCCCTCAGAAGAAAACATCTGTGTCTGTAATTGTGGGTACAACGTTTTCCTGGCAGGGAAAAGAATAACAACAGTCTGGGGGTGAAAAGCTATAGCCAAGTACCCATGTTCCAACCCTGAATGCCATCAGCCAGCTCCCACTGCTCTGGTATTACTTTATTTAGGAGGCAGCTACATAGGCAAGATATAAACAAACATTTTCTTGTAGGGTCCCTCTTAATGTTTCCTCTGGGCATAGAAAATGCTAGAGCTTGGTGCCTGGGAATGAAAGAATAAGATGCCCCAGGATTCCCCAAACAGTGATTTTGGAAGGGGAGCCTAACTTATTCCCTGTACTAAGGAAACATCTTGTGAGCATAAGGAAATATTATCCTCGTCTCTGGGGCTCTGCAGCACCACTCTTTATATTGCCAGACAGTACACTACAGCTTTTTACCTCAAGTAACCTGAGAACATCCCATCAGGCCTTATAAAACAACCATCTCTGAGTTTAAACAAGGTTGCTTAGTCTGGACTGAGTTGTTATAGGCAGCCAGAAAATCCAATAAAACACCAGCCTACCATGTGGCCATCCGTCCTCCTGACACTCATTTATTAAGCAATGATCCATTTATCAGACTCCCAGGGACTTCTCACACATGTGAATTACATAGAGAGATTCAACAGTATCTTTTGAGAGGGACAAAAATGGCTTCTATCATCTCATACAACTTGCCAATTATGCAAGTCATGCCACTGGCCAAAACAGGCCAACTACAAAGCACAAAGGACTTGACAGTGAAAAATCTGACCCACTCAGTCTACTTTTAGTTGTGCCCGGATTGCCCTTTAAATAACATTCCAAGCCAAGCCCTTGTCCCCATCTGTTCCACTCAGTGCAATAAAGTCAATGCCAAAAGGCCCACTTTACATTTTTTGTGGGCATTCAGTTTCCAGGAGATACCTTGTTCAAGCATCTTAAAAGGTCCTATAGGCTCAAATACCTTCACATCTCTTTTTTTTTTTTATCTGCCTTCCTAAAGATAGTGATGAAAGTTACCACTGACTGCTCTTTCATGTGCTCGGTTAAAAAATGTTGCTGTAGATCATGTTTTTAATTACCACTCTTTAGAAAAGAAAAATATTTGTCCGTTTTGTAATAAATATTAGCAATTTTCAAATTATACATCCAATGACAAAGGTTGTGTAACCACCCTGCTCTTTAATTGTCAAGAATTAATAGTAGTAGTCCATCATTAACCAAGTTGCAATTTAATAAACAGAGAAAACAAACTTCCTTTAGTGGAAATATAAGCAAACAAAGAAAAGGCTGTGTTTATAAGCTTTGCCAAGAACTGCTCAATCTACTCAGCTAGAACTCCTGTTGTGTGAAAGGTCAAATGTTTCAGAGACCTCTCTGTTTCAAATGAACAGATTGTCCTGTTTATTTCAATACAACATCCTGTATAGGTGAGGTTAGGAAGATTTGTGCTAAAATATGTGAGATGTCATTTAATAAATAATGAAGGTAAGGGGCAATAAAGCTACAAAAACATCTTGTTAAAACTGTAAAATAAAATATATAACAATAATTGTAATTTTTTTCTTTCTTGTTTCTTCTTAGTTGTTCTTTTGTTCTGGTTTTGTATTTCTTGTTTTTTTTCTTGTTGCTTGTTATATTTTATTAATGTATGGTTATGGGTATTTGTTGTGTAACTGAATAACAAAATTCTTTTAAAATTTAAAAAATACAATGTGTGAGTCTGTTAAATAAAAAGTAGTGGGAGTCAGCATCTTCATCTGTGTTTCTGTGTATATTCATGGTGTCGCCAGGTGAAAGTCAGAGAAACCCACTTGGAGGGTTGGCAGGGTAACCCTGATTTTGTGTTATCTAAAGCTATATGAAGAGCTGAACTCCCAATAAGTGACATGATGATTAATTTTACTGTTACAGAACAGAAACCGCCAGCATGTAACTAATCTAGTAAGAAAACTAGGTGCTTGTGGCTTAGGGTTGCCAGGTCCACCTGGCCTCCGGTGGGGGATGGGGGTTATCAGATCCAGGTTGGGAAACTCCTGGAGATTTGGGGATGGAGCTTGGGGAAGACATGGACCCCAGTTGTTACCCTGATCAGGCAGTCTCCACTTAAGCTGGGGGAATTATCTGGAGACAGAGAGTGAGAGGAGGTAACTGGTTATCGATAACCTATGTATACCAGGATCATCCTGGGTGAGAACTCATTTAACAGGAGGAGGAGTCTGACTGCTCACACAATAGGGTATAATGCCATACAATCCAACCTCCAATGCATTCATTTTCTCAAGGGGAACTGATCTCTGTAGTCTGGAGATGAGCTGCAATTCCAGGGGATTTCCAGGTCCCACCTGGAGGCTGGCATTCCTGTTGTGGCTGTACATGTTTATTGTGTTGCAAAGCTCTAATTCAGGACAGAGCCTCAGAAAAGGGGAGTTCTGTTTTGTAAACTATGCTGTAACATGTTCTCAAACTAGTGCTTCCTGGAGCACTAGTCTGCACACTTCGATCATTCCTGGAAAGTAATTCTTCATGCTGTGTAACTAGAGTTGTCAAATCTGGCTTGGAAAATTCCTGGAGATTTGCGGGTGGTGCCTGGGGAAGAGTTCTTCAGTTACTGCTAGACTCAGTAGTAGAGTACACTCTCCAAAATTGCCCTTTTCAACAGGGGGACTAATCTCTGTGGTCTGGAGATCAGTTATAACTCTGGGAGAGCCCCTCCTGGAGGTTGGTAACCCTATGAGTAACTGCAGAATACTTTTAGAAAACTTTGGTCACTGGTTAGAACCAGGTCCCATTTAATTTCATGTCAAATGCAACCACCTTATTTTCTTACAAGTATAAATAACATCTAGCTAGAAACCTTCTAGTTGCTAACCATATGCCTTGCATTCCACCCAAAGCCACAGATCAGAAGAGGTGAGATAGAGCTCCCTAAGGAGACAAAAAATGTTAAGAGAGGTGTGAACTTTTTTTTTTATCTGTCCTCATAGATTTGTATGTTATAATGTCTTGGCCAAATGATTAAAGGGTTAAAGTTGGTGGACTGTCGGTTCCTTCCCAGGTAATTAGTGGAACTAAAGTTCAGCAAGGCCTTATTTTCCAGAATGCCTTCATCATTATATGTCAATGTCTGTGCAATATTGATTTCTTCAGGCTGGGTATTCCCAGACATGTTATGAAAGTTACAGTTCGCTCTTTGAAAAATAATTTGATACAATCTTCCTGCAGGGTCTAACTACATGATACAGGGTCATGCAAAACCTAACACCTTGCTCTTGGACATTAATTTTGCCTGTAAATTTTGTCAATTTATATTTCCAGAGTGATGCAAACTGGTTCTGAATTTGAATTATTAGAATTGTTGAATATTTTTGACATATAATTAAAACATTTCTATCCCATCTTATCTCCTTGGACTCAAGATGGCAAACAGCGTACCAACCAAGTAACAAGGGCATACATAATAGTCCAATTGACAACACTGAAATAGATTAAAATACACAATTAACAATTTAAAAGCATTCAGACTTAAAACACAGCACCAGAAAACTCACAGCCTAATTTGTTAGAAAAATCCATCATTAACTCAGGCATCAAGAATGTTTATGCTGAGCACCCACTGGTCTCATCTCTTCTGTCCTTGTATTTGTGTCTATATATATGTCTGTTTTACTTCAGCTGGAGAATTTTAGTAGTTATTTGAACGTTTACATTGAATTTAATAGCTACTGCTAAAATGAAACAAAATCTTACCTGAATAGGATCTTGTGTCAGTCTCATGGGCCCAATTTGTATCTCTGTAGTTGAAGCCTGCTAAATGAGAACAATGTGTAAGTGTCAAGCCATATTGCTTAAGAGATTAAATCAATGAGAACATGATTTATCTAAAAAAATTCACAAGATTAGCTTGGTTTATACATAATCTGGGAGCATAAATTATCAATGAGGCAAAGCACTGGAGAAGTCATTGTGCGTGTGCACCCATTCCCACCATACTCACAACTTATAATGACCAGAGCCAATTTGTGTAGGCTCAATATCTGTTTTATCTCATGGTAGAGGAGGATGTGCATGCCCAGGGCTTACAAGAGAGGACTACATAAAATGAGAGAACAGAATAACTGCAGCAGGCATGAAAAGCACCCAACTCCACAGCACATGCTGCTACAGTTCAAGTAGAAAGGAGCTGTTCCTTGCGCTGCAAGTACAGCTTAGTACAGGTTATGCCCAACCATGCTCTCAGTGAGCCACCACCACACTAGCTCATTGACTAGTCTGTTGTCCTTCTGAATCTGTGGTTGGTTAATGGACAATCCTATCAATCTTTCTTTAGCTTCCCCCTAGGACTCATCCTCTTTCAGGGTTTCTTCATGGCTGAAGATTATTTCCACCGAGAGCCTTCCCTATGCCTTTAAGGGGGGGGGGAGCTGTTTTGTGGGTGTTAGTAGGGAAAGACTTGCCTGAAAAGTTCCACAAAAACAACACAAGGTGGAGAATGACTAAGGAGAAGGCTTACCAGCTGCCACCACTTGGACTAGTGGTAAGAGGTTGGGAACAGGGCAGTGCCTCATTTGCCTTAATGGGCCAGCATTCCCTGACAATGCCAAAATTAAGAAAGTTACATCAGTATAATAAAACCCTTGTACTGACAGGAAACATCTGCCACCATAAACCAAATTCCGGTGGCATTCTACCCACCTAAGGAGTAAAAATGAGCATGATAGATAAGAAATGGGCCTTAGTTGGAATCCTATGCTTGCTTGAACATTTTCCTATCCTTAACAATACCATAATTTTATTCTTGCAAAAAAGATGACATATGCAATACTCTTCTATTAGTGTAAAAGGAGAGTTCAAGATGATCTCCCTCTTCCCCATAATCAAAGTCACAACAGTATTCCAAGGAATCCTGAAACCAATCATAATATACCACCAGGTCTCTAGCCCAGCTAGAGAGAGAGTTCTAATATATCAAGATGTGTTACATGGAGTTAATCACTCTGATACCCTGCCTACAGAAACACGAAGCACACCAGTAGGGACTTTGGTAATGGGCATTTTGTGCAAAATGAATATTGATGCCAACATTCATCATCTAAGGAAATGACAAGCTGATAAATACTGAATTTAAAATGTATTATGGAGTTTAAAGATATGTTACATTTAACAAATCTAAAGATCTTGCATTGCAAAATTATTTATTTTGCTCAACTTATATTCTTTAAAATGATACCACATTTCCAGTGCTCTCCTGTTCAAAAGAAATGGATCCCGTAAAGGCCCTTTACTAGGGAATGTGCAAAAAAGAAAGCCAGTACTGTCAAACAGAAAACTTGTATCTCTATATTGTTAGTTCATAAATCATGAGACAATTAAAGACCACTGAACACACGCTACTTCAGCAACACCACAGTACCCTCGGATGTCGCTCCTGAGTCTAAGGGCTAACCAGACATGCATTGCCTGTGAGTTTACAGCTTTAAAGAGAGATGGAGGTTGGGGAGATCAAGGAGAAGTAGCAAGCAGGAGAGTGCTGCTGGCCTCTTTCCAGGCCTATCACTTTTCCCCCTGAAGCCTCATCCATTTCTTTCAGTTGGATTTATTTCTTGTTTTTGGGCTCAACCAGGCAAAAAATGACTGGGGGAGGGCTTGTAAGAGTAAAAGCAGTGGGCAGGAGAATTCATCATCCCTTCCTTATCTGCTGCTTCTCCTTTTTAATTAGCCCCATCCTGACTTTCAATAGTTTTGCTAACTATTATGACTAGACACATTATCTTGTTTGCTCGTTTTTTAGATCTGTATCTTGCTCTTCCCCCAAGAAGTTCAGAGTACCGTATATACTCGGGTATAAGCCGACCCGAGTATAAGCCGACCCCCCAAATTTGAGGCCAGAAAAGGGAATTTCTTATTGACCCGCGTATAAGCCGAGGGTCAATAAGAAATTCCCTTTACCGGCAATGCTGCGCTCTAAAATGCCGGCCGCCATTTTAGAGCGCAGAGCCCCTGCCCCAGGTCGCCCTCCCGCCGCCTCCCAGGCCCTCCCGCCCCACCCCACCCCACCCCCAGTGCCATCCAAGGGGGGGAGGGGGAAGAGCCCCTGAACCCCCTACTTACCGGGAGATGCGGCGAATTGGCGGCGTGGCCTTCCTGGGCCGGCAGGAGGCCTTTCCAGGCCCCTGCCGGCCGGAGGAAGACGCTTGGGCGCGTGGGTGGCGGCGGCGCAGCCGGCAGGGGCCTCCTGCCGGCCCAGGAAGGACCCTGCAGGCAGAAGAAAGGCGCCCGGGCGCCTGGGCGGTGGCGGAGCAGCCGGCAGGGACCTCCTGCCGGCCCCTCCAGGCCCCTGCCGGCAGGAGAAAGGCGCCCGAGCGCCTGGGCGGCGGCGGAGCTGCCAGCAGGGACCTCCTGCCGGCCCCTCCAGGCCCCTGCCGGCAGGAGAAAGGCTCCCGGGCGAGGCGGGATGGCAGCGGTAAGTTCCTCCCTCCTCCCCCCTCCCCTCTCCTACCGTATTGACCCGTGTATAAGTCGAGTTCGGCTTTTTCAGCCCTTTTTTTGGGCTGAAAAACTCGACTTATACACGAGTATATATGGTAGATATGGTTCCCAGGTGAACTCCCACGCAGGCACTCCTTTGAACCAGATCCTCTTACTGTTAACTGCTGAACTATACCATGTACTTTTGTATAATCTTGTGACTGTAAGGCTTGATGAATGTTTCTGCTCCTGAGAAATTCTGGTATTGCCAAGACTGTCCCAGAATCTGGGACATATCCACGAGTTAGTTTGTTTCTTTGTTGTGAAGTTGTAGCAAGACCATTTTTAGCAATACAGGCATTGTAGATTTCCAAGGAAGAATGTGACTATACTTTTAAATATGTATGTATGTATGGATGTTAAGTGCTGAGAAGTTGCAGCTGACATGGCAACCCAATAGGATTTTCAAGGCAACTGACTAACAGAGATGGTTTGCCATTGCCTTCCTCTGCATAATGACCCTGGTATTCTTTCGTGGTCTCCCATCCAAATACTAACCAGGGCCAACCCTGCTTAGCTTCTGAGATCTGATGAGATCAGGCTAGCTTGGGCCATTCAGGTATACCTCTCTTATTCAGTGAAAAAATGAAACATAGAAGAGGGCAGACGCTTACAGTATAAACTAATCAGACACAGTGAACCACTTTGTAAATGGTTCTTCGTAAATCTTACAAGGTTTAGGACCTTTAGACCTTTACTTCTCCTTCCTCTGAGGACAACAACATATTACATGCAGGCACAACTTTGGCTTATGATCTTTCCAGATGATCAGTTTTAAGTGCAATACTTGCCCTCTCGTTATATATTTATTGCGAGTTTCACACAGCTTCCTTCAAGACTGCAATCAGCAGGGCAGTGGATATACATTTTGTGACTATGGTACTTCTCCAGAGAGTATGCATTGTTATTATGATGGCTGTACTGCATATTATTGCATGAGTGTCATTGGCACATACATATACTGTCTGTGACATTTGTATACACACAAGACCCCCATTAGGGTTGCCAACCGCCAGGTACAATCTGGAGATCTCCTGCTATTACAACTGATCTCCAGCCGACAGAGATCAGTTCACCTGGAGAAAATGACCGCTTTGGCAATTGGACTCTATGGTATTGAAGTCCCTCCCCTCCCTGCCTTCCTCAGGCTCTGCCCCCAAAACCTCCCACCGGTGGCGAAGAGGGTCCTGGCAGCCCTACCCCTCATTCCCATTCCTTCTGTGAACTTCTTAACATTTCAGGACAAAACTGAAAGTGCTTTTAGACTTTAATCTACCTGAATCTCATTGAAAGAGGGCCATGGGCAAGATCTGTTTTTGACTATAAACATTGCTGAGAAGCATAGAGCTACCCTCTGCAGACCCATTCAGTTTTTTTGTCAGCCAAGCACACTTTCCGTATAGGAGCTCAGCTAAGGGTGGATGGAGACTGCATGGAAATAAGTTGCAAGTAGGGAGAAAATTCTGTAGTCCTTGCCTATGTTGCTCACTTGGTTTTAAAAATGGACCCTCTAGCTCCAGTTTCTACGCAACTGGGACAGATTCCTGTTTAACACACAGGGGTGCAGCTGTTACGTATAGTTTAACCCTAAAAGTTTCTATCTTAAAAAAAAATAATCTTTTGATCCTTTGCGTGACCCAGATTGTACATACAGAACCAGATTCTGAGAACTCTTTATGAAGAAGACATAGGGATTCTTCTTTCAAGATTACTGGAGATCATGAAAGTTGCATAGAGGTAAATAGTGACCCACACAGAAGATGGGAAGACTTTCAACCACGCTACATCTTTTTGATCCCAACCTATAGTGCCAATAGAGAACTGCACTGCAGTTCCCATGTCAGAAAGAGGACCCTCATCCAACCCTATTTCTGAGTACTAAAGAGAAGCAAAGACTAACTACCACTGGTCTGCCGTTAATTTTTTAAAAATCTGTTTTTCCCCCTTAATATTTGTGAGTCTTTGCGTTGCTCCTAACCTGTGCTGAAGCATACAACTCCATATATTAAAAACCTGTCTAAAATACAAAGGAATTTCGAATAGGCAAGGAACATCTAGAGTAAATTGCAAGCAATTTAATGCAAAAGCCTGAAATAGAAAGCTAATATCTGTAAGAGAGCTCTAATAGAGCCGATGTGCTCCTTTTTCATAACTGACACGAAGTGACAGAAGAAAGAACACAGCATTGTATTGAGGGCTTTTGTATTAATTTCAAACAGCAGGTAGAACTTACTAGAAATGCATTATCATAATACTAACTAGACATTTCATGGTGAAAAATTACTGGTATTATTGGGATGTATTGTCCTTTTAACGTATTAAAAAATCCATCATAGACATGATATTTCCATGATGCTGGCTAAAACAGTAGGGTATTCTCAAACAAGCTACCTTGGCGGGAGCTATAGAAAGAAAAATCTTTCTACACTTTTGCATGCCAGTTAATTTAAATGCTTACAAACTCAGATCTGCCTGTTGTCTGTAAATGAATTTGAATTTATATAAATCAGCTGCCAGTTAAGTTTAAATTTTTCAGATTAGAAAACCTTCCCTTCCATCCTCATTATGCTCAAAGTTTAGTGATAACACACAACAAAATTATCCTGTTACAAATGGAAATCATACTAGATTCAAAAAGACCTACAGACATCACATACATGCTAATACTAAATTATTATTACACTACACAATCATAGCAATATAAAACGTCTCCCCAATTCCAATTATGCATTTTCAAAGCCATAATAACTGACATGGTCTCTCCAAATGGATCTTAAGAATTCTAAAGGTACCTACTCTAATGTTAGCTTTTCTCTATATCACCAAAGAAGTAAGTTTCTTCACTTCCCATAGACTCTTAAGCCACCTTTCTTCACTTCTAGGACTTCTGTATCTTCCAACAGCTTTGTTCTGCATATGCTTGCTGTTACTGAAAGTTAATGAAAGCTGACCATGAAAGGGAGAGAAAGAAACAAATGGGCACCTCTCCATTGTATACAGATGCGAGCATTATAGAAGGCAAACTCTACCACTAAATTATCTGATAACATAAGAAATTAATATTCTCAATAATACAGGAGGAGGTACGGGTACCCTTACTGGTCAGTTCCTTTTACATCCTGTTAAACATTTGATTATCTGGAGTGGCCTAAAATGTTTAAAAGCTTCATTTTTATTTTAGAGGTACATGGAAATAATATAAAATATTCCTTCTACTAAATTGGTGATGGATTCTAATTTAGACTTGAAAGAGGCATAAGAGAATGATGCCCTCTTTCCCTTTATCCTTTGCTCCTGTGTGTTACGACTGAAACAAAATTAACAGTGCATTCCTAAGGAGAGTTACTCCAGTCTAAGCTTATTGAAATGAATGGGTTTAGACTGGAGTAACTCTCCTTAGGAATGTATTGTAAAACTACATCGGGGATTTGGGTTGGATCTTCAAGACTCATATTAACTATGGCTTGGATACAAAAAACAATGGATGAAGTTTCACTCAAGCAGAAGTGCTTTCCCACCCTCTTCTTACTGTAGCTCCTTGCATTTCCCAGAAAGCCAGTTATGAGGTTTTAAGGACTCTCTGAAATGGTGTGCAATAATGACAGAGGATGCATCCCGGGAGGGGTATTACTAGGGTTGTGCAAAAAAAAAACCACGATAAATTTCAGGTTTTGGTTTATTGGGCCCGATTTTTTTTGTAAACCCGAAATAAGCCTAATACCCATACTGGTAAATATGGTATCTGGCTTTACTTCCAGGTCCCCCCCCCCCCCGCAAAATTCGGTCCATTATAGTCTATGGAATTTTTTTCAAAGCTCCTGTGGGGGCATTTTTGGAGGTTGAGTTCCCAAATTTTCAGGGTAGCTTAAAGGGATTATCCTTGCATGAACCCTGAGGTTTGGTGAAGATTGGGTCAGGGGGTCCAACTTTATGGGGTCCCAAAGGGGTCAACCCCCTCCTCCATAAAGTTTACAATGCTTCTCTATGGAGGAGGGGGCGGCCCCTTCAGGACCCCTTAAAATTGGACTTCCTACCCCAATCTTCACCAAACTTTGGGGTTCATGCAAGGAGAGTCCCTTGAAGCTACCCTGAAAATTTGGGAACTCTACCTCCAAAAATGCCTCCCCCAGAGCTCATTAAAAAATTCCCATAGGGAATAGCCTGGGAAAGCCGAAAAAAGCCTAATAATTATTCAGCTTTTTTGGGAATTGCCCATTCGGCTTCGGGAAGATTCCCAGGTTTTGGAATTAAGTAAAACTAAAAACTGAATATTGCCGCAACGGCTAATTTCGGGTTTATTTTCGGTTCGGGTATATCAATATTACAGAAATTGGATAGCCCCTGCTGTATAAACAAAAGAACCTTCTGCTCAAAGTACTTATTAGAATAAAGGCTCCATATTAAAATTTCATCACACTCTTTTTTTTAAATGGCTTTGAATTCATTAACACAGATTATGAGGATTAATAATCAACACAGTCAATCCCCACCTATACATGAATTAAGGACAAATAAAATAATTAGTAATTAATATTTCAGATAATCTTAAAACAGTATTTTACACGTGGAACTAGACCATGCAACCAGCTAACTATCTGTGGATAAAGCTTCTAGACTAGCAGATCACATTCAGTTATACAGTGGGAGGCATCAAGACAAATCTTGCTAACTGGATTCAACTGAAATGTCCTTGGTTTGTACAAAATTCCACAATTAAAATGGTCAGTTCTTCCTATATTTTGGTTTTGTAATTTCTTGTACTCTCATTTTTAGTGTGTAATAAAATCCTAAAGAGCAAACAGGTTTACATGGGAACCATAACTGCCAGCCTCTAGGTGGGGCCTGGAGATCTTCCAAACTTACAATTGATCTCTAGACTGCAAAGACCAATTTCCCTAGGAAAAATGACTGCTTTGGCGTCTAGACTAAGACATTATACTCCACTGAGTACTCCCCTCCCCAAACCCTGGCTTTCCCAGGCTCAACTCCCAAATCTCCAGGAATTTCCCACCCCAGAGTTGGAAACTGTAATGAGAACTGAGTCTTATTTAAAGAAATTAGATAGACCCCTAAAAGTACTGGTTGGATTCAGAGGTGTTTTTTTTAATGAATTTTTTTTATTGTTTTCTCATTTCATACATCATAAATCACTGTTTCATTTTAAAGATTAACAGATGTAAAATAAAGTCTAATGAGTTTCTAATTAAAAAAATAAAAAAATAAGAGAAAGTGACTTCCCCTACACTCTCTTCTGTCCAAAATTAAATTACCGGTATATATACTTTTGCTAATTTGGTAATTTTGATAATTTCCACTGACAGAAGGGATTTCAAGTCAGTGGAGTGGAACTTTCTTGCTTCTCCCATCCCACTGCATCCTGAAATGCTCCCCAAAATGCTGTTTCTGAGGGACAAGAACAGCATAAATGGAGAGCTGGAGGTCTGCAAAGGAAGGGAGAAAGTAGTAAAAAATCACTTTTCCTTCCATCAGCAGAAGTCTATCACTGGATCCAACTCATTTTCTTCTGCTTATGTTTCTCCTCTATGATGGAGTGAATCTGCATGCGTTGTTATTAAAATGTTAAGAAGCCATTTCAAAGAGAGATGCTAATTACTGTTTTAAATTGCATTTTCTATACTAGTTACTTCAGATTTATAAAAATTATCAGTTTCTGAAAGCCTATGTTTATGACAAAAAATTCTTGTAATTTATTCTCTGCAAGCAAAAGAGGAAAACATGACCCCATACAAAACTGCTTCCCCAGAACCTGCTATGCGTAACACACACAAACACAAACACACACACAAAATCTAGTTCATTACATTTTTATGAATACCATTAAAAACATTTTTTCCAGATAATTCCCTAAGTAGCACTGAAAGGAACAGTCATCACCCATGTAATGGATTTCAAACTGAGGATGGCACCTGGAGTACTGTGTGCAGTTCTGGAGGCCTCACTTCAAAAAGAATGTAGACAGAATGGAGCAGGTGCAGAGGATGATCAGGGGCCTGGAGACCAAGCCCTACGAGGAAAGGCTGGGGGACCTGGGAATGTTCAGTCTGGAGAAGAGGGGGGGGGACACACGATTGCTCACTTTAAGTATCTGAAGGGCTGTCACTTAGAGGAGGGTAGGGAGCTGTCCTGTTGGCAGCAGAGGATTGGACTTGCAATAATAGGTTTAAATTATAGGTGGAAAGGTACTGGCTGGATATTAAGAAAAATGTTTTTACAGTAAGTTGTGCAGCAGTGGAATTGGCTGCCTAGGGAGGTGGTAAGCCCCCACCCCCACCCCCACTGGCAGTCTTCAAGCAGCAGTTGGATGAACCCTTGTCAGGGATGCTTTAGGATGATCCTGCATTGAGCAGAGGTTTGGACTTGATGGCCTGTATGGCCCCTTCTAATGCTATGGTTCTATGATTCTAACCTACCCTCTTGCCCCGGTGGTTAAAATGCTAGCCTTGAGTGTAGGGCCTGTGGATTTGAGCCTGGCCTCTCTTTTTTTTGTCCTTAAAAAAACACCATTTTTATGGGAAGTGTGCGTGTCTCAGAGCGGGGATGGTTGCACATGGGGAGCACTTTTGCTTCCAGTCAGGCTCTTGCTTGGGAAAGGGTGGGTGTCCTGATTGCTGCATGTGTGCTCTTCCCATAGCATTTGGGGGGAGAAGTGCTTGGGCCACATGCCTCTGTGGAGGTTGCACTGTTGCTGGATCTTTCCTCTCTGCCTGCTGGCTTGCCAAAGTGGGCAAAGTGACACCAAGGGGCAGTGGCCAGGTTGGCAAGCAGTGATTGGCTGCACTTGTGTATGCCACTCACAGGGACGTCATTGGCTGCCATTGTCTGATTGGTGGGTGTTGTCAGGGTTGCTATGGACTCTGTTGTGCTCACTATGCTGTCTATGCCTTGTGGAAGGGCACATATTATTTCCCCCTGCAGAATGTCCATGGGAAGCGGACCAGAAGAGCTACTTTTCTGTCAGCAGCTGGCCAACTCTTATATTACGGTTGCCTTTATTAAGAAAAGAGCCCATAATATAATCAAACAAGAATAATTCAAATACCCAACTGGTTTCTTTATGGCAATTCATGGCCCAGTCTAAATAAAAGTCAACCATTTAATATACTTTAGTTTATGCATGGATGTTTTTGTTTGATCTCCCCAGAAATCCAGATGATTCAAGGAGCCCAAGTTGAATGATAAAATATGACTGATAAAGTCAAATTATCACAGAAACAATATACATTGGTTCCTTCTTTCTTTATGTGATTAAGTCCCCCTTCCGGTTCACTATACTAGAAAACTTTGTAATCTAGATACTCTTTTTTGCAACTGACGGGGGTGTGCATAGCTGTCAGCCCAAAAAGGGGGGGGGGGACTGACGAGTCCTCCAGGTGCCTATAGGAGCTTGAATATGTTGAAATATGTAGTGAGGTCTTTCTCTCTTTCCCATTCAGCTCACCTTTCTTTTGCTTATATTTCTGTTAATGAATTTATCTTGCATGAGCCCAATTCAGGGCATGATGCGGCCAAAATTAAACACTTTGATTGCAAGGGAGAGATAAGTGTGTGCTTAAATCTTTCCCTTTCAAATCAAAGAGAAAAAAATATTGTAACAGATTAAAGGCACAATCCTAAAACCATCTTGGACTTGCTACGGGTGGCAACTTGGTCCCTATGCTAGTGTAATGTGGAGATACGTTGGGATATTTCCATGTTATGCCGGTGTCACAACACACTTGAACGAATAGCAGCTGGCAGTGATAATTAACCTCATGAATTCAGTGGAGGGATGATTAGATGGAAAAATGCTAAACAAAATTAATGGAGCAGACAATCAGCATGAGCATCCCATCCCCATTGACTGGGCATGACAGAGCAAACTCTCAGCAGTCTAGGGTGCGAAAAGGGAACTTCAGGCATGCTAAGCCTGTGCTTTCTGTAGTCTTTCCTGCCCTAGTATATTTGGTTAGTTTTGAAACCAGGGCCAAAGGGTTTCAAATACTCCAAGATGTGTCTTCTTCCTCTGTGCCTAATTATGTGTTTATTTTTTAAAAATGCTCTGCAGGGTATGTGGATTCTAACAGCCCATTTCTGAAAACCGCTGCATTTGGGGATGGCGTGGATGTGGGACCGCTGTGGTGCCTCCACATACGTCTCACAGCCGCTGCGGGGGGAGGGAAGGGGTTTTAATTTTTTAAAGCCCTAAAATGGGGGGGGAGGGCCCCATTGGTGATGCTGCACCACCAAAAATGGTGGCGCAGCAACACCATTGTGTTAGGGGGCGTTCCCAGCGTGAAAAGGGTTAGGAGGTTGCCTAATGGCAGCTCCGCCCGCCCAGAACACCCCAGGAACGCCTCCTGGGACACCGGCATGGGGACTTGTGCCGGCGTAAGTGGCCCAACACTGGTATCCATGCCATTTTGCATGGCGCAAGTTGCATGGACGCCAGTGTAGGGGTCACGCCGGCTCCTAAAAGCATTCATCCCCCTGTTCAGGAATGCACTGTGAGCCTGCCTCTTCCTTCTCTTCTGCTGCTGATTGACTTGTTGCTGTCCTAAAGGTGAGTTTTGCCTCCTTCCCATCTTCCGCTGTAGTGACATTTGAATCTCTCACCACTGTTTCTCACGCAAATGCTTTCCCCCATTGAGCTATCAGGGACATGACAAGAATTCCTTCTGTGAATGTGTAATTGTATGCTCTTTTGTTGCTTGTCTTAGTGGCTGTATCCCCCTTCCATTGCAAAAAGCCACTCCTTAAGACATTGTTCCCAACCCCCCAGGACTTGAACCCTGGTGCAGTGGTTTCCTTCCCCAAATAGGCTCTGAATGTGTCTTGGTGATATGGTTGGCCATAGTTATTTCCTCTGTGTCTGCCTGTCAGAAGGCCATGAGTTTGCAGTAGGGCTTTCGAACTTCCATCTGCAGAGCTGCCTGGAGTGTGGTAGTTACAGGGTTCCTACAGGGAGGACCATAGTCCTTTGTTCTTTTCCTTGTTGTGCTGTTTGTGTGAGTATGGACAGCGCTCAGTCCATTTGTTGGCTGGGTGCTTCCATGTATGGCTGATGTGGAGGTGTCATCAGCATGCAGGTGAAGAAGAAGAGTTGGTTTTTATATGCCAACTTTCTCTACCACTTAAGGGAGACTCAAACCAGCTTACAATCACCTTCCCTTCCCCTCCCCACAACAGACACCCTGTGAGGTAGGTGGGGCTGAGAGAGCTCTAACAGAGCTCTAACAGAGCTGTAGCTCAAGGTCACCCAGCTGGCTTTGTGTGTAGAAGTGGGGAAACAAATCCAGTTCACCAGATTAACCTCCGCAGCTTATGTGGAGGAGCTGGGAATCAAACCCAGTTGTCCAGATCTGAGTCCACCGCTCCAAACCTTGCTCTTAACCACTACACCACGCTGGCACTGGTGTTGACAGTGTTGCTATGGATTCCAGCACAGCTGTTATGCTTACAGCTCCTTGGGTTGGGTCTCTGAAATTTCTTTCTTCTGCTGGGAAAGCAATGCATAATGACTTGCTATTCCAGCATTGCACCAATATCAATGACAAACCAGCATTGTGGGGTTTAGGACTACTGTGAATTCCAATATAGTGATCGCATAGTTTCACAAAACACTACTTGAACAGATGACTATGTCTACTATAAACATATTTCCATATTTACATTAGATCAGTTGCTTTGTGCCCTATTTCTAATAAGTCAATAAATTTATACACATCAAACATGTTCCTTCTTAATCATGTTTTTACTACAAGAATCCTTGTTCTACTAGACTTTCTCTACATAGAAAACATACCAAACTGTACTTTGTTGACGTTTACCGTACTTTTCTTCAATGAACTGTATCATTTTAGAATGGTATATCTTCTCTTGCACACATTTCCTGTAATGTACGCAGAATTATATTAAAGGAATTATCAAACTATTGTTTTGTGGTGTTGTTATCAGACAGTGATTTAGCATAAATTGACTACAGCTACCTTGCATGTTGCTCTGGCTTAATATTAGAGCATAATATGGCATGGTACGCTTTCAGATTGCTTCCAGCTATATTGCTGCAAAAATGACTTTAATAGAAGAGTAAAAATAGAAAAAAAAAATCCTTATAAAAGACTCTGCTATTTAGTTATATAACTGGTGCCTAGATATGTTCAAAATGAAGATAATCAGCAATACTCCAGTAGAACTATTTATGTAAATCCCATACACAAAGAGACTGCTAAATCAGGAAACAGCTTACGGTACATTCTCTCAAAGCAAAAGCATGAAGCTAAAATTAGAAGTTTTGGGGGAAATCTTTTTAGTTAAAGTTCTAAGCAGCATTTTAATAGTATATCTAAGGGGATGCCATTAGCCATATCGACCTGCCTATATCTTAAGATTGGTGTGTGTGTTGCCCTTCTCTGCATGCCTATCTTAAGTGTAGTGAAGTTTGTGGGGATGTGGGAGAGGGATTTCTCCTCTGTGGGCTTTGGAATCTGGAATTCCCAGCCTCCAGAAGCACTGTTAGCCCTCTCACTATTCGTTTTCCAGAGGCTGGTAAAGGCAATTCATTTCTCAAGGGCCTTTGGTGATAGTTGGATAGTTGTATTGCTAGACTTGTTTTACTGTGTTTTTCTGCTTTTTCTCTTTTTACTACAATTTATTGTGTTTATTATTTTTGAAATTCTTTTGGTTTATTTTGTTTTAAATCTGGGTTTTATTGCTGTGGTTTACTGAAAGGTTTTTATGCTGCCCTTTGGTGTTTATTTTTACTCCTCTGTGATATGTAGGGTTGGATCCAGAAAGCCTATTTTTCTGGACAATTATTTTTCTGTGCCATTGTGACATAGTGGCTACAGTATTTGACTTAGGAACACTTCATGTATTCTGACATGAAGCTTATCGGGAGCCCCTGGGCAACTCACGATCTCTCAGAACTGGTATGACGATAAAGGAAAGGAAGAGAAACTATGTATGCCACCCTCAGAAGGAAGGACAACATAAAAATTAATAGGTAATTAACCGTTGTGAATTTACTTGTAGCATTTTTAAAGGAGCCAGAGGTCAACCCTGTTGTGAGCCTGATTCACAGGACCATCAGTCTGATGCAATTACTGTCAGCCTCTGCAAAAATAAAATATACCATAGGTTCCAACTTGCATCAGGATAATCATAGGTTGTTACTTACATGATAGCCTTACTTTGTCAGGCATATGGCTCTAAATATCCACCTATTTAATGCTTTCATACTTACAAATAGCATTCTGAGTTAAGCAAATAAGCATAAAGGTCTCTTGCGCTGTCTGGGGTACCACTGGTTTGTCCTTTCTGCTCACTCACACCCTACAGCAAAACACCATATCTACACTACACTGGCTCTCATAATAGACACTATGCCATCGACCTTCATCTCCAAAAATGCTTAAATTAGTTCATGCTTTTGCCCTCTTGGAATGCAACTTTACAATAACCATATTTTTCTCACTATAACTTGGAAGCCTATATTCAAGTAAACATAGGCATATCTAAGGCACATTCTCAAAACTGAAATAAAACTGAAGAGGTTATATACAGTATAGTGAAGCCTCCAGGATGTTCAGAACCTTGACCCTGAACTGCCTCCTATATACAGGGTTGGCAGCAAACTGAACTCTTGCTGCTTGCAAATGTACGTGAGTGTGGTGACCGGTGTGCATGTACCAGAGCCTGGCCAGAGTGGGTGGGACCCACAAAGCAGGAGTGAGTCACTGGGCGCCATGGCAACAGTTCCTTTCAGCTGCATCCCATGTGCATCCGCAGCAGCATCTCTGTGCATGTACCAGAGCCTGGCCAAAGTGGGCGGGACCCGAAGCAGGAGTGAGTCACTGGGCGCCATGGCAACAGTTCCTTTCAGCTGCATCCCATGTGCATCCGCAGCAGCATCTCTGTTCCACACCAGCCACAGCTTTTTCAGCCGCACGCTCCTTCCCCCCATTCCCTTCTGTTGAGCTTAGGAAGCTTTGCCAACCAAAACAGCACCATATGGGAGACAAAACATACAGAGGAATATTGGGGCTGCCTTTCCCTTGGTCTCTCATCCCTAGCTGCTCATCTCTTGGGAGCCAGATGAAGAGGCAACATCCTCTTCAGCAGCAACCCCTCCCGGGCCATTTCCACACTCGCCTTCATTTCCCTCTCCACCTTAAGCCTTGGAGGCTACCTTGGCAAAAAGGGATCATAGGCTATTTGTGCACGGGAGGTTTTGCCTTGGATCTGCCACTCTTTAGATGCACATTTCCCCCATCCGAATTCTCAAAACTCAACAATAAGCCCCCATGCAGAGTTCTGAGAATTCAGATGAGGGGAAAATGTGCATCTAGAGAGTGGCAGGTCCAAGGCAAAAACCTCCCGTGCACAAATGGCCTTTGAAGGAGCTGCCACAGTGGGACCCCCTCAGAGAAAACAGTGAGGGGGTGGTGGGATGGGACGGCTTGACCCAAATGGCTGGGGGTTTCCTAAGGGGCTCCTTCAGGGGCCCAGTGATTGGGGTCCCACTGCAGCGGCTTCTTCAAGGGATTAACCTTGCCCCAGAAGGTTCAGCCCTGGCCATTTACGCAGGGAAGGTTTCGCCTTGGGTTTGCCGCTCTCTAGATGTACATTTTCCCCACCTGAATTCTCAAAACTCTGCATGGGGGCTTATTGTTGAGTTTTAAGAATGCGGATGGGGAAAATGTGCATCTAGAGAGCAGCAAACCCAATGCACATTTTCCCCACCTGAATTCTCAAAACTCTGCATGGGGGCTTATTTTTGAGTTTTGAGAATGTGGATGGGGAAAATGTGCATCTAGAGAGCGGCAAACCCAGTGCACATTTCCCCCACCTGAATTCTCAAAACTCTGCATGGGGGCTTATTTTTGAGTTTTGAGAATGTGGATGGGGAAAATGTGCATCTAGAGAGCAGCAAACCCAATGCACATTTTCCCCACCTGAATTCTCAAAACTCTGCACGGGGGGGGGGGGGAGTACCTTAAGCCAGGGGCCATTTACCCATGGGAGGTTTCACCTTGGGTTTGTTTGCACATTTTCCCCATCCGGAATCTCAAAACTCAACAATAAGCCCCCATGCAGAGTTTTGAGAATTCAGGTGGGGAAAATGTGCATTGGGTTTGCTGCTCTCTAGATGCACATTTTCCCCATCCACATTCTTAAATGAATGGATCCTCTCGAGAGGAGGAGAAGGAAGCCCCCCTCCCCGCCGCCCTTCAGCCTGCGCTCCCACCTCCCCCGTCCAGGGGCCGCCCTGCCTCCGCTCGCCTTCCGGCCGGAAGGGGCTCTGCGCGGCGCCCCTTTACCTTGACGCTGGCCTGGCTGGTCTGGGTCTCCGCCTCGACGCCGCAGCAGTGTCGCCCTCCGCTCCCGCCTCGGCGGCCGGCCGCCTCCCTGCGCTGCTGGCGCGCCGGGCAGGCGGGCTGCGGCTGGCGGCTCTGGTAGGCGAGCACGGCGGGGATGGCGTCGGCCGCGTCGGTCTTGACGAAGAGGCCGTGCACTGTGGCGGCGGCGCCCTGCGAGAGGGCGGCGGCGGTCTGGCGGGGGGAGGTGGACTCGTCCGAGTCGCGGCAGTAAATCACGCCGCTCTGCGAGACGTGGATGCTGGGAGCGCAGCCCATCCCGCCCGCCGCCGCCAGCCCCACCAGCGCCTCCCCTCGGGCCAAGCAAAGCAGCCCAGGCGGCGGGGCCACCAACCGCCCTCACCAACCGCCGCGGCCGAGGACGGGTGCCGAGGAGGGCCCCCCCCCAACGCCTTGCGCCAGGCTAGGGGGCCGCCGCCGGCCCTGCGCCGCCGCCGCACATCGCCTGGCTCTCAGTCGGCGGCAGCAGCAGCAGCTCCACGCGCTCCCTGCAACGCCTCTGCCTCCTGCTGCGACAGGAGCCCCCGGCCGCCTCCTGCCTGAGCCCCATCAGAGCATGTTTGCAGGCTCCTGTCAGGACGGGAGGAGGAGGAACCCGGAAGGCTCCCCGGGGGAACCTGGCGCGCGGCCGCCTGTCTGTGCGGCGGCCTCGCGCTTCCAGGATCAAACCCTCCCCCCTTTCTCCGCCTGCCAAAGTCCAGGCTGTAGCTGGGGAGGGGCCGTGGCTCAGTGGCAGAGCATCTGCTTGCCGCGCGGAAGGTCCCAGGTTCAATCCCCGCCATCTCCAGTTAAAGGGACACTAGGCAAGTAGGGGATGGGAAAGACCTCTGCTTGAGACCCTGGAGAGCCGCTGCCATGCTGAGTAGACGATACTGACTTGGATGGACCAAGGGCCTGATTCGGTATAAGGCAGCTTCATGTGTTCATGTATAGCTCGTATTCATGCCTTGTTAAGAGCTTTAAAGCAGTGGTCGTTTTTTTTCCCTTGTGTGTGTGTTAAGTGCCGTCAAGTCGCTTCCGACTCATGGCGACCCTATGAATGAAAGTCCTCCAAAATGCCCTATCTTTGACAGCCTTAAAATATTGTCGAAGGCTTTCACGGTCAGAGTTCATTGGTTCTTGTAGGTTATCCGGGCTGTGTAAATACCAAGACCACGGTTACACAGCCCGGATAACCTACAAGAACCAATTTGACAGCCTTGTTCAGATCTTGCAAATTGAAGGCTGTGGCTTCCTTTATTGAGTCAGTCCATCTCTTGTTGGGTCTTCCTCTTTTCCTGCTGACCTCAACTTTTCCTAGCATGACTGTCTTTTCCAGTGACTCTTGTCGTCTCATGACATGACCTTTTTTTCCTTATTAGTCTCCGAAATATTCTTTTTTGGCCTCCTCCTCTCCCCCCTCCTCCAACATATTTGCCTCAGTTTAGACTGCGTGGGGCAGTTTACACAGAGGCAACTTTGAAAAACAGTAACTCCTAAGTGAGGGGAATCCTGTCCAGTTCCCCCATCACCCGACCCCCAGGACAACATTATATCTTTGTACCAGGACCCACAACATATGAAAATAGGGCTGGAGATCTCCCACTATTACAACTGATCTCTAGGTGACAAGAGATCAGTTCCCCTGGAGAACATGGCCCCCTTGGCAATTGGACTCTATTGCATTGAAGTCCCTCCCCTCCAAACCCCGCCCTCCTCAGGCTGCACCCCCAAAATCTCCAGGTATTTTCCAACCCGGAGCTGGCAACCCTATACGAAAACAAATGGCACAGGATGTCTGTTGGCATTGTCAGTTTGTTCTGAATGACTGTGGGAACTCATTGAGTTTCCCAATGGCTGTGTTCCCATTGGAACTGGTCCTAATACCTATACATACAGAAAACTGCACCAGGAAGCCTCCTGCCAACTTGACCCAGCAGGGAGCCACCTGCCTCCCACCGTAGGCAAGGGTGATGCTGGAGGCGCTGCATACCTTCTTGTTTACATCTGTTGCTTTTTGCTGGGCTAGAGTGGCTAGAGTGAGCACAGGGTCAACATACTGCCCCTTTTATTTTCTCTGTTCTAAACCTTGTCCATTCTTTCAGTGCTTCCTTATGTGATTTGGTTTCTGATTGCACTATTGTCCTTAAATTATTTATTTCATTGATTCCCACTCTACCTCTCTAAAATCTTCAGGAGCAGGCAAATCCTACTGATACCTCACCTGTATTCCCACCATCTTGTCAACATGCAATTTAAACTGCAGTACTCCAGATGTGGTCTTTCCCAGGACTGGGTTATGATTTTCAAGTCTTGAACAATAATTGTATTTACAGTGTTATTATAGACTAAAATGGCCTTGGTCTTTTGAGCTACTTCACTTCACTGCATCATGTTCAATTTCTATAACACCTAATTTTTCTCAGGAAGGCTGCAAACATGCCCATTATTATGTTTGTGTGTCTGGACCTTCATTAATACATTTATTAGGAACACATAGTACTTATTTGGCACTTAGATAAAAGTGCTTTTAAAATGTGCGTAAAATAGTAAAGAGGGTGTCTCTTGTACAAAGCTAAGCGAAGGAACAATGAAAGAAGACACTTGGTGGCATTGTTGTCAGATAGTGTCATCACATTTTCTGTTATCGCTGCTGAGAAGTTGAAGCTATACATCTGGATGTGCATTCACCAGGTTATCTGCTCTAGATTATCAATCTCAGAAATGCCTTTTCATATTTGAGGGTAAGGAACAGACACAATTGAGTTGTTTACCTGAGAGCTGGACTACTGGGAAAGATATTAATTAGCTACAAAGAAAATTTTATGTTGTTCGCTGGCCCAGCTATAGATATGCAAAAGACAAATATGTGGCAGCTTTTCTTCAGACAATGGTTTCAGAGAAATACAGACTTGTTTGTTACCAAATATATATACCCTTCGTTTCAACCAAATAATCTCCCAAACAGATTACTCCTGATTAAAATAGTAAAGTAAAATTCAAAGCAATTAAACTCAACAGCAGAACAGTGTCTGCATAAAAAGCAGATAACCTTTGAATATTAGATTAAAAGATTGAGCAAATAAAACAGCTTTTCCAGCAGCTGTGGCAGGCATCTTCAGAGGAGTAACACTGAAGACAGTGTCTCTCAGTGTCAAGTGTGTAGGAAGAGTAATATATAGTCAGAAAGGGGGGTTTGAGCTGAATCGTTGTCCTACAAAAAGTGTCAAAGGTAATGTGCTAATCATTGTCCTGTAAGTATCAAGATAATGTGCTAATGAGGGTGTGGTATGTTAATATGGACTGTCCACAATAGCCATGCAGATTAGCTTTGGATTTCACACATTAACAATCACTTCAGGATACAATGGTTCCATATTAACATACCACACCCTCATTAGCACATTATCTTGATACTTACAGGACAATGATTAGCACATTACCTTTGACACTTTTTGTAGGACAATGATTCAGCTCAAACCCCCCTTTCTGACTATATATTACTCTTCCTACTCACTTGACACTGAGAGACACTGTCCTTCAGTGTTACTCTGAAGATGACTGCCACAGCTGCTGGCGAAACGTCCGGAAAGAAAATACCAAGAACACGGTCACACAGCCCAGATAACCTACAAGAACCAATGAACTCTGACCGTGAAAGCCTTCGACAATATTTTAAAACAGCTTTTGCCTGTTGCCTAAAAGAAAAAGTTGCCAGGTCGTCACATTTGGGGAGGGTATTCAATATCATACCTAATGCAGCATGGGGAGAAATGCCCTCCACCTTCAAATTCACCTCAATATTTCAATAAGTGGGGCTGTCCTCTACACATTCTCCAGAGGCTGCAATGCCGAAAGAAAAACTCCAGAAGATGAGTCATCTTCCAAGCACAGAGCACTTCAGTTATGCAGATAGACCTGGCTGGAGTGGAACAAAAGGTTTACCATCTAACACCTTAGCTGGAATGTCACACCTAAGGACTGTGACAGCAGGTAGACTTCCCCTGACTATGGAAGATCCACTGATTTAGCAATTTGTAATAATCTCTTTTCCTTTCTGTAAAATGTATTAGGACAGCCAGGGAATAGCTTGTTGCTGGGCAGAATATCCCTGTATGTCTGTGTGCTAAGGAAGTGGGTTAAGAGTCATGGAGAGTCAGAGTGAACTATAACATTGATAGGAGAAACTGGATAGAACTGAACTGTACTGCGCCGCCTCTATGTCTGGAGTGCTATCAGCCTACCCTGAATGTTGATGGGTTGTCATATCTTGAATTTGGATAAATATCCCTTCCTCAGTATGATCGGGGCTCAGAGATTTCTGCCCATTAGGGCCTCTGAGTCAGCAGCTGCAAATAAACTGTTTTCTTGAAATAACGATCTGCAGGTCTCTCTCTCCCCCCACGAACCCTTGTTTGCCGTATCATTTCTGGTGCCGTGCTCGTGAAGGGGGGAGAGATGGGGTGTTGCCCCCCTCTTACCCACCCGGCTCGGGGTGCTGGACCAGGGTGCCTTTGAGTCCTTTCTGCCGGCACGACCTTTTTTGGTCGAGAGAGTTACGCATGGACACCCTGGCCTCACTCACCCTGGTAGGGTGTCGTTGGAACCCAACAGGATCGCAAGAACCAGCCCAGCACCTCCGGAGGAAATCACAGAAGGCAGGTGAGAATCAGGAAAGGGGTTTTAGTTCAGTTCTGGTGCCCTCTGCAATCAGAGGAAGGGAAGTCTGATCAACTTCCAGATTCTGCCCTAGTACAGCCATCAGGTTTGGTTGGAAACCGCAGAGATCTTAGGTCTGACAGGAAAAGGTTTGGAAATGGTGGGTGGCGTGTGAGAGTGAGTGAGTGTTTTATTGTGCTTGACTGAAGGGGTGGATTGATTTGTGAGAGACTGTTGTGGAACACTTTTGCATACATTTGTACACATTTTGGGAGGAATGGGTGGAAAGAAAGCTCTGTAGTGTCACCTCAGTGGGTGCCACGCAACTTTCCAAAGGTCTATCAGAATGTGGCCCTTCAATAATTATATCATATTTAAAATCATATTGTACTATAGTTCGTTAACTATACTTTTAAAATCCGTTTTTGCCACTTTATCCCAATATAGCCTTTGACCATGTTAATTTAAATTCCTCCATATCTTTACCATGTAAAGAAGCTGTAATTTTGGCCATCCGCATATACATCCATAGTTTTTCTCTCCACTCTTTAATTGAAGGTTTATTTGTTTGCTTCCATTTTTTTGCAATTATAATTCTTGCTGCTGCAAAACTATATTGACATATGACTCTATCACCTTTATCTAAATCTTTTTTTGAAATACCCAATAAACAAAAGGCGGGATCTCTCTTAATTATTGATTTAATCAGATTGTTAGTTTCATTCAAAACTAATCTCCAAAACCTCGTTATTTTTTTACAAAACCACCAAACATGCATAAATGTACCTATTTCCATACCACATTTCCAACATAAAGCTTCATCTTCTTTCTTCATTTTACTTAACAATACTGGGGTTATATGCCATCTATAAAACATTTTATACCAATTCTCTCTTATTTCATTTGAAATGGTAAACTTAAATTCTTTTTTCCATAAATTTTCCCATATTTCCAAATCTATATTATAACCTAAATCTCTCATCCATTTCAACATCACCGGCTTAATCCTTTCTTGTTCTAAATTTATTTCTATAAGTAATTTATATACCCTCCCTATCAATCCTTTATTACCCTTAGATAGTATAATCTCAAATTTCGATTTGGTTTGATTAAAACCCAACTTGTTATCTTTATTAAAAACATCTCTTAATTTATAATACATAAACCAGTCTTTAATCTGAAGTTCTTCTTTTAATTTCAATACCCATGTACCATCTTTATATTCTATCAATTCTCTATAATTATTACCATCCAAATTTAAATGTATACCCCTTCTCAAAAATGCTTCTACAGGATTAATCCAGCCAGGAGTTTTGCTTTCAAAAACATCCTTATATTTATTCCATACTTTTAATAGATTTTTCCTAATAATGTGAGAATTAAATTCTTTATTTACTTTCTCCTTTTCGTACCACAAGTAAGCATGCCACCCAAATCTCAACTTAAATCCTTCTAATTCTAATAATTTCGGATTCTCTAAGAGAATCCAATGTTTGATCCAGGTGAAACATGCTGCTTGATAATACATTTTTAAATCTGGTAGACCAAATCCTCCCGTATCCTTCAGTTCAATTAAATTATTATATGCAATCCTGTGTCTTTCTTTACCCCAGAGAAATCTCATAATATCTTTTTTCCAAACATCAAATATCTGTACACCCTTAACTATTGGGAGGTTTTGAAACAAGAAAAGCATTTTAGGTAATATCATTTTAACTACTGAAATTCTTCCCCACAATGATAATGGCAGTTTTTCCCAGCTTATCAAATCCTTTTTTATCTGTTGCCATTGATTCACATAATTGTCTTGAAATAAATTAAGATTATTATTTGATATCCATATGCCTAAATATTTAACTTTATTTTCAATAATAAACATTATAGATATTTAATTTTGTAATGTCATAACACTCCATCGGAAGTCCAATGGTGAAGGGCACTGTGGTGGGGGGGTGGGATTTGACATATGCTTAGCGATACGGTTAGAAGACTGCATGTGTTCATTTTTACATGGTAAGGTTGCTCAGTCTGATGCTTATACTGATTGTGTGCACTTTTTGGCTGTTACCGAACTAGGTATTCCCAGAGATGTATTAAGAGTTTGAAAACATTATAAAAAACATCGCTTTAAAAGGGTTTTTGGATACCACAGCTTATAAATGGTTGGAAGACGTCTTCACAGCTAAAGGGGCCAAACAATGTGCGAACAGTATTTTTTATAACGTTTTCAAACTCTTAATACATCGGTGGGAATACATAGAAAGTGCGAACAGTATTTTTTATAACGTTTTCAAACTCTTAATACATCGCTGGGAATACAAGTGCGGTAACCCCCTTAGTTTGTTTATTAAATTTTAATATTATTGATGCAAGTTTTCATGATGGTCAGATAGATTTGGGGAAGGAAGGAAGGAAGCTCTTCTTGCTTTCCTTATACAGCTAGTGGTATCTGTAAGATTATAGATCATGTTTGCCATTTGGAGTTTGTCCTGTAGAAAGTTTGCACAATTACACCTGACAAATGGCTATTACCTCCTTTCCTCATGCCCAAGGAATGCTTATGCCAACACATGAAAAATTTCTAGAGTGATTCATATTACGCTATTAATCTACCTTTGTTAAATCATGGCAGTTGCATCCGTCTGCTGTAACTATGCATGAATAAGAAGTTGTACCTTGCTTGAAGAAAGGCAGGAACAATCAATGAAAGCTGTATGCATAAGTAATATTTGTAAACCTCATTGAGATCTCAGGATGGGAGAGAGGCATTCAACTGCTGTTAACAAAGCTAACAACTGAAACTTTGTGGTTAAGAAAACTCAGTATATCAAAACTGCACACATTAATGGATGATGCTTTAAGTCTTATGCAGAAAGACCAGTACACAATCCCATCTCTTAGGTTGGTCAGAGTATTTGAAAAGGCTTTCTAATCAAATGCATTACTATCTGACAAGACTATACACATTTCCCCCCAAAACCAACTCACACAGTTTAAGCCACATCTTCACAGTAAGTAAAATACATATCCAACAAACAGATCATCTGTACCCATACAGAAGATGTAAACAAAAATGAAACAACAGAAGGGTAACCACTAAAAAAAGCCAACAGCTATCAGAATTATTTAGCATATCATGACAGAAAAGTGACATCAAAACATTCAAATGTCAAGGCAAACGGGAAAAAATTAACTCCTCTTTATAGAAAATTGGGTTTACAAAAAGACAGTCCAGTAATTTAATACCAAACAGTCTTTTGAACTTAAAAAGGGAAAAATCATGCCTGTATCGAATGTTTGGGGCTAACAGTTCTTGGTGTTAAAGGTGTTTTTTTTTTTAGAATAGATTGAAATATTTTTCAAAGGATCCCCCCCAACTTATTTTATTCATTCTGGTTGCTACAGTAACAACCAGCTGCCATTTTTGTGTGTGTTCATAACTGGCCTTTTCCCTAGGGTAACCCTTTTAGTCGTAAAAGGGCCAGGTTAGTGGCCACAGGAGTGTGGATGCCCCATTCAAAACCTGAAGACATTTAAACAAGTTACGTTTATTGAAAGGGGAGGGAAACAATAAGGTCAGACTGGGAGCTTTAACAATATGAATAAAAATTAAAATGGCAGTCTCAAACTTAGGGCAAGAAAAGAGAAGAAAGACTTCTCGCCACTTTCCCTCACAGTCACTGAGAAGCCAGTTTTCGTCACAGTCAGTGAGAAGCCTTGCTCTCAACATTTGATGGCTCTCTCCAGATGATGACCACTCCTCTGCTAACTGCCTTTCTTCATCTCTATCTGTTTTCCCCAGGAGCTTCCTCTTTTTAAATTTTCCACATCATTGGTCTCCTATTTGCATTTCCCTGCAACATCTACATTCTGCAACAAAACTCTCCTGCCTGAAGTTCCTGATAATGCACTCTGCCATCATAGTAGTATTTATGCCTGTCAGTATTCTTTCTAGCAGCTGCTGTTGCAAAATAGTATGTTTCCTGCAGTCTTTCACGCAGCTTATTGGCATACTGATGGTAATTCTGAGAGTCCTCTCCCTCTGCTGAAACGCCAAAACATACATCTGTTGGTAGGCATGGCTCGTGTCCAAACATCAAAGAATATGGGGTGGCTCTAGTGGCGTCATTCCGGGTTATATTGTATGCATGCACCAGATATGCAACATGTTGACTCGAATTTGTTTTCTGCTCTGGCCAAAGTGTCCCCAGCATATTCAGGAGTAACATATTAAAACACTCAGGCTGAGGATAAGGAGTAGTTCTGGATTTCTTGATGCCAGCTACTGTAAATACCTCCTTTAAAAGGTTACTTCTAAAGTCCCTTTCTTGGTCAGTATGTATTCCTGCTGGCAACCCAAAAACAGAAAAGTATTTCTCCTATAAAACTCATGCAACTGTACTGGCCTTTTGGTCCTTAGTGGGATATGCCTAAACATATTGAGTAAAATCAGTCACAACAAGTACGTTTCCTAATTTTTTAAATCTACTTAAAGTAAAAGGAAGTCCATATACACCAGTTCTAAAGGTTTGCTGGTGAAAATTGTTTCCAAATATGCAGACCTAGTAGGTAAAGTCTTTCTCTAAACACACCATGCACATGTCTCACATTTCTTGCATACATCTTCTGTCACATGGGGCCAATCTGATGAGGTCCAAAGTACGTTCCAATCCCAGATGCCCAAAATCATCATGTAAGGCTGTCATGGCAAGAGTCCGATATTTCTGAGGCAAGATCAGCTGTTTTCTTTGCTCAGATAATGGCCCTATTGAGATCCGGTGCAACACCCCATTGATTAGTTTAAGTTTGACCCAGTCTGGCAATAATAGCTTGGCTTCAGGGGTTTGTAGTTGGAGGCTGGTTATTCCATTTTGCATCCAGAATATTACATATATCTTTATCCAGTAGTTGTGCTTCCCGCCACTCAGCAGCATCTAACCTAGGTACGGGGACTCTTCCAACAAAATATAGTTAACAGAAACAGGTGGAACAGACCCAGGAAGCAAACCCAGTATTTCAGCTATGCATCCTGAAGAAGAATTTTCATGCTGTTGTATGAGACTACTTGAACTGCAAATAACCCTTACTCCATCAACTGGAATCTCTGCAGTCCCTAGATCTTGAGAATGTCTAGAAAGGGCATCAGCATCTATGTTGCTCTTTCCAGGTTGACACTTAATGCTAAATTCGTAGTCTGCCAGAGCAACCACTCATTGTTGACCAGTTGCATCTAATTTAACACTAGTTAATATATAGGTTAAGGGGATATTATCTGTCCAAACCTGGAATTTAGCACCATAGAGATAATCCCGGAATTTTAAAGCTAGAAACTCTAATTTGTGAGCAGGGTAATGAGTTTCACTTTCAGAGAGTCCTCGACTGGCAAGAGCTGCTGTTCTCAGTTTATCTTCATGTTCTTGGTATAATACTGCAGCCAGGCCCTTCAGACAAGCATCCATATGCAGAACAAATGGCTTGCTAGAATCAGCAAAATCTAGAACTGGTGCATTAGTTATAGATCAGCCGTTGAAAGGCCTCAGTACACCTTGTATTCCATCTATCTCCAAAAGGCTCCAAAGAGTTGCAAAATTTTGCCTCAGAAAACCTGGTGGACTTCTTTCTATTTCTTTTTTTTACTTTTAAGTTTAATGTTACTGGCCTAGTAACCTTGTGTAAGGTCATTCAGCGGTTTGCTATTTTAGTGTATTCTTTTACAAATTGGCAATAACAGCCACTGAACCCTTAAAAAGTTTTTAACTCTTGATAGTTATATCAAAGCCTCTGTCTTATCTGGGTCTGTGGTGATGTCCTCTTGAGATACTATATGACTCATAAATTTGATGTTCTGCAAATCTATCCATCACTTTCAAAAGTCTCTTCATGTTCTTCTAAAGATTTTCTAAATACAATCAGGTCAACCAAATAAATTGGAACTTGGAACATATCTACTTTTTCCATGAGGTGTTGAAAAGTGACTGGGGTCCCAGTTATTCCTTGAGGCATGTGCTCAAACTGGTAAAATCCTAAAGGGCAGATAAATGCAGTTTTTTCTTTATCATCTTCTCCTAAATGAATCTAGTAGTATCCACCTCTAAGATCTGAAACAAAGAGCCACTTACTTCCTTGGAGACAGTCTAATGCATCTTCTATTTGTGGTGTAGTATATTGGTCTGGCATTGTACGTTTATTGTTTTAGGAACAACAATATTGTCAAACAGCCAGTCAGATCTGGCTCTGAAACGACTACAGATACTCTGGAAGTCTGGATTTGTAAGGTTCCAAATTAATCACATTTGGAAATTGCAAGGCCATTAACCCAAAATCCTTCAAAGTGCAGGCTCAGCCTGGTACCAGTCCTTGCCAACAGTCACCTTCTTCTCTTTCACATAAATATATGTCAGATGGCTCTGGCTGTCATGGGAAGACATTGGTGCAGGGTTTCCTTAGACCAGTGGATCTGGCTTGTGAAAAAATCCCTTCTCAATCACAATTCAGTCAGCCTCTGAGCATAACCTTACACCGGATCTTCCCAAAGGACATGTTACCAGTGACTCATAGCACCTTTAATTCTCTTGAAAACTATTGTCTGTCTCACATGAAGCTGTCTTAAACTGATGTTCTGACTTAGTATATCTAGCATAGTACTGGCCATTTTGACTGGCAGTAGCTCTCCTAGGATCCAAGCAGCAGAGGTATTTTTCAGTACATGCTACCCAAGATCCTTTGTAACTGCAGATGCTGGAGGGGGAAACTGAGCCCTTTGGCAGGCAAGTCATGTGCTCTACTACTGAACTACACCCCTTCAATGAAAAAAAGTAAACAAGCTTCAGAGGCCAGAAAAGCATGCAGAGGCTAACAAACAATACTTGGACATTGAAGTAACACACAAAAACTAACATGAGGTCATTTGAGAAGTGCCAGCTGGGGACAGAATGGTCTTGTTGCTGATGAAAATATTAACAAGCAACACAAGCAACAAGCGAGTAGTACAAATGGAAGCTCGGATCTAAAGAACCATACAATTAGTTACACATGGTCAAGTGGACCTTTGTATTTCTCCGTCTCTCTTTGCCAAATGGGAAACTGCTTTTAAAACTGAGTGGAGTTTCAAAAGCAGTTTGATGTGGCATTGGAATCTACTATTTCATGCAAACACTCAAAAATACAAATGGCTGTGTACAGCTCCTCAGACCCCACCTCATATAGGGCAGAGTTAAAAGAGAGGAAAATCTGCTTTTTCTTTACTTTTTATTTATTTACATTATTTATTATCTGCCGTTCTCACTGAGGGATTTTCTGCATGATCAGCCTGTTCTGGCTTTTCTTTGGAGTCACTCCACTGGCATCAGAATCATCTTGAGCATGGAGCTTCAATTTCCCTCCCTCAGCATTTTTGCAGGTGCCATATCAGTTTATTTTCTTACAGATGTTCTGTAAAACAAATACAATTTTCTGAGCACCCCTCTTCCCTCCTTTTTTCATTCATGTGCTATCTGCCCTCCTCATAATTTGCTGATAGGACATTTGTCTTCCTGCTATGTTGATTTTGAATTTACTGGCCAGGACATTGACTAGGACAGATTGTCAAAAACTGTAAAACTGCATTCTGATTCTTTGTATTGCAGAGTTCATTGGGTAGTCATTTGTGAGATGAAGTAGAAGGAAAAAATGTGATTTTCAGTGTCATGCTAAAGGTACTTCTTGTATGTTTAAAGTTATCATCCACAATGCAAAGTAATTTGGTTGGCTCTGACAATATCCACTTCCAAGTGATTGGCTAGACTGCCATGATGGCAGTTATCTGATCAGTTGTGTCATGGAAAAATGTGCTTGTGTGAGAATCACCATTTGACCCCACCAAAATCAAAAGTAATAACAAATCCTGAGAAGTCCATAATAATAAGAATAATTTTTTTAGTGGAGATATTCTTATGAAGAGGTACAGAGGCATAACACATATTGGCCTTTTCCGTACAAATGGTTTACAATGTTTTATGCTGCCAAAAGCTACGTTTAATTTTTTCATTTCTGCACATTTTTTCCTCTGTTTGGTGTTGGAAACATTTCCGCATCATTTCCCCTTCATTGTTTTCCCGAGCACTTATACTGCGATTTCCCCCCTCTGTTTCCAAGCCAGCTGTTGCCCAGTGTGCGAAGTTCTTGAAACAGTCTTTATTTTCTCCACCAAACCCCCTTCCCTTGTTCACGCCCACTGTTTTGCTTGTCTCCCCTCCCTTCTCCTTTCTCCACTCATTTCCCTCCTTACATTTTAAAAAATTGTTTGACAAGAAGTGTAACAATCTAATGCTGGATTGAACAGACACATGAAACAAGAATATCCCCTCCTTTTGCATTCCCCTGGGCTCTAAGTCTGCTACCCTGAGCTTCTCATTACATGCTGGAAAAGCCAGTAAGTTCAGAAAGTTGCTTGGAAAAATACTCCAAGCAAAACAGAAAATGAATTTCCCCCTCTAATTAATTTTTTTGTACAAGATTAGCAATCTAACGCTGGATTGAATGTTCGCATAAACGCGAGAATAACCCCCCTTTCTGCATTCCCCCTTTCTGGACTGCGTTGTTAAGTGGAGAGTTGTGCAGATTCCTGGACAGAGAGGGAAAGCCGCAAGTCGATTCTGGGTGAAATTGACAGAAATTCTTAGATTTCAGGCACCCTGGGTGTGGGAGATCTCTGATCAATTTCACCTCCAAAGAGTTCTGCTCTCCAGCTCCATTTGGGGCATCCATTTCGAGTAGTGCAGGCTTTTCCAAATTTATATAATGTGGATGAGACACATGTGTTTTCCTGTCTAATGGTAGTGCGCTTCAGTGCAAGAGCACATGCACAAAAACAAAAAAAATTAGGGGGAAGTGAGGGAAACTTCCAGCACGATCATCCACTATGTTATGAATAACATGATGCCCCCCCACCAAAAAACCTCGCTTTTGGGAAAAACCAGTGTGGACAGGACTTTGCAAAAGGAGGTGTGCAGACAAAAATCGTGGAATGCGATTGTGGATCGCCCACGTGGAAAATCTGGGGTAAGCGACGCATCCGGAAAAGGCCATTGACATGTGTGTATAAAAAACAATTCTTATGCCTAGCCAAAATATAAAATCCTTCTGTCTGTGGCAAGAGGGGAGGGGGTTGTGGCATATGGAGACAGACCTGGAAGAACAATGATCTTATAACAATATATCAATATAGCGATATATCTGTATAGGGTGAGTTTTAAAAAAAAGAAACTTGCAAGAAAATTAAACCAAAATTTCAGAGGGGGGATTTCCAGTGGGGGGGGGACACAGGGAGGGGTTGTCTCACAGTCACGACAGTCCAGTCAGCAAAAGTAGGCTGGAAGTGGGTAGAAAAGCAAACATTACACATGCTGTAGTGCAGGCAACATTACACGAGACCAAACACAGTCCAGCATTGGTTTCAGGAAAAATTTGGAGTAAAAGTGGTCCTGAAAGAACCAGCTCCCCCCCCCCCACGAAAAAATGAGAGGCAAAAATGAATGGCTGAAGAGGATAAACCTAAGCAGTTTGGGGCCAGAACCAACTCAATAACACTGTGTGGAAATGCCCGGAGACTCTGGATTTCACACAGTAAAACAAAACAATCCACAGGTTAGGGGGCTAAGTCTTCCGGGCTAAACTGAGCTGGAAGAAAGATTTTTTTTTTTTTGCAGCTGCACTAACTTGCTTCTCCAACAATAACGTTGGATCCAGTATAACCCCTGGGCTCTTAACCAAGTCAACAAGGGTCAGCTGAACTCTACTAAAGGTGGGAAGCACAGTGTACTTTGAAACCTCAGTATTCCCAACTAGCATAACTTGCCTCAGTTTTCTCTCTCGGCTATTTAACCACAGGAGACAGGCAATGATTCAGGACCTCTACTGAATTACCAGGAGATTTGGATAAGGAGATATAGAACTGGGTGTCATCAGCTTATTTTATTAGATGCCTTCGGTCCTCTGAAATTAAATATTCTATGTTGTTGCAGGGAATTCTGCCCACTATCCTCTTTCAATTCTTTAGCTCTCACCCAGCTTCAATGACTGAAAAGGAGGCATAATATGAAAAAGAAGCAAAGTAAAGAAGTACTGCTCAGAATGAGTGGCAATTTGTTCATATAACAAAACAAGGATTACTTTTGCACATAAATAACCATCATATGGCTCAAGCAATAGGATGCATGATACACAAAACAGAGAGATTCAAAGGAAGAGAAAGGAACAAGTAACCTGGTGCAATTCCATTTGTTACACCAGGTGAAGGATTCTTAACAGAATTCTGCTAGCATTGCTGCATTGGTCCCCTCTAGTGGTAAAGATGCAGCATTGGTCCCCTCTAGTGGTCAATTTTAAGACATTTTCGAAGCCATATATCTTAAACATCAGTCCCCTGGGAAAGCTTATATTTATACAAACAAGCAGATCCAAAGAGATATGTAGAAATTATGAGGATTAAAAGAGAAAGAAATTAGTAGAATTGTCACCTGGCCAACAATGTAATATTTTAAAACCCCACATTATATTTGTTCCTTGCTATACATTTTTTTTCTTGGTCTGTGTGCAGGAATGGAGAAAAAACCCAAAGAAAACACCAATCCCTTAGAGCTGTTAACAGCTGGTCTCTTAATGAAAATGAGAACACTAAATGAGAAACAATGGGAACAAAGGGGAAATGATGGATGTGCAGCTGTGCCTATTTTCCCCTAAGTATTTTGCAAATCAATGATATGTTGAGCAGGCACATCTAGCTCATGAAGACAATACATCCCATTTTGGAGAAGAGCCACTGACTGCTTGCTGGAATGCCTGGGGTACACACGAACTTTCATAAGTATCTCCAGACTCCTGGGTTAAGGGATCTTTGCTGGAAAGAGCACAAATGTGGGTAATAACTAAGGCAGGGATTTGGAATAGCAGACAGTGAAGGAGTCAGCACTTGAATTTTAATCTTTATTCGACATAAAAAATAACCACAGGAAAATCAGGTAGGTTGAAGGAGAATTCTAAAATATAAAATTATAAAAGTCCAGGATTGCTATGTGGAGGCAGGCAATGACAAACCACCTCTAAACATCTCTTGCCATAAATCGCTTGTGACTTGATGGCACTTTATATACACACACACAGCTAGAAGAAGAAGGTTGGTTTGTATATGCCGACTTTCTCTGTCACTTAAGGGAGAATCAAACCATCTTACCATCACCTTCCCTTTCCCTCCCCACAACAGACACCCTGTGAGGTAGGTGGGGCTGAGAGAGTGTGACTTGCCCAAGGTCACCCAGCTGGCTTCATGTGGACGAGCGGGGAAACCAACCCAGTTCACCAGATTAGCCTCCACCGCTCATGTGGAGGAGTCGGGAATCAAACCCGGTTCTCCAGATCAGACTCCAACACTCCAAACCACCACTCTTAACCACTACACCTTAACCACTACACTACATCCGCATAACCAAGCCTTAAGTACTGGATCCTGGGGAGAGCCAAGTTGGGGTGATTGAGAGCAATTCTGTCCTGTTTCCTATTCTTGTGCTGACAGAGAAACTTTATAAAATGGATGTGGGGGTTTTGTAGCCCCCAAAAGGAATGCATTTCTCCGCATAACCCTTTAACTTCCTGCTATGCTTTTGATGTACCATTTCAATTCTACATACCACCCACAAAAGTATTATCCAAAATAGCCACATTTCACACCAACCAACAGAGCAAATGAGTATGATGCTGAGATATATACAAGCATAAGATTCTGATACTGGTTCTATGTTAAAAAGGGCAAGAGTCCAGTAGCACCTTAAAGACTAACAAAAATATTTTCTGGTAGGGTATGAGCTTTCGTGAGCCACAGCTCACTTCTTCAGATACAGCTAGAATGTGAATCCATCGGTCTTTAAGTAGAGGAACAGTATGTAAATGTGAATAGCAGGCTTGATGGGATTAGGTGTGATATGCAGAAGAGTCTGTGATGTCCAGGGGAGAGATGGGTGTGGAGAAATCAGCATTGGTAATGGGCCATGAATGCAAGGTCTTTATTCAGCCCAGGTAAATGCATTGACTTTAGTTTGAACATAAACTGTAATTCAGCAGTTTCTCTTTCCAATCTCCCTTTAAAATTCCTTTGTAAGAGAACTGCTACTCTTAAATCTGCAACAGAATGTCCTGGAAGGTTGAAATGTTCACCCACTGGTTTTTGAATATTGTGGTTTCTGATGTCAGACTTATGTCCATTTAATCTTTGTCTAAGAGACTGACCTGTTTGTCCAATGTAGATTGTGGAAGGGCATTGCTGGCATGTGATGGCATAAATGACATTAGAAGATGAGCAGGAATATGAACCTGAGATAGATTGTTCTATGTTGTGATGGCATTAATACTGCTATAGTATAAGGCTCCAACTCTTGTGGGCTGCAGTCCAAGGCAAGTGCGCCCTCCGAAGTCCTTTCTTTAGCAGGCCCAAGGGTTGGGCCTCAGTACAGGAAGAGGCGTGTGTGTCATCACATCACAGCTGACTTATGGTGGCCCCATAGGGTTTTCAAGGCAAGAGGCTTTCAGAAGTGGTTTGCCATTGCCTGTCTCTGCATGGGCTAAGAGAGTTCTGAGAGAACTGTGACTGGCCCAAAGTCACTCAGCAGGCTTCATATGGAGGTGTGGGCAATCGAACCCGGTTCTCTAGATTACAGTCGACTGCTCTTAACTACTACACCACACTGTCTCTCTCAGGGAGAGAAGGGAGGTTCAACTGCAACCTGAGCCCTCTCCAGCCTTCTGCCAGTCCATTGGCTCCAAAGGCATAGCCTGAACCTTCCTCCTTAGCTTTCTGTGGGCTTGCCTAATAAAGGGCTTTCTGCAGGTGGGCTAACCCTAATGCCCTGTCCTGAGGGGTGGGTTCACAGTGATTCAAGGGAATCTGGGCCAATGGCCTCCCTGGCTGGGACCTCCCTTCTCCTGCTCTGCCCTCCCCTGAGGTTTTACGGGCCTGTGCAGGCCTCAGGAGGCCAAAACCACTGTTGGCTTCCTCCAGTTTGTTCCCAGGTGCAGGCTGCTGCCTGAGCGCTGGCTCCCTTCTGAGGCAAGGGCCCGATATGCCAGGCTCTGAGGCTGTTGCTGGCACATTTCCAGGCATGGCCTCACCCTTGTTCCTTTCTCCACAGCCCCTGGTTGGGCTGCTTGATTCAGTGGTGCCTGGGCAAGGCTGTCCTCCGCCAGAGTCCCCCCAAAGCAGCTGAGTATGGGTGCAGGGCCGCCCCCCACCCTGGACATATAGGAACCTGGTCCCTTCCCCTCTTTCTCTGCTTTGAAAGAAAATGTGGGTTTTGTTTGTAGGCAGCTATTTCCAGTCTCATGCTAACCTAAGCAATGGCAACTTCCACCAAATTCCATGAACTGCTCCACTGATAACTGCTTGTGATTACCTCCCCTCCACGAGTGAAAGGAATGTGGGAGATGCTGTTTTGGAAGATAAATAATTATGTTGAATTTTGCAGTGGCATACCCAGTTCCTTTGATGTTTGATGATTCTCTGAGGATGCTCAGAATTCCTTCTGGATCTCATTTAAGGGCCCACTATTGCTGAATGGCATGAGATCCACAGAGGAGAAAGTACATACATACAGTGCTGGTTTCATTGGAGGCAAAATATAAGCATAGATATGATCCTCGTAATGTATTTCCATGGTACATCTTAAGTTCACGATATCCTTTACAAACCTTAGAATCATAGAGATAGAAGGGACCACCAGGGTCATCTAGTCAAACCCCCTGCACAATGCAGGAAATTGACAACTACCTCCCCCCACACCCCAGTGACCCCCCTACTCTATGCCCAGAAGATGGGCCAAGATGCCCTCCCTATCATGATCTGCCTAAGGTAATAGCATCGGCATTGCTGACAGATGGCCATCTAGCCTCTGCTTAAAAAACTCCAGGGAAGGAGAGCTCACCACCTCCCGAGGAAGCCTGTTCCACTCAGGAACCGCTGTTAGAAAGTTCTTCTTACCCAATTCATCCTGACACAAACCTCATGAGAAAGATAATTTATATTTGTATTTTACAACTGAAGGAACTGAGGCTTAGGCAGAACAGCCAATGAATTTATGACTAAACCAAGACTGAAACACTTTATTGTTGCAAAAAGAGCTGCTTCGCTCTTTATGCAACAATTGTGTTTGTTGAAATCACATGGATGTTTCCAGCAGCAAGCATATAGGACAGGCCTGCATCCCTATACACTTGGAGACACACGTTGGGCAGTTCTACTTGGCTACAGCAATCCCATATGTATCTCCTACCTGTTTAAGGACATGCAGTTGCCCTTCACACCTAACATGTTCAATGCTGTAAATACCAGTATGACACTTGTATTACCATGACATTGGCATATACAATTGTCACGCGAAGTGTGAAATGTCTCTAAATCCAGTGTGTTAGTGATTTAGGTGCACTGACACTCATATGGTATTACTATTATCATCAAGATGTGAGTCAGGCTGCCCTCCATGAAAGGAATTGCCAGGCACCTTTCATTCCTGCTTAGTCTGCACAAAGCTTGTTTAATAATGTAGATCCAGGCAACAACAGAAACGTTTACTGCTCTTGCTGTTTTTCAGGGTGAAAGATACCAACATGCAGCAGTAAGGCAGCACTCAGTGGGGGAAGAAGGGAAAAAAATCAAGAGCATGGAGAGATGTGAAATTGGAAAGGAATTGAAAAACATGATCAGAAAAGCTAAATTAGGAAAAAAAATCACTTTAAAAAAAATTCAATTTCATAGCAAGTTGTCTTTAGTTTTGCGGAATGCATCAGAGTGTGGTAGAAAATAGGGAGCCTGAATCAATCTAGACACAAGTACTACACACTATGGAAGTCACTGAAGTTGGACTAATGTATTTAATTACAAAACGCTGTGGAAACTGCATGAGTTCTCAAAAGAGCAGAAGTTACATTCCAGAACAATAGCAACAATACAGGAAAATAGAATTCATTTATGCATCCTGTTTGAGACTACCCAGCCATATGCACCAAGAAGGGAATGATGGTGTGCAAAATGTTATGAATTAGCTTCAGAAAATAGAAACCTCTGCTCCTTGTTTACTACAGGGATGAAGTACCAACCCTCCATACAAAATGTGCTCATTTTATGCAGGATGTAATGATGCAAAACTTCTTTCTTCAGCATATGAAGAAAATGGAAATTGGCAATAGTCTTATTATTTGAAACCCGTGGTCCTATTTTTCACCCTGATATGAAGCTTTTTTGAGCTAGCAAATAAATACTTAGGATAAAACATACACAGCATCATGCCAAAAGCACCATCACAAATATATTACACCAGCGCTAAAAGTCCAGCAGTGTACGGAGGTCAGTCTGATAGCAGCAGCTGTTCTTACATTATTTTATTAATTATCCATTTTTGACTTCTTTATTAAAACTGAGTTACGGTGGAATAGCTATTATTTAAATGTCACAATGCAAATTCAAAAACGATACCCAAGGTCTGTTGTAGGGACAGACTGGTGCCTTAGAGAGTTGAATATCTGTTGCATCTCCCAGCTTTTTGGCCACACTGGTTACACAGTTTTCTGAACATGTGTGTATGGAAACATGAACTAGGCTTACATCCTCAGCATCCTTTATGCATCTGATTTGCAACATATGCATAAAGGATGATAAAGATGTTATTTATTTATAGGCCATCTTTCTCACTGTGACTCAAGGCAGATCACAAAATATAAAAAAAAAATTCAGACAAGCAGTAGAAGACATCTAGTAATGCAATAGGACTAGGATTACAGAACTAGAAAACAATGGTACCAGAAAACTCTCTAAGGTACGACACACCATAAACAATGCAGAAAGTGGATTACAAAGGTAGAAGATAGTACAATAAAGATGATGCATACATTAAACATTGTAATAGACTACAATCCTCTTCCCTTATAGAAGCACCGTCCTGAACTGTTCCAATCCCTTTATAATCCCTAAACCTTTATAAATCCCTTTATTAAAATCGCCTTACCCTAAATTGGCAGTTCACTCACGTGCATGTGGTTAGGGTAATCTCCAGGTAGTAGCTGGAGATCTCCTGCTATTACAACTGATCGCCAGCCGATAGAGATCAGTTCCCCCGGAGAAAAAGCCCGCTTTGGCAATTGGACTCTGCGGCATTGAAGTCCCTCCCCTCCCCAAACCCCACCCTCTTCAGGCTCCGCCCCAAAAACCTCCCGCTGATGGCAACTCTACATGTGGTTCAGAAAAAATGTCAACAGTAAGGCCAAAGAGCCATGTGTGACGTTTCTATTCAAAACTAAAATGCATCAACAGCAATTGGCAATTCACAATTTAACATCTGAAGGAGAGAAGAAATCTTGGTCACCATTGAGTCCTAAATTAATCAAATCTGGTGATTCCATTCATTTGATTCTGTTCATGTAGGACTCTGTTTGGACCAAGCTTTCCTTGCCAACAGCAAGTAATGTTAGTGCCAGTTACTGTTGTTATGAATGGTCACTGTACTAGTATAGTATGTATACATTTGAACTTTGCATAGCAATATCTCAATCAGTGTCTCCAGCATTTCATAGATGTTTGAGTTCACTGTTTAGAATTCTCTTCATCTGTTGAATGGGTTCTAGTCCACAAGACGATTTTAAAATAAATCTGCTAGTCCTCATAGTACCATAGGACTCTTTGCAAGCTATATTGACTCAGTGGAAATACTTTGCCATGTATCTAAACTACTGAAACATTTTGTGTATTTTAGGGCCATTTTATCTTCTAATTAAGAAACTGCACTGCATTTAAGAATCTATTTAACATAAATTAAAATGTATCATGCAGTTAGGGCTTTGCACTAGTTTATGTAACTGAGCAAGGCTGAAGCACTGAGAACACTGTGAGTACCAGTTTGGTAACCAAAATTATACGCTGGGGAGCTGGTGAAAAAAATTATAGAACTGAGCACAACGAAACAATATCCCCCAAACACACCTAGTGGGAGATTACTTGCAGAAATTCTGGCTAGATTCCTATAATTGTTCTCAGTAGGTCTCAGAGAGAAACCAGATGTGTGCATTTCACAGCCCTTAAGGTTTGCAAACACAGGGGTCCAATTCAGATCAAGACCATAGAGCAAAGAGGGGGATTTAAGCCTTTCTCCCACACTTTTTTTCTTGATCTGAAGTAGCCCCAGAGAGCCACTATTTTCTCACTTGGAGGGATACATGCAGCCAGCAAAAGACAAAGCCAACTGAGAGGGACAGTCTTCATCTATTCTAATCCAGAATTAAGGATTAATTTTCCAGAGGCTATCTTCTGTTATACAATAAGGGGAATTTATGAAGATACTCAACACAGAAGCATTGCAATCAAAGCCATATTAGCAGGTATTGCTATTGAGAAGTCTGCCTATAGATATTCCTTCAGTTCTCATAGTCCAACAAGGGAAGAGAAGGTTAATGGTCCATATATTGCACATCTTCAATCAGCAACAATGTTTGGTTGGACAGCCAGGAATTATCACTAGAATCATAGGGATCACCAGAGTCATCTAGTCCAACCCCCTGCACAATGCTGGGAATTCCAAACTACCTCCCCAGCCACACCCCCAGTGACCCCTACTCCATGCCCAGAAGATGACCAAGATGCCCTCCCTCTCATGATCTGCCTAAGGTCATAGAATCAGCATTGCTGACAGATGGCCATCTCACCTCTTCTTAAAAACCTCCAGGGAGGGACAGCTCACCACCTCCCAAGGAAGTGATGTGTTCCCCTGTTCCGCTAGTCATGTTACAACATTCTCAGCACTTACCACTATATCCCATCACCCTCTCTAGAAAGAATCATATAGGTTGGTTGAACATCGGAGCACTTTTGATCTGTAGAACTGCATTACCCTTTGCTACTCTACAGCAAAATTTCTAATAATGTTTATGTATCATGCAAGTACTCTGAGAAATGTGAACAATACTGAATAGCAAAAAATGGCTGGGATTCAAACACACGCGCACACAAAATGTATACCCCGCCTTCCTGCCCTCAAATAGCTACTTGATGTTCACCAAAGGAGACCATTCTTTGCTGGTCAGCATAATTAGGACTAAGTCCTTGGAGATAGCTGTTAAACCACACATGGAACATACTCTGTAAATTTTAACGCCATTTTAAAAGGTTCCAACCCCCCCCCCCTCAACTGCTAAGTTAAAAAAATGGACTGGGGAGATTTAAAAAAGTTCACCTATGTTTGCTCAAGCATGCGCGACGTCGATGTTTTGGCTTGAAATAAAAGGCGAGGGTGTTCGAAACCTTTGGCGAAAACGCATGGGAGGTTTTGCCTGGGATTTGCTGCTCTCTAAATGCACATTTCCCCCAGCCAAAAACTCAAAAATAAGCCCCCGTGCCGAGTTTTGAGGATTCAGATGGGGGGAAATGCGCATCTAGAGAGCGGCAAATCCCAGGCAAAAACCTCCCGTGCGTTTTCGCCCCTCCCCCCGTGGGGAGCCGAACAGAGAAAACTGCCTTGCCCCTTTAAGGAAAACACGTGGCAGGCTTCCCTCTTCCCCTCCCCAGCAGAGAAAGATGGCTGCCTTGTGGTGTAGTCTGAGGATGTGCCGTACTTTATCACTGATATTTCCCACGTGCTTGTAAAAACCTGCTGCTTTATATTCAGTTCATACATTTGGAAGATAGTCCGAACTTGCGGAGTTATTGGAAGAAAACTGAGCTCGGTGGAGACGGCGCCCCATATCCGCCTCCTCCGCCTTGGAAAACTTGCCCCGAGAAGCGTTAGGGAAAATGACACTGGGTCAAGCTGGGAGCTCATACCGAGGGAGAGAGAACAGGATTCTTTGTGGTAAGTGCCTGGCCGTCTGATCTTCGGCTGCATCGTTTCTTTGCAGTAGCTGTTACACTCTCCGATTAAAAAAAATAAAAAAAAATCTAAAGGCGGTTTCCAATGAATGCAATGTAAAAATCCACGTAGAGGTTCATGCAGAAGAAAATGCTCCACTGAGGCTTGTGTGTGTTAAGTGCCGTCAAGTCGCTTCCGACTCATGGCGACCCTATGAATGAATGAAAGTCCTCCAAAAGGTCCTAACTTTGACAGCCTTGCTCAGATCTTGCAAATTGAAGGCCGTGGCTTCCTTTATTGAGTCAATCCACCTCTTGTTGGGTCTTCCTCTTTTCCTGCTGCCCTCAACTTTTCCTAGCATGAGGCTTATCCTTAAGTAAATATGCAGCCTGACGTTGTAAACGGTAGGGTTTCCTCCTTGTGGCCTCTCCCGAACTATTTATCTCAGTAGTAGAAAAGGGCAAGAGTCCAGTAGCACCTTAAAGACTAACAAAAATATTTTCTGGTAGGGTATGAACTGTGGCCTGCCAGAAAATATTTTTGTTAGTCTTTAAGGTGCTACTGGACTCTTGCCCTTTACTACTACTGCAGACAGACTAACACGGCTACCCACTGTGAATTATTTATCTCAGGATCTCGACGGTTGATGCAGCCACTTTGTGGACTTCTGGTTTTACTGAGCAATACGGAAATACTTGTCTCTAAGGTGACACACAACTTTTATTATACCTGGGCAACATTTAAAAACAAGATGCCATTTCATTGGGGGGGGGAGCAGAATTGAACACACATTTTTGCTGCATCAGGTTTATTCTGGTGGTTATAGCCACAGTACGTCATAGAACACTTTTGAATAAATGCTTAATCTTTGAAAAAAGTCTTGTTCAGAGGTATTTAATCTTGTGCATAATTACAAATTGCAACTATTTCTGGAGGATTGAGAAGGTAAGGCAGTCAAATATATTGCTTTTTATTGGTTATAGCCTCCAAAATCAAAATGGTGCAAAGCAAAACGTGTTCCTCTGATCAGTGAGGAAACAAAGCTGCTGTTTGCACACACATCATATAATTGATGTAACAATGCCTGTTTAAAGGGGCAGGTCCTGTGCCTAAGAACTCTGTTTAGCAGATTTAAGATTTCTGCTGGGTTCAGGCTTATGAGTAAAGAACACACATTATTTTTTACATCTATAGGCTTGGATCCTACATGGCTTTTCTGCTTTTAGGTACTTCCAGTAGTGGAAGAGGGCAATTTTTAAAAACTGATTCACCCCTCCTGTTGCAGTCCCCAACTCCTATCCTTATGTTTCTGAGGGTTCACTGACCCATGAAGGTAACAGAAGACTGTGGCAGCAAAGCCCAGCTTTACTTGCCAAGTATAGGATCAACGCTATAGACCTGAGATAGTTTAAGAGCCAAGTTTCATACTTATTTTTGTTTTTCAATAGGAATTTATGAAGGCTTGGAAGGAATCAAGACAGCCACAGCACAAGATAAGTCTTCAATGTGTAACATTACTTGCATAGACACTCAAAGGTGTGGATGTATCAAATAGGGATCTTTGCCACCATCCATATTTAAAATGGAACTTGAGTCTTTATTTCTGAACCACAATAACCATATTAAATAAATCTGGGTCTACTTTTTGTAACTATTAAGTGGGGCCTAATGAGACCTATAGCTATTTTAGTGCTATTAATTGGAATACAAGAAATTCTTTCAATTCTCTATCCCCACCATTTTCTATGCTTTCATTCGGTTTTTATCAGTGCCTATAAAAGCAGTTGAGAAGGTCTGCACTATACTTTGAAAATTCTTCCCAAATTTCACTAACTGCAGGTTAAAGCCCTGTGCTTAAATTGCTTACCTTATAAATTGTTTATGAGGATTTTGCTTCTGTAAAATTGCACTTGCTGGAGGCTTGAAATCCACTGGTAATAAGAATCACAACTGCTGTAGAAACATTACACTATAATGAAATGAAGGAATAGTCGCTACCCACTATTCCCTTATGAAATACATTTGACTTCATAAAGTTGCATGCTCCTGCATACCTCTCCAATTGTCTGTCAAGCTTTGACACACAGTATCCCCCGAGGAGTTAATACTAATATTTAATTAATTTTAATGAAATAGGAGTTGCACTTGGTATTTTGTAATATGCAGGGCCTGACTAACACTTGTGGTGAATCCAGCCCTTGTAATAAATGAATTCAGCACCCCTAACCTAGGCTGTTACTGTCTCAATTTCCCGAAGCATGAGATGAGGTAGGGTACAAATATTTAAGTCACTGGTGACATATTGGGAGTCTAAGGCAGTGGTTCTCAACCTTCCTAATGCCGTGACCCTTTAATACAGTTCCTCATGTTGTGGTGACCCCCAACCATAAAATTATTTTCGTTGCTACTTCATACCTGTAATTTTGCTACTGTTATGAATCGTAATGTAAATATCTGATATGCAGGATGTATTTTCATCACATAGGGAGACATTTTAGATGTTACGTTAGGTTTGTGTAAGGCAGCTAATTGTGTTCATGAACATAAAGCAATTCAGGGGAACCATATGCTCCGCCTGGGATCATTGGAGACGCCAACACAGTAAATAAAAATAAAATACACCAGTAGGAAAGAAACACCCAACCCCAATTCGTTCACAATCAAAATCTCCCTGCCCTTGGAAGGAGTGAGCCGTGAAGGTGAGCTGTGACTCACGAAAGCCCATATACCCTGGCAGAAATGTTGTTAGTCTTTAAGGTGCTAGATTCTTGCTCTTTTCTACTGCTACAGACAGACTAAGACCCATGCCGATCTATCTCCTTGGAAGTTTTGCAAACGCACAAAGCTGCCTTCTATTGAATCAGATCCTCAGTATTGTCCACTCAGACTGGAAGCAGCTCTCCAGGGTCTTAGGTCAAGGCCTTTCACATCACCGAAATTCTGATCCTTTAACTCAGCTGTTTCCTAACTGTGCTCCATGGAGCACTTGGTGCTCCACGAAACATCTCCTAGTGCTCTGTGAAGAGACTGGAAAGAAAAACGCTACTGTCATTGCTAGGTGAAAATTAATGACTAATTTCTCTCCTGAAAAGTGCTCCATGATGCAAAAGGTTTGGGAACCACTGCTTTAACTGAAGATGCCGGGGATTGAACCTGGGACCTTCTGCATGCCAAGCAGATGCTCTTCCACTGAGCCATGTTTTGCTCTTCCTTCCTGAAGTACCGAAATTTTGAACAGAATGTCCTGAGGGGTTGCAATGTTTCCTTTTGTGAATGCTGCCATCGCCCCCCACCCCCAAAGGCAGTTTTCAATGCAGAAACTGCGGCAGGGAAGAGAAGGCAGAAACCAAGCACAAAAGCTGAGCCCGACCTAAGCCTCTCACGGAGCCTGCAACGGCTCCCCCTCAGACAAGAGACCCTGGGGAGGGGGAGGAAACGCCAGAGGGCTCCAATTTGCCCATCTGAACCGCCTCAGGGGGCAAAACTCATCCCCGGTGTCCCCAGCGCAGAGCAGCCTCCCGTCCCCCACGCTGCGTGAGGAAGAAGCCACCGCGGCTCCCGCCAACTGCGCAGGAGGGGACGAGGGAGGGAAGGGGGGGAAAGGAACGTTGGCCTCACGTGACGCGGCGTGGCCAATGGCGAGGTGGGTTTTGGGCCTGGTGGGGCGGGAGGGGGAAAGAGTGAGAGCGCGAGTTGCTGACTGAGGCGGCTTCCTCCCTTTCCTCGTCTGGGGAGCCTGAGAAGGGGGGGTGGGAGGGGGAAGAGCCCTGCGTGGGGTCTGAGGGAGTTTTCCGATGGTCTTAGGCAACCCCTGTGAAAGGGTCGTTCGACCCCCAGGTTGAGAACCGCTGGTCTAAGGTATCAGCCAAAATCTTCCAAGTAGCTGAAGTATGGTGTTGAGGACAAAGGCTGCAGTCCCAAAATATTGCTACCTGAAAGCAAGTTCAAAACAGTTTGACTTTGACACTCAAGGTATGGAACTATGTAGAAAAGTGGGAGGAGAAACTTCAATCAAAAGTATGTTTTTATCAATGGCCTTATTTTTTAAATGAGATTCTAGCAAGGTAAATATGTGTTTAGCGACAGGCTCATAGAACTTGTAGGTAGCTAAATAGGACAAAAAGTTTATGCAATGATTCTTCCACGTGCCCAGCATAAAGACTCACACCACATCAGTTCCAAAGTATTGTGTTTATTAACATTTCAATAAATATTATGTGTTTGGCCTCTGCTCTAAAGCAGAAAAAGAACCATCAAGATTCTTTTGTTACATCCCATTGCCAGCAATGGATACAGAACGGTCCCAAGAGGTTGATAAATTATTCTAATTTAACAAAATCTTTAAACCATTGAATAGTACTGCAGATATCAAGAAGGCCTTGAAAGTGACTTGAAGTGCCTTAAAGATGGAGATGGTAAATGGCAGTTCACATCCTAAGGTTGCTACACCTTAAGAATCAGCATGTGGTACAGATCTGGAGTATAACACTTCAGAATAACAGGAGTCCCATGACTGAATGCTGCTTTCCCCAAGCATACAGAACATTAGCACTCATGGCAAAGATTCTCCTAGAATTCTTCTTACACATCAGCTTACCACACATAAAAAATTTGAGGTTAAGTACCATAAAGTCATAGGATTCTGAAGTGGGAGGGCAGCGTCACATCATTCTTAGCGTGCCCAACGGCTCTGAATATCACAGCAGTTTCTGAACATGCTAGTTCTATGTGCGATACAAGCTTCCTATACAACACTAAAGTTCTTCATGGAAGAAAGTAATCCCTTACTGCCAATTGATCGTCACCAAAAATAAATGGGTACTCAGTTTAAAATAGGATGTTGTCTAACGAATAGTTAGAAAATATTGGCAATTATTAATTGGAATTAGATGAGGCATAGCAATATTACATCCAGTGATGCTTCTCTTGCTAAAAGTGTTCACACACATACACAGCAAATTTTTTTTTTTGCATCAGTTCATGAGTCTAAGACACAAGACATCAATATTTCAACTCACTGACCTGCTGGATAAAGAAAAGTCACAGAGCAAATAAACTGACTTAAATTATCCACATTTCAAAATCCCCCCAGTCAAGACCTGGGCCATTTTAATTCATGCATGCCTTCTGTTTAAAAGTGTACTTTCAAAAGATAAAATAAAAGCATGTAAACCAATCAATGAATTTCAACCAGTCAGCCTGTTCAGCAGACCTTGAAATATACTGCGTATAACTCAACCCCAATTTTACCATAAAATAAACTCTAGCTATTTAAACATGTTAGTAATTTCAACTGACCATCTCATTCTGCTGTTTCTCTAACCCAAGGCAGATTTTTTGATACATTTTTCTGTGTTTTAGGGTCCTGGAAATTTTCAGCAAATCTCTCTCTTGCTTTGTCCCAGTTCCTCTTGTTCTTTGTGTTGACAATCTGAACATTTTCTGTTGAGATGGGAATACTTGCACCCAGGCCTGCATGTTTTCTGTGCAGCTGTAGTGTGATCTATCAGACATAGGATTTTTTAAAATAAGTATGCAATTTTATAACTTTAAAGCATTTCTATTTTTAAATACCTTGCCAGCCTGTTGATAACTGCATCATGAGACAATCTGAAAACTATGCTCTCATTACTGTGCTAACATAGCATTAAAAGCATATCTCACTCAGGCAAGCCACAAGTGGATCATCATCCAGTTCAAATATCTGCATCAAAGAGAGGGTGTGTTATCTAAATTATAGAAACCCCTGTCCAACTTTTTCTGGGAAAGCTCCAAGTAATAGGACTCCAGAGTTTTCCTAAGCAGCTCAGTTAATTGCTGAACTGCACTTCTGGTATGAAAATGCTCCCCAAGAATTTAGCCAATAGATCTCTCTCCTGAGAGCTGAACTACAACAAATCTAATCCTTTCTCTCAAATCTATTTAACTACTAGAACTCTTACTCATAATAGCATGATGTGGAATTTAAGCTATAAAAGTCTAAGCTATGAAAAGTTCACTGTCTCGGTTTTACCAAACTCAGTACTATAGAAAAGCTGGGCATTTGATTTCTAGTACCAGCGGACTTTTAAGATCAATATCACATTCCCGCAGAAACAACAAAATATCACTTTTTAATTCTTGATCATTATCTCATTCTTGACATACTTAAATTGGCACTGTGGTCAATATCCACCACAGTTAATTGTATAGAGTGTTTCTTTCTCCAGCCACTGTTTCCTCTACGTTTGCTTTGACTACTACCCATCTTTCTATGGGATGATGTTCAAATATGCATGAATCGAACAAGTTCATTAGCATAATCCTCCACACATAGTATATTCAAATCCATGAAGACAGTATTAAGAGTAACCGAAAGCACCCTTCTAGTGTGGTTGCACAGAATTACACTAAAGTTAGTGCAATCTGTACAATGAAGTAGACCTACCGGATCTTTCATTCCACCACCACTCTTTCCAAGTCCTTCACCTTTCTTCCATCCCATTTTCTCCAACATTTTATGACCTCTGTTGCTATCACTAATTTCACTTTAAAAACAAAAGTAGACACAATTACATACAGGGAAAAAGAACACCATTTTACTTTTTCATTTGTAACATTTCTGGGAAATTGTCAAGTGCACAAATAATTATTTCTCCTACAGCCTAATAATCTTATGTTGGGAAATAAAGTTTCTAGTATTTTATTAGTGACTATAAAAATGTTATTTGAATGGCATTGGGGTAGTCCTAACCCTGTTTTTCATGGGTAGAAGGCAGCGTGGTATAGTGGTTAAGAGCAGTAGTTTGGAGCGGTGGACTCTAATCTGGAGAACCGGGTTTGATTCCCCACTCCTCCACATGAGTGGCGGATGCCAATCTAGTGAACCAGACTGGTTTTCCCACTCCTACACATGAAACCAGCTGGGTGACCTTGGGCTAGTCACAGCTCTTAGAGCTCTCTCAGCCCCACTTACCTCACAGGGTGTCTGTTATGGGGAAGGGGAGGTGATTGTAAGCCGGTTGGCTTCTTCATTAAGTGGTAGAGAAAAAACCAACTCTTCTTCTACCAGTGGAAAAGGTAAGCAGGATTTTTACAGACCCCTTTACTCCAATGTGTAGGGTTTTTTTTGGGGGGGGGGGTGTCTACTGCCTGTCCTGGGTACAATGCAGTGGGCAGCAGCAGGAGATTGCATGCAGCAACATTAACGTATGCAAGCACTACTCTATTTACGCTAGACAGATCCCAAACGCTAGTCTATTTCAAGTCTTGCCTTATCACAGTATAGACAGATTTTCAAACAAAAAATGAAGGCAGTATTACTATTATTCTCCAGGTACAAAAGCCTGGAAATGTTACGTATTAAATTTTTTTTACCCCAAGCAAGATACTTAAGAGAACTGGATATTTCTGGATAGCTGTGTGCTCAGTGGGGCAATAAACAACTCAGTTTAACACAGTATTTAAACTGCAAAAATAACTAACCAATATTAATGGAATCTTGTAAATCTGATTTTATAGGGTGTCCTACCAGCAAACAAGTGTGAATTATAAACAAACTGCTGCATCACGATAGCATCATGACTAGCTGAGGCATGCTGGGGTCATAAATTATGACAATGCTGAAATTGGTGCTACTTTACTGACAACAGCCAGCAAGAGAATGCTAATCACACTGTCACATTAGCTTAATGCTCAGCAGGGCCATCATACAAGCAAGCCTGTCTGGTGGTACAGATGCTGCAGCTGGCCTGGTAGACATTCCTACACACACACCCCGCCCCCCAAAAAGAAAAAGAACCTTTTTGACCACTTCAGAGACAGCTCTACAACTACCCATTGCAACAAGCAGGTAATGTGAAGCACTTCTACCTGAGATCCTGGAGAGCTGCTGCCAGTCAGTGTAGTGTACTGACTTTGATAGTCCAATGATCTGACTCAGTATAAGGCAGCTTCACGTGAGTCCTATTCAATGACACTGGCTATTCAGTTTTTAAGATTTTATTTAGATCACTGCCTAAAAAATATTCTGTGTTCTAGGGTATTTGGCAAATGAAGTAATAGCATTTGCGGTTTGATGAAATAGATGTATCCACGGTGAATAGCTGTGCCTTGTATTTGTGTTAGGGTAACACATAACTATGGTATCTGATTTGTAATGATAGATAAGCACAGAAACAACCCACTTACACATGTACAGAGGCTGGAGCATCATCCCTATGAAAGGTTCCTTCACTTCCAACCATCTCACGGCGCTTTCCTGCTCTGTCCTTGTACTTTGGATTTTTCACCACATTATCATTTTCATATTCTGCATTCTTTTCAAACACAAATCAAGACAATATTTGTGTAAGTTTTTCCTTTCTGAACAAAACATTTTCAATACACAACATTTTTTAAAAATAATGTAGATCTATCATTTTTTAACAATTCACAGGACATTGGCTTGTCAAACTGACTTTGAAAAGCAGCATGCATACGGGGGTGGCAGGGGCAAATAGTACTTCAGCTTCAAAGACTGGGTTGACATTTCTATGCCAGTGAATTGTCATTCACTACTGCTGTAAGGAAGCACTGACTGCAAGAGCTCAATGAGATCCAGCATGTTCTATTAAATACTTTATTCCCATTTTATCCACCCAACTATGGTGTAGAATGCAGTACAAATATTCAAAAGCCATAAATCCCAAGATCTGCTCTCTTATCAGACCAACAGCAATACAATTCACTTTAATCAGCAGACACTTTAAAAAAATAAAAACTTACCTGTAAACCATATTTTACACGTATTTGTTTTAATGCTTTTCTTCTATTTAACTCTTTCTCTTCTTTTGTCAGTGCAGGGCCAACTGTAGGAAACAGTTAAAAAGCAACAACATAGATGGAAATCATGTTTGAAAAATATTCAGTTCACGTTATAGCAACGGTATACATTAATTTATCTATATACTCGGGCACTAAATATCTGTGTCTAATCAAAGTTGAGCCAATATGCTATAATGGCTAGACTGCTGTTGCGTTTGGATGTGAGAAGCTTAGGTTAAAGTCTCCATGCAACTGTAATGCCCATGTATGCAAATCATGAACTCTTAGATTAACTGACTTTAACAGAATTATTGTGAGATTAAAATACTACTTTGATAATCTGTGGAAGAAGAGCAAAACATGAATGTGATCTGCAGATTGCTCATAATTATATTGGTAGATAATCAGCTGTGGGGAATTATACTTAATGTAGTATTTTACTTGACAGCTCAAAAACCTTCCCTTCAACAATCTGGTTAGAGATCCCAGTGTTATCCCCTTGTTACAGAAAGCTTATTATGCAAGCAAAGGGAAAAAAGAACGTAACTAACCAACATGGTGAAATTTGTAGACTGGCTAACCACACGAATTAACAATCGCTGACATCACTATACAAGCCTATCCTAGTGACAAGCTCTCTGCTAGTTCAAATTAATAGTCTCTTGTTATTGCAGCACAATTTCAGACTGAAATTTAATTAACTTTGTTTCCTATATCTGCACCCTATGCTAGCAGTCATTTTCATTTTTAGTTCTAACAGCCATACAGTGGGATAAGCAAGTCCACCTTTGCTAATGTTAAAATACTTTGTTGAGTTTTAGCGTTTATTGATGGAGTTCAGACACAACATATAAGAGAAAGAATTGAGAAAGTTCCTTTTGGTAATTCAACTGCCCACTATATTAACCTGTTTTCATATTATTTAAAGTAGGAGTGGCCAACTTGGGGGTAGGGTGGGGCTCTGTCCTAAGCTGTTTGGAGGTCAGACCCTTCCAGCAGTGCCATCACTGTATCTCTTCCCATCTCTCCCCCACCCCAATTCACATTAGCCAGGCTGGATCTGGCACAAGTACACTTCTTGGTACATTACTGAAGTCTCGGGGGTTTCTCATTGAGCACTGAGAGTCATATAGACTTGCTTGGGGGGAAACTTGGGAGTAGGGATCTTGGCATTCCCTCCCAAGTTTGCCTTTTCAGTATTCCTCATGGGGTCTCCCACCACCCTCCTTCCCTTAAAACAATGATGGGGAGGCTCAGCAAGGTACCACTTCTCATGTGTCAAAAATCTTCTGATAGCTTAGGGCATCCAGGGTGCACCAAATCACTAGGTCAAAAATGGCATCTCGTGTACCAGCATGTCTGATTCCTGCTATTACTTGTCCTGCACAAAATGTAATATCACACAAGCCTTGGGATCTCCTCTCATTGTACTAGGGAGGAGAGTACTGGGAGAAGCAACATTCCCAGACCAAAGCCTGGGCCACTCTCAGGCTTCTTGTGAAATGGTGTGCCTGTGGTGTCTGGAAGGCTGTTCTACAGAATGTGCAAAGGTCAATTGTTGAGGAGGGCACTTTCATAAATGGAAGAGGGTTGTAGTTTATTGCACTGTTTATTATATTGTTTTCTAAATTTTGTAATCCAGATTTGCATTGTTTATGGTATATCATACTGTTTTTCATGCACTTTCTGAAATATGGACTATAAAGTAAATAAACAAATCCCTCCCTTCTGGCTTGTTTGAACTCTCTTAAGTGAAGGGATGGGGTAACAGAAAACTAGGGCAGGTCTTGTGGGGGAGAGTGGGGTAGTAAGTGGAAATAATATAAATTGTAAGCTGTGCCTTTACCAATTAGCCATCTCTAACCTAAATATGTGTTCATAACAGATATCTAATTGCAAATGGAGCAAATAGTAATTTAATTCTAGGAAAATGACACTATGAAGTCTGAAAGCTCTAATGCCTTACGTTTAGCTTGTTTGAGATAGCTAACAAAGAAGCACACAACTTTAGACAAAAGGTTTTTCATTTTTATTTTGTTAAAAGCACCCCCAAACTTCAGTACTGCAAACCAACTTTCAAAATGCTAAACATTCTTCAGAAACTTTGCATATTTGCTTTAAGGTACCCTAAATGTAGGTTTACTACAGCATTCCCTAACATCAATCTACTTTTCTTGCAAAGTGCCAATGTTTTCATAATCAACAATTTTTATTACTTACTGGAAGATTCACTTTTCTTATCAAGGCGAAGATGGGCTCTGACTTGCCCTGGTTCACATCCATCACAGGTTTCACTGCCAGGGTGTATATGAAAGGACAGTACAGTTTCTCCAATCTTGACTTCATCACCATGTTCCAGAATGTAAGGATCACTTTTTGCTTTAGGCTACAGCAAACAAATACATTTTAAAAAGTTAAACTACAGGTAAATACTGATAAGATATTCCTGAACAGCTTCTTCTGAGAAAGATCAATAAATATCCAGCGCAAGAGGTTACACTGAGAGTAAAGAGAAATAAGATGCTGAAAGTGATGCTAGGAATGGGGATTTCCGGTGGTCAACAATGGGAATGGGGATTTCTGGTGGTCAACAATGGGAAGGCTAGGCAGTAGTATTTTTAATTTCTGTGCTCACCTGCAGTATTTGATTTCCATTAACCACAGTACCATTCTGACTGCCTTGATCCACAAGAACATAATTCTGCAATTCGTGATCAAAGTATACTTCTGCATGAAACTAATCAGAAAATAAAGTTAATATAAAATATATTCCTATTAACACTGCCAAAAAACAATACAGATAATTTTTAAACAGAGCGACTCAATTAATAATTCCTCAGGTCACAGCACAAATGGCAAATAATTAATTACCTTACTAACTCCAACTTCTGGAATCTGTAGTGTGTGTTCCATACCCTTCTCTCTGTAAAGGGAGGCAAGTATTAATGGTCATAGGGATAAGTACTATGAGAGGCTTCACTTAGTAATCCAAAGAATCATTGAGAGCTTGATTAGAGATGGCAAGTGAATAGTGGTTACAGAGTTGAACTAGGATCTGGGACACCCAGGTCTGAATCCCCAACTCTGCCATAGAAGCTTGCTGGATGATCTTGGGCCAGACACACACTCTCAGACTACCCTACCCCAGAGGCTTGTTGTGAGGATAGGAGAACAACGTCAGCTGCACTGAGTCCCATTGGAGAGAAAGGCAGGATATAAAGGAAGTAAATAAAAATATGAAGGCATGAATAAAAGAGTTTTTCCCATCTCCCTCCCCAACGTCTTTTTGAAATTGTTCCAATGACACGTTTTGGGGAACACAGAAACAAACCCCTATGAATAAATTTCTGCCAGAATGAAGGAAATGCTTTATTCTAAATGTACAACACAGTAGTACTAATTTGGTGGCTTGAGGAGAGCCACATTCACAGTTGCCATCATCCAGAAGAGCCATATTTACTTTCATCACTGGAATGAGGCCTGCGCTTGAGTGAACCTCACAGCTCACAAATTCCTCCAGTGGTGGCTATTTCAAGGTGCAAACCACCTGCCAACCACAAGCACCACTGGGCAAGGGCCTTGTCCACTTTACTGAAACATGGGATAGGTGCCACACTGGGCAACAGTGCTCAGAAGAGCCACTGGTGACTCCCAAGCTACTGAGAGAGTACCACTAAAGTAGCATGAATGTTTTAATGTAAGCCAATCTACAGCTTAAAATAACAATTTATATGTATATTGTGGAGACATACAACATATTTTCAAGAATACGCTTATAATTTAAATGTGAATATTTTTACAATATGATAATACAGCTTTTTCAATGTAACTTTATATCCAAACATGATGGCAGTCCTACTGTACCTGTCCAAATAATATACCTTTTGTTTACTACATCATTTGTTTTCTAATTTCAGTTTTGATTTTGAGGGAAGACCAATGGGCAGTATATTACAGTAGTCTAGTTTTGACCAGCTATTTCAAAGTAAGGGGCCATCTTACGGGCTAGGCTAAGTTGGAAGAAAGCCTTTGTTGCAGCTGCGTTAACTTGTTTCTCCAGCAACAACATTCAGTCCTGTATAACCTGTTCAGTATCTCCACCTTCCCAAACAGCACTACCTCTATCTTTTCAGGGTTTGTTTTCAATTTGTTCACTCTTAGTCAATTAACCACAGCAGCCAGGCAGTTATTCAGGACATCTACCACATTACTGGGAGATTTGGATAAGGATATGTAGTTGGTTGTCATCACATATTGATGTCAACTAACCTCAAAGCTACAAATGATTTGTCCTACAGGATTTACATAGAGATTGAAAAGCATAGGGGATAGATTTTTGCCCTGTGGAACTCCACTAAATAGGTCCCACACTTTTACAATACAGCATCAATTTTCCAATATTAGGAGGCACAAAGTATTTTACCTTAATTCAGAATCTATCCCTCACACAACATTCACTTCAAGCCACAGTAATCGTTTGGTACACATCCTTCAGTATCCTATTCTGGATAAGCTACTTCCTTCTACAGAGTTCAATATACATGAATTCTTCCCGGATTTGTCATGTAGGGGTTTTTAAAATTTTCACACACACTCCTTTAAGGCAAACAGGACTCACCAGCTAATTTGTTATAGTCAAAATGTGTATCAGGCTCACTAAAGTTATGGACCTCATGAACTAAAGCTGTTAGAAGATGCTGAAGGAAAATGAATACACTAGGTACAAGACATGAACACAAAGGCAGATAACTACCATGGTTTCACATGAGTGCACAAATTTCTGTTACCTTCCAATAGTGGCGGGCTTGACAGCTGTGATGATATACAGAGATCCCATCTGCAGAACTGGTGATCTAATCACAGTCACTCTAATACAAGGCGGCCAGATCTTGTCTCCATCTGAATTCATAAAAATAAACATTAGACAAAGCAATTTCAGCCTCTCTCTTAACTGGCAAAAACCTGTTAAAAACTATACAAACACATCCACCAGAAAAACGTTGACAAGTATATTTCCCCAGGTTTTACCATTAGGAGACCAGTGCCATAGAAACAGTACAGCACAATTGTTGTTGCTGGTAGCAAGTGAAGCCAACTGACACTCTTGTTTTGGACAGCAAAGGGAAAGCTAAATAGAGTTCCAAAAGTGATGCAACTACATCACTATCGGACATAATGAAAGAAAGAGGGCAGGTACACCCAAGAAAACAGAACTGTCATAACAGAGGAAAGACCACATCGGGGTTCATGATCTTTACTTCTTAGGCAGCATGCAGACTTACTACATGGCAACTAACTGACAGCTTAAGAACAACTGAGGCCTCATTTGGAGTACTGTGTGCAGGGTTTTTTGGTCGTACAAAAAGGATATTGCAGAGCTGCAAGAAGTACAGAAGAGGGCCACCAAGATAATTCAGAAGGCTGGAACACCTTTCCTATGAAGAAAGGCTAAAGAGTGAGACTTTTCACCTTAGAAAACTGACAACTGGGGGGGGGGATATGACAAGAGGTTTATAAACTGATGCATGGTGTGGACAAAGTGGATAGAAATAACTTTGTTTCTCCCCCAAAATAACTCAGGGTAACCCAATGAAGTTAGAGGACAACAGATTCAGAACAGAAAAGGATATAATTTTATGTACAACATATACATTGTAGAATTCATTGCCAGTAGATATAGCATGGATGACTTTAAAAGGGGATTTGGTAGCTTCATGGCAGATCAGTGGCTGCTAGCCATGGTGAAGCTTCAAGTACTGTGGCTGATACAATAAACTCTGTATGAGCTTAATGGGCTAGTCGCATCAGAGTGCATTTTTATGAGACACAGAAGAAACTAGTGCCGACCAGTAACTGTACCTATGAGTAAGAATAAACATATGGATTCAATATACATTTATCTCTTATTATATGTATAAATATTTTCTACTAACAAGTCCATCTCTTGTAGCAAAAACTATAAAACATCTTTATCCAACTGCTTCTGCAAAGATATAATCCATATGTACTTGTAATAATATTGGGAGACTAGACATGGAAACAGCATACTGGAAAAACTTTTACCATTTCACTGAAGACATTGATTTGAGAAATGAAGCATCAATGTAGATTTCCGTGTTTATTCTTGTCATTATCCTTTTTAGTTTGTTTCACAAACACTTAAGAATATTTCAAAAAAAGCCAAAATTCACCTTCGCTGTCAGTTTCTTCTGAATTCACAGTTTCTTCGCTTGTTACTTCATCTTCACTACTATAATCCTCCTGTTCAGAATCTGTAATTTCCCCTTCTTCTGTTTCACTTTCCGACTCCGTCTTATCATCATCCATAAGACCAGTGCATTGTTTGACCTTCTTGGTAAGATTTAAACTGGTGCCATTTGTGGTACTTGGTTCTTTGGATGACAGGCTGTTTCTTACATCCCTGTCCACTTTAGCCTTTTTCACATTTGGAAAATCTTCCTCTTCTGGAGAGCTTAATTCATTAGAGGTTGAAAGACAATTCAGAGTGCTGGATGATTTTTGCTCATCTGTATCCTGGGGATTTACAGAAAAATCAAACTTGAGGAATTTTAACATTTTTTGTAATGGATGGTTCCTTTTAAATAACCTGCAAGCAAGCTAGTTTATTTAAAGGTTATTTTGTGTGGAAATGTGAAACAGTGGGGTCAGTTGATATCCGTTCAAGTCAAACCATTCTAGTTTAAGACATTATAATTAAAGTCCTCTTCAGTGCTCAGAAATTACAATCAGTTTACCATAGATCTTCAGATCCCTTCATGACTTTTTGGCGATTGTTTTCATTTAAAATATTTAAAAAAGCAAATGATGTTGCTGTTTCTACATGTGCATTTGCAGACTTCTCTAGGTTGCATCTACTATTCTTTCCCTATCCCAGCAGGAATTCTTGTGTTTGTAGTATTCATTGCTTCAGTGGTCCACAACTACAATGGCCCGCAAGTTCACTTCAAAGCTGTATCAAGAAGAATATGGAAAACAGCCAAAACATACTGCCCATCCTCAGCCTTGAGATATCACATGTCAGCCTAGAACCATCTCTGAAGCTGCAGCAGGACTGGCTGGCCACATGGAAAGATATACCTGCTGAGTAATCATCTGCCACCTCATGCCTTCCTAACAGATTTAAAGGGATCCATTTAGCTCTCAGTATTAACACCATAACACTCTTCTTTATAAATCATCCAATACAAACAGCATTACTTAACAGTTCAAATAATGTCCCATGTAGAACTGTTAGCTAACAATTCCCATTTATTGCTGAAAACAGGAACGGAACCGTACAGTTACAAAATTAGTATATTGTGCAGCCTTGCAAAATTATCTTGCATAGCCAAGGAAATCTAAGGTTCACAATGCACGTCTGACTTATACAGTGCAGATGACTGTATAGTTTAAAAACACAAAAAAGGAAAGAGGAAACCTCTGAACAACAAGAACAAGGAATACAGGGTACCAAAGGTCTAAAAAATAATTGCAGAAGCATCAAAAATAGCAAAAGGTATATATATAATTCAAAAATTGCAAAATCTAATGGAAAATACAATATATTATTATTATTATTACAAAAGTACAAGGATGTACCATAACAAACTTACATTACGGCTCCTACCAAAAGGTCGATCTGTGTGAGTGTTGTTATATGCAGGAATGACATTGCAAAATGGGAATGGTCTCATTTAACTGGACTGATGTTATGTTTATCATTCTTCTTGCAGGCTTGTCTTTTGAAGTTATACTGTACTACATACTATGAATTTGCTTTTGATTTTCTGGTATATAAATATGTCTCTTATCTTGTATAACGTGTTTTAATTTAATGGTTTGCTGTATTTGGGTTATAAATTATTGTTTATGTACGACTGCTTGTAAGGCTTCCAAACTAACCAGTGCAAGTTCTTTTAAGACTTGTGAAGATTCATACATCGAAACAGGATCTTAGCCGGCATCCTGTCTTTTGTTGTGTGCTCGTCTCCAGCTCCTAAATTTTATAATAGAATTGCCATATTGAAGTTGTATATGATATCTGCATTGAAATTGTTATTTGCTGTATCTGGCTTGTAAATCTTTTGATAAGTGTTCCTATTTATTGCCATTTTTTATTTGTGGACACGTTGTGGGTACAACTTGTACTTTTGTAATTATAATGATAATCTTTTGTATTTTCCATTACATTTTGCAATTTTTGAATTATATATATACCTTTTGGTATTTTTGATGCTTCTACAATTATTTTTTAAACCTGTAGTTTAAAAACACTACAGTGTTTAACACCAAGCTATTTATCTAATACAACCAGATATTCTCCCTCAGTCCAGCAATTTGCTGATAATTCCCTCAAGTGTTGGTTTATATAACCTCAACTACTGAAGTGTTCCTATCACCCATCCCCAGCATCTAAGAAATAGAGCTTTGCATTTTTCTTTCCTAAGTGTAACAAGCTCTCATTAGGCAACAGGCATCTATTCTGGTTTTCTTTTTCTGCGCTCACTGAAATATGTATTTGTTGGATTAATATACCACCACTTCATTCACAAAGCCAAAATCATCAATGTTAAATACAGTCCAATTTTTTTCAGCAAATATTTTTCTAAGCGAACACCAAAATGTAGAAGTGCTCCTCATTCTCATTTCAGAATGCTAATCTATATGCAATGCTTCCTTTAGAACTTAATATTTATTAATATTTTAAAAAGCACAAAACGAGAAGCCTATGTCTTTGGATTTCCCCCCATGTTAACAGCAAGAAGCCCCCCCACACACACACAGTAAAGGGGAGAATACAGATGATGCCATGCCTCGTTGGTGCAGTTTGTGTGGCTCATGTTCTTCTCCAGTTTACTCCTGAGAAAATATAAATCTCATTTTCTCCAAAAGGGGAACTGCTGGACAGATGCAGGTAGAGCATCCATCTAGATGGTCCTCCATTGCTTTTGCACAGGTGCAACAGGGGGAGTGAGAGAGTGGCAGTAGCAGTGAATGGCTGGGAGGGGGACGCCATTCCCACATTGCTGTCTGCTGTGGCGGGCATGCATCTGTTATCCCTGTGTGGATGTAGCCTTTAGGGATATATTCAATTACTAGTGTTAAACTGTTAAGAAATATTAAACCCAGTGTCTCCACAGTTCCTTGTTTGGAAGTTGTTAGGAGGAGCAAGATTTCTTATAACTACAAACACATACAGTTAATTAAAATAATTACAACTTTTATTTAAGAGACAGAAATTTTAATTATAAACACTACATATTCTTTACAATTAAGCTTCATATATTTGATATCCCAATTTCACTAGCTATCTAATTATCCATCTTGCAAGAGGACCTGAATTTTCAATATGACAGAGAAGAGTTGGTTTTTATGCCCCACTTTTTCTCTAGCTTTAAGAAGTCTCAAAGTGGCTTACAATTGCCTTCCCTTCTCCTCCTCACAACAGACACCTTGTGAGGTAGGTGAGGCTGACAGAGTTCGGAGAGAGTGTGACTAGCCCAAGGTCACCCAGTAGCTTCATGTATGAAGTGGGGAAACAAGCCTGGTTCACTAGAGTCCACCGCTCACCGGAGGAGTGGGGAATCAAACCTGGTTCTCAAGATTAGAGTCCACCACTCCTAACCACCACGCTGGCTCTCAATAGGGAGAAAAATGCATCTCCTGCAGTAGGACTCTACTTGAAGACTCCTATATTAATATAAACACACAACTTTGTCCTGACTTTCAAACTTGAACCACAAAATACAGCATAAGGATAAATGGAGCTTTTTGGATTAAATATGATTTTTTGACAATGCAAGATCTGATCTTAGCTTTAGACTTTTTGTTTTGATACTGTACTGGGGGAAAAGCCTATCAAAGAAGTTCTTAGAGATGAACTTGTACAGCTATTTGCCCGTGTAATTTGCCATTTGCCCATTCCCCTCAGTAGGTAGGAAAGTGGCAAGCTTGGTGTGTGCTGTACCTTTCCTGTTAGTTTGCCTTAACAATGCTTCCTTTCTTCCACTACTGCTGTTTCTAATGAAACATTTTGCTGTGATGAGAAAGTTTCACAGACACTGTAATTCTGAGCTCCATTTGGAAACAGCAACAACATAAAGGAAGTGTGTACAGCCAGACAAAGAACACTGAGCACAACTACTTGAAGAGGAGAAGGGCAGTGACCCAACCAGGATCTTTTCAAGGTTGGGCTAAACTGTTCTTAAGTCACAGCAAATGTCTAAATTAGCAATATTTTCACCCAAACTGTTTCTTGCTATGTCAATTAATTTTAAGTTTCTCTCAGGACCAGATGTAAATATCCACTAATGATTTTTGTGCCATAACTCTACCTTCACCAGCAGTTGCCAATCCAGAAGATGAAATCTTCAGATTAGCCATGGTTTCTGTCAATTGATGTACCTAAAGATGAACAGCAGCAAACAGTAAACTATACAGTGTAAAAATGAAATTTGTATCAAGAGTACTATGGAAACATTCTGCTTCCAAATCAGCTTGTTTCCAAATTTTAAGACTGACATTTTCTCATAACTGCAAAAACAAACAAAAATCTTCTTGTATAATTCTTGCATATCAAAGTACACTGCCAAAGAGATAGTGATTTTCTATTCACCATGTTATGAATGCTGTGCAGTAGATTCTAGGGTTAGGAATCCCAGTTCCAACAAAGGGCCACAAGGGCATCCTCCTATCACAGTAAACAAGCAGTAACAGACAAAGATTGTTCCCTGCCTAAGCATTGTGTAGGCAGCACCCATGGAGGGGGCAGAGAGTTGCACCATGACTCCTTTTGTGGCATCCTATAAGATACTATCGCCTGGAAGGCAGGGTAGAGGGGGCTTGGTGTCTCCATTCTCTAGGAACTGGGTCTGTAGCTAAACATACATGGCTGAACTTAGAAACTTTACATAAAGAGATAAATTTTACCACAGTCACATATGGGGAATCTCAGGATTTCTTGGATGTCACAACAGCCATAGAACATACTGTTTCAATGGCTGTCATGTGTATGACCTGATCAGCTCACAAAACGAAAGGCTTACCTCAGCCATACACAAAGAGGCTTCCCCACATCCTGGCACAGCACCTCTCCTTCATTTACTGAAGAGCCGAGGAGCCTGAAGACCACAAGGGAGATAACTGGAACGCAAGAATGAAGCCTTTGCTATGGCAACGAAGATAGCTTCCACTTCACCCCCAATGAATCTGTGGTATTCTAGTTGGTAAATGGATCACAGCCGGATTACTGGTCTTTGGTCTATCCCTTCAAAAGACTCATCCATCTAGTCTAGATATAAATCACTTATGGGAGACAAAAGCCTATGCTAATAAGCGCCCTTGTCAAGCAGCTGCTTCTTGATATTACACAGATTGGTACTGATTGGTATCTGGCTTTTAATGTGAACAAGGTGACTGGAAAAATATATGCAACATGGGCTCTAGATCTTTACAAAATCTAACTGGGCATATTTCTTTTTTTCCTGAAGGAGGCAATAAATGTGCCCTCACAGTAGTGCAATATATCTAAAGCAACAGTAATTTGTTCCTTGCCTAACCAATCATAATTGAGTAAGGATGAACTCTCTAATCACCATCTACTTTCCACTCTGCCTTTCCTGGACAAGATGAAGGAGCACATTTTTATACCATAAATCCAGGCATTCTTGGAAGACAAACATTTACCTGATACACTGCTATATGGTTTCTTCCCTGTTCACTGGACAAGGACTGCCTCAGTAAGCCCTAGTGGATAGTGTTTTTCCTAGACCTTGGTAGTTTTTGATATAGGAAACCATGATATTCCACTGGAATACCTGTAATATCTAATGGAAACCAGAAGAACTTCTCTGGAAGCATGAAATGGACAGAGTATGTGGTATACACACACAGTTAGCTGATGGTACACTGGGGAAAACCCCCTATATCTTTTAGTTATGGAAATATCTTGTTTTTGTAGAGCAGAAGATATTTCCCGCTTTGTGTCATGGTATATATTGTTCTTTTAGAGCATCCTTTCATAAATGTAACAAGTGCAGCAGCACTTGTGATATTGCTGGGGACTAATTTCAGCTTTTCTAAGATAAGGCTAAAATATTATTAAAACCTATAGAACTAGTGACCAGGTAGCATGCACAAAACGAACATATTAACAAAGGACTGTCACACAGATACAATATTGTCTCCAAAACTTTCAAAGGTGCCTCTGCAATCAAGCGGTCTTGCATTTCCAGGCTAACATGGCTACTCTTCTGGAATCAGTTGAAGAAAAACTGCTACAGCTATGCATTATTTCTTGAATGAACTCAAAAAACATGAAGCACAGAATTCATTTAATTCCGGAAGTAACACAGTAAAACTAGGGTATGTTTCATGTACATCTATGTCTCATAGATATCTTGCTGTCGAAATCTATTTGCAATTCTGTTTACTTACATGGCCTAGTACAAATTTAAATAGCTTCTCAGACAAAGTTGTACATGGTCACCTTTTGCACCATTTAATGTCAGACAATATATTCAATGTTCATTCATAAGATGTAATATTTACTAAAATATTAAATCCTAGATTACCTGACCCTGAAAAGTCAGAGGTACTCTCTGTAGTATCTAGTTATATGTACTAGTGAACTTTAGATGTTCATCTTAATCAGTCTTACTCTTTTGGCCTGTACAGACTCAGAATTGGAATGAAAGTAATCACTAGCGCTATTCCACAAGTACAAGCATTACAGAAGAACTACCATATTGCTATTAAAGAGAAATTCTGTAACAATTTTCATGCTTCACCTGTGAACTTGAACTAGTAGAAACACATCTTCAGATTTAGTTTAACTTCTCTCACACACCATCACAAGGTACAAAACACCATTTCCATGAGTGGAAGATGCTTTCTCCACGAAGAAGAGTACCTCTGGATCTGGCTCACTGTCACACAGCACTCAAGTAAACAGCAGGTGACATGTAGCAGATTCATTATAATACCATACATTTTTCAAAAGCAACTGGCTTGGGGACTCTTATTTGGATCAGGGTCATGGCACTAGAGCAAGAACAGGGTAACACTCTCCCCCCATCCCCAGTTTCTCAACAGGAAACCAGTGCCCTCAATTGTATTAACAATAATACAAAGAATAAAGTGTAACAATGGGCTTCTTCCCCCCCCCATTCACATCTGACTTATCATGATCCCTGGGTGGGGTTTTCAAAGTAAGAGACGTTCAAAGGTAGTTTGCCATTGCCTGCCTCCACATCACAACCCTGGTATTCCCTGGACGTCTCCCATCCAAATACATGCCAGGGTCGACCCTGCTTGGCTTCTGAGATCTGACGAGATCAGGCTAGCCTGGGCTATCCACGTCAGGATAAGCTTCTAGCCATTATGAAAACAAAAAGGATTTAAAGGATTTAAGCATTTTTAGATTATTGTAGCAAGTTCAAACTACAAGTAAACTGAAGAAATCTGAACAGGCAAAATGAATTCTCCATTTATTGAAAAGTTACTTGAATGACTTCAAATTCTAAACAAAGCAGACAGAATAGGCCTGTAAATTATTCACTTTGCCTTTCAACTTCCTTTTAAAAGACTTAAGATTTTCATAGCATTTTTGAACCAGCATATAAACAAACAGGCACAAACCCTCTTTTGATGGAATCTGCGCAGATATATTTTAAAAATCTGGCATTAGTCACTCCTAATACCACCTCCCCTAAGAACTCTTTTAAAAACCATTTGGCTGATGAATGGAATGTCACAAAGGTTAGAATATTTATTCTGTGTAACTATTTTGTTTGACCCATAGACCTGCAGCTGTTCATTCATGTTCACATATCCTCAATGCCTACAACTGTTGGAATTCTCTAAAGAACCAGTGAGGATTTTAAAACTTCATGCCTTATTCTGAAACATTCACTATCAATCACAATCTTGCTTTTCCATGTATGAGGCACGTATGGTATCTCACTTTCATTCTTCCTGATGATTCTGCTGAGTACATTATAAATTAATTGAAACAAGACCATCTACATGGCCTCTCTATAACTAAAGAGTGTTCAAATCATGCTAAGACCAGAGCCTAACAACTTTTGGGTGTAAAAAGCTTTTATTCCGTGACCTGGGATGGGAATGTCCCCCTCCCCAACACAGAACTGGTGGCTACTGTGGGACAGAGGAGAGGTCATCACGCCAGCACCCATTTCTGAAGAGCTGCCACATCAGCTGGCCAGTGGCAGCTGGGAGGAGTGTGTAAGGACTGGGAAGGCTCCTGACATCTCACAAGGGGCTGTGAGAGTACAGGGCACATGCACGGCTCGCTGAGCCCACCTGAAATCTGACCGGAGGTATTACAGGAGGATGTGACTGGCTACCCACTTCAAACAACACAGGACTGGTACTGATGGAAGTAAGAGGATGACAGTGTGGACAAATCCTCTCACTCCTGGTCAGAGAGAGCTGCAATGGGAGTCATGATGCATCCACACCCTGGAAGGTGAAGCCCAGAGCTTCAACGGGGCTTCAAACATTCCCTATAAAATAAACAAATCATTGACTACACTCTGGGATACAGGAGAGCAAATATGGAGGGTGGGGGTGGTTGGGCACCATTATGTGCGAATATGTACACACAGACTAGTCTTTTCTACCACCATTCCATTTATTTTTGCTTGTCTGGAAACCACATCACTTTTGTTATTGCAGTGAGAATACTGCAAATGCACAAAATGCAAAAGTGCACTCTTGACAAAACATCAAGCACACAAGGAGAAAAGTGGGCTTTCTTAAGTATGCTAAACATACAAAACCAGCAAGGGATAAGTACTACTAACAAACATACAAACCAGTTTTGCTAATACACACTATCCGTAACGACTGAATATAGATCAAACTTGGACTGATTTTTTACACAGATGTCAGCAATCAGCATCTGTCCTGCAACTCTACCAAGTCCTTGTTGCAATGCAAAGCTCACTGATCATTAAATTCAAGCCATTAACTAATACAAGACAGAAAACTCTAACAGTCTGTATAATTTAAGTGAGAAACATGCAGAGAACATGAACAGTGGCAAAGCCCCTGCAGCAACAGATAATGAACTGAGCTACAGGCTACAAACAAAGCAGAACTGGAACCCCAAGTAAAATTCAGGCTGGCAAGAAAATTTCTCCCAACTATCAGCATAAAGCAAAACCCACATATATGTGTATAATTATTATGCATCTCACACACATTGCTAAGCCAACTAGCCCTAAGCAGTAGCAGACCTTAATGACTTAGAGAAAAAGGGAAAGAAAAATGCTTGTTGACCCCAGTTTGCCTTGAGACACCAGAATATAAGCCACACACTACTATCCTTTATAGTTTTATTGCTCTTCTCGCTGCCCGTGTACCCGGGGGAAACGGGGACAGGAGGCTGACTAATGGCAACTCTTCTCCCCAGAACGCCCCGGGAACACCTCCCGGGACGCCCCACGGAACACTGATGTGGGCCTTTACACCGGTGAGACATCGGCGGAAGGCCCTGTTGGCATCCTGGAGCAGCGCTGCCGGCAGCGCCCAGAGACCAGTGTCCGGGCCTCCATGCCGGCACTAGGGACACTAACGCCATTGTTAAGTATCCTGGGCACTGGTGCCGGGGGCCCTAACACCGGCGCAGTGCCTTCCTGGCCTCCTAAGGGCTTTCGCCCTCGAGGCTCAGAAATGCACTGATAATTTCCAACCTAACATTTATTAAGGGCTGATTTGTGACTATTTGTTCTTGCATTCACAGGATTTGCCTATCTACTAGCCTCTTCTTCCTCCTACTGCCATATCTATCTCACTCAATATATACCTGAATAGTACAGTTCTATTGCCTTATACAGGTTATTGTAAAACAGTGCAATTGAATAAATTTCAGCATTTTCACTGTCCATGTTTAAAAACCATTTAAAGTTTACAGTATGTAAACTTTTCCTTGAAGTGTGGGCTATATTCATCAGAACTTTAAAAAAAATAGGCAGATAGTAATCTTTATATAATTTGCCACAGACCCCATTATAGTTTACTAAATAGTCATTTGTTTAAAAAATACCTTGTGTTCATTTGCCTTAGGCCACTCAGCATCTCTCCTCTTCTTTTTGCTTTTTTTGTCTTTGGTCTGCTGTGCAGCTGAAGTTCCATAAGACTGTAGATCAACACGAGAATGGAACTGATAGCGGCCACTTTCAACATCACAGTAATAATAAATTCCAGTGGTTGGATCATAATAGAGTTGGGTTTCCTTTTAAAACAAAAAGAATAAAATATGTCTTAACACAAAACAAACTGTGCATGAAATACCAATTTCAAAATGAAAAGCATGTGAGATTATAGAAAGGAAATGGAGTGTTATGAAGAAGAAAGGGAACATTTACATGAGCAACAGCCACAAAAGCTTCAGTGAACTTAAGGATAGATGGACTCACATTCTAGCTGTACCTGAAGGAGTTGTGACTCACAAAAACTCATACCCTGCCAACCCTGCCAGGGGTAGTCTTTAAGGTGCTACTGGACTCTTGCTCTTTTCTACTTCTACAGTGAACTAAGTCAGAGTTTAACAATCTCACTGACAAACATATGTTTTTTAAAGGATGTTAAAGAAGATATTTGTAGGACTCAAAATGCAATACACAGGTGAACAAGGCCATAACACATACAAGTCCCCCCCCCTTCTTCTGCATGCCTACAATATAGCTGCCTTGCCACTTTTGGGAAGAAAAGCAGGCTAACAGGGTTTTGAATAAAAAAGCAAGATGCATCAGAGCAATATATGCAAACTAAGCAATGATGTAGACGTTAAAAAACACATGGTTCAGTCCCCCAGACTTTGGGACATCAAAATTGTGCATTTTAAATATGACAGTAATTCCTGGCCTTTGAATGCATACCAGAATACTCCACAATTGTATTATTAATCTATCACATCATATCTTAGTAAGCAAACTTATTTCTTCACTACACAGTACAGAGCTGCTAGAACATGTACAAGTATAACCTCACAGTATCTAGGACATCAGCGTATGATCATGACACTGTAACTCAATGAGACCTGCAAAACATACCGAACATTTTATGTTCTATGACACGTGAGGTCACATATAAAAATGTTTTTGTTCTGCATAGCAAAATAACTCTTCAAAGTTAATTTAGTTAACAGATGCTCTGTTTTATTACTGGGTTTACTTTGTTGCTCTGATTACTGTTTTATCTGTAAGCTTGTATTTTGTCTCACTAACACTGTTAAGCAGTCCCCAAGCATTTTATAATGGAGAAGTTACTAGTAAACATTTTAAATACATGAAGAAAGGAAGTAATTATCATCCTTAAAAAGGTAAATATGGCTAAAAGGTAAAGGTCCCCTGTGCAAGCACCGGGTCATTCCTGACCCATGGGGCGACGTCACATCCCGACGTTCTCTAGGCAGACTTTGTTTTGCGGGGTGGTTTGCCAGTGCCTTCCCCAGTCATCTTCCCTTTACCCCCAGCGAGCTGGGTACTCATTTTACCGACCTCGGAAGGATGGAAGGCTGAGTCAACCTTGAGCCGGCTACCTGAAACCAACTTCCGCTGGGATCGAACTCAGGTCGTGAGCAGAGCTTCGACTGCAGTACTGCAGCTTTACCACTCTGCCCCACGGGGCTCCTAAATATGGCTGGGTGTGCATAATTTTCAGAATTTCAGAGGGTCCAATTAATCAAATATTTGTACAGCATATGTGCAATAAATAATCAAATTCTACATCTAGTCAACTGACCACCTAAATTTCCTATTATTGTAACAAAAGCAATTCATAAGTAGACAGGTTAACAGACCTGCCATAAATTACCATCAGTATATTACATTTCGTATGTAGAAAACAATGCATTTATAGAGAACAAAATACAATACTTACCGAGTTATAATAAAATCCAGTGCTGTGGTCATAATATAATCCAGTGCCTTCATCATATATAAATCCTGTTTGTGAAACAGCAGCTTCTGCCGCAGCCCTTAAACTTTCTGCTAACGTACCTTCTGCTAATGAAGTATCTTCTGGTTCCTAATATTAGAACACAATGTAAATGAGAATATTTATACATTTATTCAGCATGTGCATTTTACAATCTTAATTTTGTTCCTGCTCACTGCAGTCCAATGAGGTATCCCTGATATCATCTCATGGGGTGTAACAGCTCAGAAATAGTGATTTGTCAAGCTAGTAAGTTTCTGGCTGATCTGGGATCTGATTCCAGGCCAGGTGGTGTGGGGAGAGGCAGACCAAAGAACCTTGTTTGTGGGTTTCCTTGAGGCACCTGGTTGGCCACTGTGTGAACAGACTGCTGGACTTGATGGGCCTTGGTCTGATCCAGCATAGCTTTTCTTACATTCTTTGCTACAAGTCACTCATGAAGTGACCAATAATTTGCCTGATGGAGTATAGCAAATGTTGGGCAAGATAATTTTGTCAGGCAAGATAATCTAGAATGCTTCAGTAACAAAGCAGAATTACTCTGCTTAGCATCTATGGAGGTTTGCTTCTGCTTTTACCGGTAATCTGATTTCAGGTCCAAACTTTCAAGACCATTCAAAACACTGGCTTAAAAAGCAGCCAATGCAATCTAAAAAAGACTTCCCTCCAAAAACCCCTGTAAATTGTACCTTTAGTACAGAATAAATCAACCAAATGTGAATATACTTCCATTTCTTTTGTTAAATTATAGACACTGTTTCATACTACTTTAATTTGTTAGCATTTTCAAAAGAGCTGGGCCCTTTAAAAAAGACAGACTTCTGAAACTTATGTAATTTTCTTCATTCAAATACACGAACACATTACAGAACTAAACAATAAGGGTTTTAAATTGTACTTTGCATGTTTTAAATTTGGATTTGTAAGCCACCAAGGAAAGGTGGGCACCTGGCTAGGTCAGGGTAGTCTGATCTCATCAGATCTCGGAAGCTAAACAGGGTTGGCCCTGGTTAGTATTTGGATGGTAGGCCACAAAGGAAGTATAGAGTCGCTATGCAGGGGCAGGCAATGGCAAGCTACCTCTGAATGTCTTTTGCCTTGAAAATCCTAAGGGGTCACCCTAATTCAGCTGTGACTTGACAGCAAAAAAAAAAAGGATATGAATATTTTAATAGATAAATATAACTTTAGAGGTAGGAAGTTATGTTTCCCACTAGCACAGGCACAAAATTATGCCACTACGAAGGCAACAAGAACAGTAGAAAGGATTTTGATATAAGTGGGGTACAGTATCACTTTTGTGTTGCACATGAACATGCTAGGCCCATCAAGTCCAGCAGTCTGTTCACACAGTGGCCAACCAGGTGCCTCTAGGAAGCCCACAAACAAGACAACTGCAGCAGCATCCTACCTGTGTTCCACACCATCTAACATAATAGGCACGCTCCTCTGATACTGGAGAGAATAGGTATGCATCATGACTAGTATCCATTTTGACTAGTAGCCTTGGCAGCCATCACCACATCCTGGGGCAGGGAGTTACATAATTTAACTATGCGTTGTGTAAAGAAATACTTTTTTTTCTTACATCCTCAGCATCACAAGAGAGGATCAGGCTATAAAGCATAAAAACAAATTATTTTAAAGTATCAATAATCCATGTGAATCAACACAGCTGTTTGTAGAACAGGGAAGCAATTTCACCCCGTTCCCCCCTCCCTACTGCAGCCCCCCAAACCCACACAGCTGTTTGTCCACATGGGTCCCCTGACCCCAGCAAACAGCTGCACTGCTGAGAAATCAGTTGGATGCCTCTGTCTCCTTGGAAAAAGGAAAGGATATCAAAACTCAACTCACCTGCACATCATGAATTACATTATCCTGCATCTCACGTTCATTGTGGCTTGTACCATTAACAGCTGAATGATCACTTAATGGTAACTGCTCTGTACCATTAGAATTTGAGCCTTCATGATCACTATTTGGCTGTACCGGCTCTCCAGATAAATCAGGCTGAGGCTCAGTACTGTTATAATAGCTATAATAGTAATAATCTGTTATAAAGCAAAAAGTTAAATTGTCAAAGCAGTTTAAAGTCAAATTCCAGGTGCATATTAGCATTAAACATACATTACTCTAAATATATCTACATCTTTTCAAGCATATGAAAAGTTTAATAACTTTTGCACTCTTCTTTACATAAGCACTTAGCTGTTTGGAAAGAATTCAATGATTGCTTTCTTCACAGTAACAACTAAACTCCAACAGACAATTAAGTACTTCTGCATAATGATTTGTATAACTAAGAAACAAAACAGATGACTGTCTGTCTTGTGGCACAGAGTGGTAAGCTGCAGTACTACAGTCTAAGCTCTGCTCATGACCTGAGTTCGATCCCGATGGAAGGCAGTTTCAGGTAGTCGCCTTGAGGTTGACTCAGCCTCCCATCCTTCCATGGTTGGTAAAATGAGTACCTAGCTTGCTGGGGTAAAGTATAGACAACTGGGGAAGACAATGGCAAACCATCCCATAAACATACTCTGACGAGTAAATGTCATGATGTGATGTCACCCCATGGGTCAGTAATGACCTGGTGCTTGCACAGGTCATTACTTTTTAATGTCTGCCTCAAAGATCATGTAGTTTAAAAGTCAAACCATCCCAAAAGTGAAGGAAATTACAACTGGCAAAACAAGATAAACTCAATGTTAGAAGCAGAAAAGAATGCAGACATTCAGCATAACCTTATATGTCCAGCAGCCAATACAGACCAAAACATCCACAAGGGGTAAAAGAGGTACTAAAGTTTAAGTCCCTGTAAACCTGGGAAAACCCCAGGGTTGCAAAAAATACCAACAGTTTTTTTTAATTATTGCTAAAAAAAATCCCGAAACAGGAAAAGCAATCTGAATGCACAGATCCCAGGAGATGGAATCTTTGGGTTACATTATGGGTTATTAGAGCAACCCAAACTGGGACCTGTAAACATGGTGCAGAAAATGTGGCAAGTGTGAGGAAGAAGAATTGGTTTTTATATGCTGACTTTCTCTACCACTTAAGGAAGACTCAAACCGGCTTACAATCACCTTCCCTTCCCCACAACAGACACCCTGTGAGGTAGGTGGGGCTGAGAGTGTGTGACTAGCCCAAGGTCACCTAGCTGGCTTTATGCGTAGGAGTGGGGAAACAAATCCAGTTCACCAGATTAGAGTCAGGAGTGATGGGAAGACAAGGCGAGGAAAGGGCTGCAAGTTGGGGAGTAAATAACACATTGCTTAGGGTAGCAAAGATATGCAAGAACACAGCAGAAGTATTACAAATTTGGACTGACACTTCCCCCATACGTTTGGTAGCATATAATAATGCAAAGAAAGCACACAGCATGAAACAGCCAAAGTTGCTGTAACTGGCATAATCAATGCAATAATTTACAATTTAAAAAGGAACATGTACCAGTTTCTTCCCTATCCCCTAAAATAATCTATATTGATTGATTTGAGGGAGCTATCTTATGTCATATAGCAGTGGTTCCCAACCTTTTCAAGATGGTGACCCACAAGTCCAAATTTATTTGGTATGGTGACCCAGCCAGGGCTGGCTCAAGATTATTTTGGCATCCTAGGCAAATTATAACCTTGGCACCCATTGACTTCAGCATTCCATTTCCTACTGTGGCTAACCAGATGTTTTTGAGAAACAAACATCACAAAATAGGCACAGCTGCTCTCACGATGAACCCCAAAACAAGCAGAATTTTTTACACAGCCTTTGCCTATGGAGGTTTTGTTTACCTATGGAAGTTTTGTTTGTCTATGGAGTCTTTACCTATGGAGGTTTGACCACCCTCTCCTTCTCCATTACTCCCTCTAATTCCCCCATAAAATTCTAAGAAACTCACTCTAGTAACAATCAGTACATGTTTTACTTGATCAACTTGTATATGCAGTTGGGGGGAAAAAACCAAGTAATGTTATGACATGGAAGATACAGTTTCCAGAGTAGGAACTTGGTTTCCAAACTACAATAGAGAGCACAGAAAGGGCAGAGGCAGCCATTAGGGAGGGCTGGCCTGTGGCCCACTTTCAGAGGCTTTGTGACACACTTCTGGTTCCCAAACCACAGGTTGGGAAACACTGCCATATAGCAATATCAAGGGCACACAGAGATGCATTCTAATTTGATTTCACATTGAGCACTGTGTTTTCTTGGGAGACCTGCAGAAACCTTAACCTGAATATATTTTGGAAATGGATGAGGCAAAGTCTTTCCATTTCTGCCAGCACATGGTAGCTAGTAGGAACAATAATAATTTACTAAGTTTTCCTTTCTAATCACTTTGTTACCCTGAACAAAGGCAAAAAGCAAGCTCAGATAAATAAAATTTTAGCAATTATATGCTTGACAGATAAGCAAAGGAGAATTAGTAAAAAAAATTACTTAATTAACTAAGTAATTTATATTTGATAGCAATATTAAAGGAGTTTAAATAGTGCAGTGTCAGTGACGTCTAGTGGCTAAGGAGCTGGAGCAAGACCAGGGCGACTGGGGTTCAATCCCCACTTTGCCATAAAGCCCACTGGGTGACCCTGGGCTACTCACTCTCTCTCAGCCTAAGTTACCTCACAAGTTTGTTGTGAGGACAAAATGAAGGAAGAGAAAGTAACTCTGTGCTCCCTGGATGAAAGACAGAATAAAATGTTAAGAGAGCAGCCTCTAGAATTTTTCTGCATCTTAGTACAGAAGTTACTTATTGGGAAAACAAATGCTATCAACAGGGTTTTTATATTAGTAAATTATAATGATGGATCTATTAGCTACCTGCATGTGACCATGCATCATAGTCTTCAGTTTGCACTTCTATACTGGATGTTGCCTTCTCGCTTCTTTTTCTATCATTGCTCTCCTTACTGAGTACTTCAACCTACAAAACAAAACAATAGTATCTATTACAGCATACTAAAATCCATGAATACCATTACAGCTGGTTATCTTACTTAAAATATTGGTCATTAGGAAAGCAGCCATTAGGAAAGGTGGTAGAAGATATGACAAGTGACAGGGTGAAAGATGGAGAGGATGATGCTAAGGGTACACTTGGACGTAAGATCTCAGGAACAGTTCAGAATGACTAGCCAGGTGTGGGATGAAGCAAAATGAACGCTTACAGCGTACTCCTATGCAGTGCCAGCCCAATCTGAGCCAACCAAAAACCAATTAGTTTTGACTGGAATTACTCCACATAGGATTGCACTCTTAATATGCACTAAACCTTACCAAATTTTTCCTAAAATAAATAGATCTAATTGCTGGTTTGATGACGAGTGTGGGACATTAAAGACAAAAATCCATCGTAAACACTGTGAATGTAAAAGGAGTAATGTACCAAATGCCCTTAGGGACCTATTAAATTTAAAAAATAATTATAAAAATATACTAAACAGGAAAAGAAGGGAGGGAACATATAAGATTGCACTCTTAAGCTGCCCAAAACCAAAGTAGTAGAAAAGGGCAAGAGTCCAGCAGCACCTTAAAGACTAACAAGAATATTTTCTGGTAGGGTAAGAGCTCAGCTCACTTCTTCAGATACCAAAGTGTGAAACACATGCTCAGCCTGACACATTGGTGCCAGACAAGGAATACACAGAAAGCACGTATTTTTAATCGCTAAGCAGCAACCAGAAAAACCAACAGGACAGCATTTCCAGGGCAGGTGACGAAGTGACTGACAAAAGCGGCGATCCTTGCCTGTCAATATACTCCCCCCCCCCCCCCGTACCTCTCTCCGTAATTTGGCCGCGCTGGCCTGGGCTTTGAGGCGCAGCTTCTTCTCTCGCTCCAGCCGGCTCCGACAGGCCTCCAACTCCGCCTCCAGGGCCGCTACCTTTTCCCGCAGGGCCCCCGACTCGGCGTCCGGCTCCGGGGACTCCGCCATCCTTGCGCTGCCCCCTTCTTCCTTCCGAAAGTGGGTGTGTTTGTGTGTATCCCCCTCAGAGACGGGCGCTCAACCGCCGGACGGCGCGAGACGGAGCCCAGCAACGGCCGCTCTCGCGGCCATGGCAGCGCCTGCGCGGACACGGCAGGAAAGCCCCCCCCCCGCGCGCGCGCTCGGCCTCCCCTTTCTTTTGCGGGTCTCTCTGAAAGGATTCGAAAACAGCGAAAAGTTTCTCGGGGCGTGGAACGACCAGGACGTAATCCTTGCGGAAATGACGCCAAAACCCGGAAGCTCACAGAGCAAGACTAAGCATAGGCCGGCACTTCCGGTAACAGATGGGGGAAAGTGCGCTTTGAGCGGAAAGGCTGTTTTCGGCCGTTTAGCAGGTGACCTGCCTCAGATTGAAGGAAAATAGTCGTCCGTTTAGGTAGCTTAATCCTTTTTGCTTTGTTTTGTTAAGACCAACAAAACTTGTCCTGCATCTTTAACTTGCTAAAGCAAGTGTGGTTTTTGTTATATGAGGATGGGCAAATTGACGGAATTCCTTCATGGAAAAGATATGGAAGAATTTAAAAAAAAACATGGTCTAAGGCCGCCTCATATTGGGATAATTTGGCAAAAATGGATTTTACAGTATTAATTAACGAGTTATAGAAACTAGTTTTTAGTAATATTATATGTTTGTGTTGCTAAGCATAATAAATACTGTTTAGACACTTCTTCGGAAGTCGGGTGAAGGGTCACTTTTTTAGGTTGGAGGGGGAAGGGGTATCTTTTTTGAATTTTATAATCAAGCAATCATGAATGTAATAATTAAGATATATAGATACCCTTCTGTATTTTGTTTTTTGTTTTTGTATTTTTTATGTTAATTTCATTGTGTTTGTTTTTTATGTTTTGTTATAAAAATTAATAAAAATTTATATATATAAAAAAGCAAGAGTGGTTTTTTTTGCCATTTGCATGCAGGAAACATTGCTTTTTGAATTTTTAATCATCACACAGCCGTTAAAGGCACAGGTGCATCATCGTCCTTTTAAAAAATTGAAAGATAGTACAGCCAAGAAAAAGAACTAACATTTTTTCTAAAATATGAACTGGTAGCATTCATTTGCTACTGAAAGTTTAGGCCAAGGTAAAGAATAACAATAGTGAATACATATATGTTAACAAGTAGCTAATCTGTTTTAAGGGTTCCTGGGCTGGATCCTAATTACTGGCAGGGGAAACATAGATCTTCCCTTCATTCCCCCTCTTCCTCAGCAGACCCTTTCACTCCTGAGAAAATACATTCCAAGGGATGTGGGATACATATGGATTAATAGCCACAGAGGTTGAGGGCAGCAGAGGGAATGAGGAAGGGAGCAAATTTGCCCTCCTTTCATCAGCTCAGCTTCAGTGATGGAAGAGGTAAGTTGCCCTCCAACCTTCATGGAATTCACATGAATTCCGTGAGCCCAGGAATTTCCAGGGTCAGAAAGGAATGCAGGAGCAGAGAGGAACACAGCAAGCATCTAGGTTCCTTTCAGTAGTTGGCAGTAGTTAGGATCCAAGCTAAAGATTTTGTTTACCTAATTGTGACTTAGATGTCTTCATAATAGTCCAGCAGCCTTCCACTATGCATCTGGATGGAGGCCTGTATCTCTGATAGTTTACCACTGCCCTATAGGTCTAATCTGGCAGAGATATAATGTATAATCCTTTGATTACGCAAGTGTACACAATATGTGATGCTTGTGATTTTCTACTAGCAATGCTTGCCTGCTGATTAAAAAGCTATGTGTAAACCATATTGAACACAGTTATTTAGTGTTACTTTTTTTCTGACAGTGTAAACAACCTTTTATCTTCACAATCAACACTGTTAAGAAACTTATTTTCCACTGACCTGTTCAATGTATTTTAATAGGTAGAACTGTTGTTCTAATGCATTTGAATAGTTTATTATAAATTAGAAGTTGGTCATTGTCCTAGTTTAATTAATCTGAATTAAAGTGGATTGTGTGCCCCAATAAAGAATGATGATATTGCTGCACTTTATTAAATCAAAAATTAATAGGGATCTTGTCACATTTGCTCACTTTTGCTGCAACACAACTACCTTTCTAGATTTCTTGATTTAGTTATTATTTCATTCATTAATTTCTTTTGGGTATGTGTTTGTGCTAGCCTTATCTCATCAGATCTCAGAAGCTAAGCAGGGTCAGTCTTGGCTAGTACTTAGGAGATCACCAAGGAATGCTATGCAAAGGAAGGCAATGGCAAACCACCTCTTTTGCCTTGAAAACCCTACAGGGTTGCCCTAAGTCAGCTGCAACTTGATGACACTTTACACACGCACATGTGAACACATGCCCACACAGGATCATAAAAGGTATTTTGTATACATACCATGGAAAATACCCCATTATTTAATGTGCTTTGAAGGGAAAATTACCTTTCTGTCCTATTAGATTGCTGAATATTCTGGGATTTGTTTCTACCTTCAACTTCTACTTGTGTTTCCATTACTGTCCAGTAGATGGTAATGATGTACTACATTGGGTGTTGTTGACTTCTTGAAAGCAGAATCAATTTCAGACCAGCAACAATTGTTTTTTCCAGTTATAAAATATATCATTATATTATCTTTTTATCATTACTATTATTATCCTTTGCTTGTTTTCCTCTTCCTTTTCTGTCCCCTTTTGCTTTTGTGTTGGCAGTATCTGTATTTATCAAACTAACATTATTCTATAACAGTGTTTTAGTGAAATAAATAAAAGATAGATGTAGCCCAGGAAACCTGTTTGCCTTTTCATGCACCTATCAGATGAGAAGCTGCAGCTTCTCCCTTCTGTTGCTCTCCGCAATAGGGTTGCCAACCTCCGGGTAATAGCTGGAGATCTCCTGCTATTACAACTGATCTCCAGCCTATAGAGATCAGTTCACTTGGAGAAAATGGCTGCTTTGGCAATTGGACACTATGGCATTGAAGTCCCTTCCCTTCCCTCCCCAAACCCCACCCTCCTTAGGTTCCGCCCCCAAAACCATATGCAGTCATCTTATTGTTAGAAAAGAACTCTGTAGCGTTCGAAACCATGCATTTATTACTAATGGAAAATCTATTTTACAGGAATTTTATTTCTGGCTTATGTTAATACATTTATCACCAATGCTGTATTTTGTCTGCCAAATAATCTAGAAATGGTACCACTTACTTTAGCTGTAACATCCAATATGCTATACAATATTTTTATGTTTCTTAACATTCCCATCACAGTTGTAATGCATTTGCTTGATCTTGCCATTTTATTAACAAGAGTTTTAATGCATTTTATGTAATGGAGAGCATCAAATGCAATTAACATTTTATTAAAAATCCAAGACCTCCCTTCCAATTTTTTTTATCTCCATGATTTTAAAATGGTTTTCATTTATGTTTGTCTCAGTTTAATGTTTCTATTGGGTTAATATTGAATTGGAACCTACAAGTGGTGGTATCATTGTTAAGGGTGTTGGACTAAGATCTGGGAGACCCAGGTTCAAATCTCCGCTTGTGTCATGGAAGCTCGCTGGGTGACCTTGAGCCAGTCACACTCTCTCAGCCTAACCTACCTCACAGAATTGTGAGGATAAAATAGAGAGGAGAATGATGTAAACCACTTTGGGGAGAAAGGCAGGGTATACATGAATTAAAACTCCCTTCCGCTAAGTGAGAAGAGCTTCCTCTGTCAGATCTAAACTTCCTCACAGTGGAAGGGAGTCCAACCCCAAATTTTTAAAGTACTCTCATTATCTCAAGGCCACAGGTTAACAGGGTGGCTGATGACCTGGGAGAACGCCCTCCCCCGGGGGCCACTCCAGCCTAAAGAAAGGGATGGGTGTGAGACAGAGGTAAGGCAAAGGAGGGCTCACTGCAGCTAGAGACACATTCTCCTGGCCTTGGTGTGGTGAGGGGCGGAAAGCGCCCAGCCCAGCCCCACCTTGCCTGGCAAGTGACAGGATATGCCCGCCTGGCCACACCCTGCCCAGTTGCCCAGCTTGGCTGAGCAGGCACTCCCTTCCTACTTTGGAGGTGGGTGGGACCAGGACAGGCTGGGGGTGGAGCCTTTTCCAAGGCCATTTCTCCCCCCTAATCTGCCCTGCATGTTAAGTTACCATTGTGACATCACACCATATTCATTTGATGTGCTAATTTAATACAGAAAATGAGCAACTGGAAGCTGCTGGGAATAAACCTGAAACTCAGTTGCCAACCTAAAGTATTGCCCTCAACTGATGACATCCAAGTTAGACACCTAAGTTCCACGAGACAGGTTTTCACCATATCAGTTTCTTCGCTTTTAAATTGACCCAGTGGCTCCGATCTTGATGGGTTAAAGTCTTCTGACAAGCTTCACAGTTCCTGAGGCCTGCTGTCAAGTTTGAGACATAAGAATGAATAGCTAGACAAGAACAGTGTGGCTCCCCTCCTGCAAGTCTTGGAGGATTTCTACATGTCCAGTCGTATCATCTCTTGTCTCCAACAATTATACAGATATTTCTGGACAGGGTGTTTTGTTAACAAAGGAAGGACCACTCTGCAGCTTCCTAACAACAAGCTGTTGCCACTTTGAAGTAAGGCAAGTTTGTATTCACGCACACACAGTTAGCACTTGCTCCCAGTTAGACCTCTCAGCATCACAGACATCCAGGCAGCTGCTTAGTTTATTGGGATGCTAGCGTCAGTCCTCAATTCTTCACTCTTACAATCTAGCCTTCCCTACCTCCAAATACAGATTATCTGGTCTAGGTGGGAATATGCCAGGTATATCTCTGGTGCTATTTTGAGTCCTGTTACCAGATGCTACTAGTGAGAATGAATAAGTTTGAAAGTAAGCTATGGCTATAGCTTTTCTCCATTGCTAGTAGATGCTGCATTGATAAGAGGTAAATGGTTTTGAATTCAAGCTGGTTAGAGAGGGAATGCCAAAGATAAGTCTTCACCTGCTGGCAGAAGGCAATGATAAAGGGGAAGATAAAATCTCCCTGAAATGCTGCTCCTAGGGGAGTTTCAGGAATATCTGGGGGGATGGGAGTGGAGCTCTGCCACAGGACAGAGGAATCACCAAAAATACCCCCCTCCATCTGTGGAAACGTTATGCAGGATCCAACCTGTGGTAGCACAAGGAAAGCAGAAAGAGAAAATTGAAACACTGATGTAAAACAGTAGCATCAGAGACTACACAGCTACCTTGCATAAAGAGACAAACTTTAGTTTGCTCTGGATTATATTTTGTCTACACTTTTCCCTGTGATGAATGAACTGTGTGAAGATTCCCTCATGTACTTCAGACTGCAGTTGAGCATGCCACCACAAATCTTCCAGAAGATGGTTGTATTCAATAACAATTTGAGCTTGCGGCAACATGCATAGCTATTATAAATGCAGTCAAAATATAATCTGAGATGACAACAACAGCAGCAGCAGCAATGATAATAAACCTACTATGACCAAAGCAATTGTATGAATTGCCCTCTGCTGCCAAGACTGGAGTACAGAAGGAGAGATCCAGTGGCTACATTTATTAGTGTAGTCTCACATAGACTTAACATAATTGGTGATCATTTTATTCTGAATCTGCTGATATTTCTTCTTGATGCCACTGATAATTCATTATTAAAATATTTACATCCTGCCTTTCCCCATGGCTGCTTACAATATATGATAGGCTTGTGCATAGGCTCTCAGCAGGAGCCTGTGTTTAGAAAACTGACATACTGCAGGATGGGCAACAAATGGTTAATTTTTAAATATTCTAGGAATACATTTACTGCTTATCTAATGAAAGTATGTCATAAATACACAATAGTATTAAAAATGCACAGCGTCACTCACTGTCATGTCTATTTCCAACGTGTTCCTTAATCAATGAATCATTCAGGCATTGTGATTTGCAACAAACATATCTTCCCCTGCCTGAATAAGAAGAGGCTTCAACTGCCCTTCTTCATCAGCCTTGGACTTGGTCCTCCCCAAATTTGAAGGGAGTTCAGAGATTATCTCCAAGCATCAATCATAAGACTGTCTGCTAGTTCTACGCTTGCTTTCCTTCAAGGGGCAGATATACTATGGTCCAGAAAACCTCCTTCCTTGCTTACTCTCTTGGACATGCCTCAGCTTCTTCCAAATCCTGATTTCTCTGTGTGAATGTTGTTTGCTGGTTAAAGATGTCCCATACTAATATCCTTGTGATTAGTCTGAACAAATGCAACATCCCTCATTCCAGCCAGTATCCAGATCCCATCTGCTTTATTACTGGAGGGTTTTTATAATTAAAAAAAATATCATACACTTATTTTGTGCAGAGATGCGCAGGAAGCAATCCTAAATGAGTCTATTCATAAGTAAGTTTGATATTATTCGGTGGGCCTTACTCCTAGGAAAATGCCTTTAAGATTGCACATTCATACATTCAAACACTTACCTAATTTCAACCCTGGATGCTTTTTGATTCCACGGGAACTGTTCAAATGCACACACTCGTAAGGTTGCCAACCTCCAGGTATTACCAGAAGATCTCCTGCTATTACAACTGATCTCCAGCCGACAGAGATCAGCTCACCTGGAGAAAATGGCTGCTTTGGCAATTGGACTCTATGGCATTGAAGTCCCTCCCCTCCCCAAACCCCGCCCTCCTCAGACTCCATCCCAAAACCTCCCGCCTATGGCAAAGAGGGACCTGGCAACCCTACACACTCTATTTTTCCCTCCACGGTTTTATTCAGGTGTACAGGGATGCAAGGATCCAGAGTTGTATTTACACAGAATCACAGTGCAACCCTGTACAGAGTTTATTCTAATCTAAGATCTTAGACTAGAGGAATTCTGCATAGGAATTTCATTTCACAGGGTAGCCATGTTGGTCTGCAGTAGAACAGCTAGAGTCCAGAAGCACATTAGATACCAACAAGATTTTTGGGCTTTGACTCTCAAAAGCTCATACCCCACAAATCTTGTTAGACTCTAAGGTGCTACTGAACTCAAATCTAGCTGTTCTGCATAGGAATTGTACATGTTTTAGGGTCAGCCCGTGGTATCTGTGGAAACTTTGAAGATTAGTATTGGGACAACAGAGGACAAAATGAAATGAAAGGGCCTCTCATATAGTCATGCCACCTTTTAGATCCGAGATCCTCCCAAAAGGTTTCACCATGCTTGTTTTTCACAGTATCATTTACAGTATTACAGTTCTCTTTCTTACCCAGGAATGTACAAAATGGACAGCTTCCACAGTGCAGCTTCCTCATTTAGGCCTTGCCTGTTAATGTAGCAGCGGAAGGAACTTGGTTATGGTTGGTAGTATTTATACATGGAAATTACTGGAACTAAGTACCATGTACAAGAGGAGATGACTATAAAGAGCTTAGAGAACACTTTGGTTTAGAAAAGAGAGGCCTTTTATGTATGGATTGTTTCCATTGCATTCACACATACACCCCATCTACTTCGGGGCTTCGTTTTCATTATGCACATTTTCTCCAACCTTCAGAAGTCACTTTGCTCTCTCCCCGAGTTTTCCCCGTGTTTTCTGGATGCTATTTTACCCCGAGGTTAATGTCTGCATTGAGCCCAAATTGATTGCAACTCTTGTGCATAGTTTTAATTTGGGTTTGTCTCCCCATGCCCGCATTCTCACTTCTCCCTCCGACTTGCCTTTCCCCTTCCTCCAACCCCTCCCCTCGAAGCCATTTTGTGTGTGTGAGGCTGCTTCTTCCTCCATTCTCTATTGAACTTGTCCTCTTCATGCGCCCCCTGCCCAATTTTCCTTTTTTTGTTTGCGAACACAAGATTGGTGATAGAATGCTGAAGTACTACAAATGACCACACGAGTGTTCTTGGAGATGCTCTTACAACCTTCGGTGGGGGCTTTTGGTAAAGTGAGCGCAGAATGGAACTGATGAAGGGAAGAAAGAGAGCAGAAAGGGAGACAGTTAGGGACGAACACACACACACAACCAGTTGGGGGATGCAGGGGATTCTCCGCCCAAGCTTGCAAGGAGACAGGTGCACTGATCCTTGCCTGAGTCAAGGACATGTTCGCAAGCACTTGGGCAGGCAGAGCACAGCCAGCCAAGCCTCGCAGCTTGGTTGGGTGGGGAGAGAACAGAGGGTCGGCCTGGAAAGGGAAGGAGGCAGGCAAGGCCGAAGGGGAAGGTGCCTCTCTTTGAGAGGGAGAGGCTCCACCTCCCCTCACTTGGAGCAGCACCCCAGCTGCACTCAACCCAACTGCAGCATTCCATTCACCGCTGCCTCGAGTCGGAACAGAGGGGAGAAAGTGGCTATTTATTACAATATTTGTTTGGTATTATTCAAGGCCACACAAAAGCAGTTCATTATGTTCCGTAGTTGGGGGTGGAAGAGGGAAATAAACACTGCATGAGTGCCTTTTTTCACCAGTGATCTATCACTAGAGAGCATGCGTAAAAAAAAGAGTTGGCAAGCCATGACTACAACAGTGATCACTCTTCCATTACTTCAGATACTCCACATTTTTTCTGGTGATGCAGAAATTTCATCCCAATTATTCTGGGAATTTATTTGCGGAGGAAAGCTCCTGTGCAGAGTGATTTGAGAATTTAATTGTAAATACTGTGTATCAAGAGAGCAGCATGTCCAGCGGAAACAACCCATGCATAAAAGGCCAGAGTCAGGGTGCCCTGTCATCAACACAGAGACGTATGCTGATGGTGTCAGTTCTTCCCCAGGTTCCTTTTAGCAGGTGACAATGATCACTTTTATGTTAGGAGGGCACAATTTGCATATGAGGAGGCTGACTGTGGTGCGTCATGCAAGTTTGGTGGGAGTTAAATGCTGCCATTGTGGGAAAGCTGCAATTTACACCCCTTCAGACATTTAACCCAAGTGAATTTGGGCACAAAAGGCTTGACGCAACATATTGTTTAATGCTTCCTCCAGACCCTGAGTAGCAGGAAGTTCCAGACTAGCCTAGTTTGCTTTTGAGGAGTCAGCACTGGAGAATCAGTTTATATACCAATACAGAGGCCGCTTATACCAAAATCAATTAAAACACACATCCATAAGAAAGTTAAAAAGAATCATGGTGTTAAAAAAATATAAAACAATTTAAGCAGCTGCAAATTTGAAGAAATTCATTCATGTCATAAAAACTGAGCAAAAGGATCTAAAAAAAACCTGTGTGTTAAGTGCCGTCAAGTCGCCTCCAACTCATGGCAACCCTATGAATCAACGTCCTCCAAAATATCCTATCTTTGACAGCCTTGCTCAGGTCTTGCAAATCGAGGGCTGTGGCTTCCTTTATTGAGTCAATTAAAAACAACAACCTACAGGTGCATTAAAATCTTTAGAACAACACTAGGATCAAGAAAGTGTGATCATATACCAACAAATTGTGGTGGTGGTGAAATTAGTAAAGGTTTCTTAACCTGGTACCTGAAGCCTAACACGTTTTGTGTGAGGCGAGCAGCTCCATCCCCTCTACAACCCTAAATGGGTAAAGGTGACGAGGAAAGAGTTGTGAGCATTCCAGAGCCTGAGAGTGATGTGCTTCTTGCTTCTCACTGTTGCTTCTCTTGCTTCTCACTCTTGCACAAGGCAGCCCCAACCCATTGAGACAATGGAAAGAGTACCCAACTCATTGGGTTCTGTTACTGTTTTTTGTGGTATTTGCCATTCCATCAGGCTGTTTTGTATTTATTTGACGGAGTCAGCTTTTTAATGTTTTGGCTTACCTTTTGAAGCCACTAGGTGGTGCTTCTCTAATGCCTTTTCTATTCAGTTTTCTTTTTCTGCACTTCACTGAATTTTCTGCTGCTTTGTTTGTTCAGCTGATGATAAAGTTACTGTGTTACATGTCATTTCTTTCACCATGTATTTGTTTTTTCCCTCTGACTGAGGCTTGCTCATCTGACTCTGTTATCCTGTGAGGGTTGCCAACCTCCATTAGTGGAATTTTGTGATAATTAAATAACCTCCAGGTGGTAGCTGGGGATCTCCTGCTATTACAACTGATCTCCAGCTGATAGAGATCAGTTCACCTGGAGAAAATGGCCACTTTGGTAATTGGACTTTATGGCATTGAAGTCCCTTCCCTCTCCGAACCCCGCCCTCCTCAGGCTCCGCTCCCAAAATCTCCAGGTATTTCCCAACCCGGAGCTGGCAACCCTCTATCCTGCACACTTGCCTATGGCTCTATTTCTGTTTTATTGATTTTGCTGGATGTGTTGAGGGGGGGAATAGATGTTCTCCACATTTGCCATTGCTGTTTTTCCTCTCTTATATTATTTCTTGTTTTTGAGTGGGTATATTCTACTATTCCTTTCTTTTGGTAAAGGTAAAGGTCCTCTGTGCAAGCACCGGGTCATTCCTGACCCATGGGGTGACGTCACGTCCCGACGTTTACTAGGCAGACTTTGTTTGCGGGGTAGTTTGTCAGTGCCTTCCCCAGTCATTTTCCCTTTACCCCCAGCAAACTGAATTTTGAAGCCACTGCCTGAATCAAATAAAAATATATTCTTTAATCCTCAAAAACAGGACCTCAAAACTGAGATCTTAGTTAGCAATATTTCCCAACAAATATTAAATTATACATAAGTTTTCATGAGTGGAGTCATGAAAGATAGACTTTACTTGTGCACCCCATTTGTACATCTGTTTGAGGCCATATTACTGAAGGGCAGAGGCTCATAGTATGAGATAGGGGGTCCTTGCAAAAAGGCACATTCATTCTACCCATGCAATAAACAAGGGTGACAACACATTATTTATAGATAGGAAATGCTAGACCTCAGTCAATTCAGTCAAATTATTAGTGTTCCAATAGCAGAAGGAAATCTCTTGGAGATAGACTGGAGAAAAGAGCAATTCCTGATAGAGCAATATGAGAAATCCCAGATGATTCCTGTACAATCTCACTGAGCACTGAGTTCTGCAAGATATTTTTCACCTAAGTGAAAGAGCTCAGTATTTCACTATTTTAAGCCCCAAAACAGTCAATTTAGGGATTTTGTCGGATGTATGTTATCTGGGAAAATCATATAATCTGTATTGATTGATGAAGCTATTTAAACTATTTTGTGAAAATGAAATAATCAGGCAGTGCATACTGATTATGATGCTAAACTGAAAAAACCATTTGCTAGAACAAGATATTTCCAGGTCCTAATTAAGAATTGCCACTTGGTACCTGTTGCATAGTCATGGCAACAATCTTTAAAAAGCTCTTCCCAGTGGACAGCTGTACCACTAACGTATCTCCGGTTCACAAGTTGCGGCTTGTTGAGTTACTGGACTGGAACTATGTCAGAAAATTGAAGACATATTTCAGAGCAATCCTAAGCAGAATTACAGCTTTTAAAGTCCACTGAGGTCAAAGGGCTTAGAAGGCTACAACCCTGCTGAGGATTGCACTGTTTTTCTCTTTCATGCTTCAGAAAAAAAGACACATAATCATTGTCAAATCTTGTGAACTAAATTTCTATGAGCCAGCGTGGTGCAGTGGTTAAAAGCAGTGGTTTGGAGCGGTGGACTCTGATCTGGAGAACCGGGTTTGATTCCCCACTCCTCCACATGAGCGGCTGAGGCTAATCTGGAACTGGATTTGTTTCCCCACTCCTACACATGAAGCCAGCTGGGTGACCTTGGGCTAGTCACAGCTCTCTTAGAGCTCTCTCAGCAGCACCTACCTCACAGGGTGTCTGTTGTGGGGAGGGGAAGGGAAGATGATTGTAAGCTGGTTTGATTCTTCCTTAAGTGGTAGAGAAAGTCGGCATATAAAAACCAACTCTTCTCACAATCACAAGGATAAAAAAAAAACGGAGCGAAAATATCATCCGAACATATGAATAGCACATACATTTTCTGGTCTTCAATACAAAATAATGCTTACAATAATCTAGCAAGCATTTATTTAACCAAGGTTAATTTGCTTTGTAGAAAATTTCACTAGATGTAATTAAACTGTTCATTCTCCTAATATTTTACATCTCAAAGGGATGCTGTTCTTAATGGTGTTGTGAGAAATGTGGACGAGGGAGACCGTTGGTTCAAGAATATAGTCCTTTTAACTATAAAATAAGCCTGGAGAGAACAGACTAAATATACTTTCAAAAGTGAAAACAAATATTTTTTCTGTGTCTTATGTAACAGCTATTCTATGGAGGCCCTGAAATGGATGGCCCAGGCTAGCCTGATCTTATCGGATCTCGGAACCTAAGCAGGATTGTCCCTAGTTAGTACTTAGATAGGAGACCTTCCAGAAAGTCCAGGGTTGCAATGCAGAGGCAGGCAATGGCAAACCATGCCTGCTGATCTCTTGCCTTGAAAATTCTTCGGGTTGACAGAAGTCAGCTGTGACTTGCCAGCACTTTCCACTGCAAACAAGTCGATTAAGGTGCAATCCTAATCATAATCACACAGTGTAACTGTTTAGGAATGCATGTTTAATCAAAGAGAAGAAAAAGCAGATTTAGAAAAAGGGCCCAGCGACAAATCAGACTGTGTATTCAAGTCTTTCTTTCAGAGACCTGAGAATAATGCTTTTATCAGTGTCAAGAGCAACTACAGACACCAGTGACCACAGGAAGAGCTATTGTTCATTCTGCATTGGGGAGTGCTTTCCAATTAAAAAAGTACATCTCATAAAGAGACTCAGAAATGGACTTCATTGAAGAAGAGTTGAATGAAGCTACCCGAGATTTAACAACAATAGCCACGGTGATTTGTAATCATGAAGGGTGAGAGATAACACGTCATTTGCATTAGTAAAAATAGAACAGGGAGCAGAATTTACGCTATCTATATGCAACATCCTTTCTCTAAATCCTTCTTACTTAAAGAAGTCACAGCAGCCTCCACTCCCAGAAGTAAGACTGCAGTCTAAGGTTTGTCAGCACTGCCATGTGAAAACTTCCTTTATGTTGCTCCTTAGCGGCATAAGCTAATTAGAAAGCAACTTTGCAACAGAAGTCTCAACTGGACAGATGTTCCTTTCCTTACAATATATGAAATGCTGTATGGCCCCTATTCTAAGCATGGTTGCATTTAGACATGTAGAAGAAGCCTGTCCACAGCTATATACCACCAGATTAGCTCTTTCAAAGGTATAAAAATCAAATGTAGGGATTGAATCCAACGATCTTTAGTAGAAGGTGCTGGCAGATCTTTGCTGAAACCCTCCTCTGCTAGCAGTCCCTTTCCAATCCCAGGAAAGTATTTTTCTGGGGCCATGGGATCAATGTGCTAATAGCCACATGGGTAAGGGCTACACTTTCAAGATTTTACCCATTTTTTCCTATGGAGATTTGTGTATTTTTAATTATAATTAAAGATTATAATTCCTTAATTATAGGAATGTGTCAGCCCTTGGCCCACAGAACCAGAAATCACCACAAAGTCATATAGAGTCCAAACAGATGGCTTTTACTGGTCAATTAGGCATACAGTGCAAACGAATAAAATGACAGCTATGAGAGGCTCACTAGCTGGGAGATATTATAAGGCAGGGAAGGCGGGAGATTACACGTACAGGCTGAATACAGTTTCTCAGGAGCTGGGTTCCCAGGCCTAGGTATGCGACCTTGGGGGGCAGACAATACAACGCAGAGACAGAGGCAATAACGAAACCGAGATAGCAGCCTGACATTCTGCTCCCCTCAAGGCCCCCTCCCAGTTCGCAAGGGGGCTGGCCGATCTGGGTAAGCAATGTGAAAGGCGTCGACGAGGTCGGGGGCGGAGACATCCCGTGCACGTACCCATTCGTCATAGGCAGGGGGGAAATGTTTCCAACGGACCAAATATTGCAGGTTGCCATGGTGAACACGGGAGTCAAGGATCTTGGAGACTTCGAAGTGTTCCTCCCCCCCCACCATGATGGGTTGCGCAGGAGGTGGGTCCGGATGCCATCGTGGAGAAGCAACATGGGGTTTGAGGAGGCTAATGTGGAAAACAGGATGCACACGCCTCAAGGACTTGGGGAGAGCCAGTTCCACCGTGACAGGGTTTATGACCCGGGTGATGGGGAAAGGGCCAATGTATTTGGCACTGAGCTTATGGCACGGTTGGGTGGAACGGAGATTCTTGGTGGAAAGGTAAACCAAAGTACCCACTTGCAGATCACCCCCGGGGGAGCGATGTTTGTCAGCTTGTGCTTTGTATTTACGTTTGGCTCGGTCGAGGTTGCTAACGAGCCAGGGCCAAGTGGTACGGAGGGCGTGTGCCCAGGAGGCAATGTCGGGGTTCCCCTCCCCCTCTATATCATCAGTAGGAGCGATGGGACTGAAATCTTGTCCATACACAGCAAAAAATGGGCTAAAACCTGTGGATTGATGCATGGCATTATTGTAGGCATATTCTGCTAAAGGTAACAGTTCTACCCAGTTATCCTGGTGGTAGTTAACATAACAGCGTAAATAACATTCAAGTACAGCATTGACACGTTCAGTTTGACCATCAGTTTGAGGATGGTATGCACTAGACAACCCTTGTTCCACTCCCACCAACTTGAGGAAAGCTTTCCAAAACTTAGAAACGAAACCACTGCCGCGGTCACAAATTATCTTACGCGGAAACGAATGTAAACGAAAGATATGCGTCACGAAGAGGCGGGCCAGTTTCTGAGCAGAGGGGATTCCTGCGCATGGAATCAAATGTATTTGCTTAGAAAACAAATCAGTAACAACCCACAATACAGTTTTACCCCCACTGAGAGGGAGATCAGTCATGAAGTCCATAGCAATCACTTCCCAAGGTTTGCTGGGCGTTTCAAGAGGTTGTAGCAGTCCCGGGGGTTTGCCCTGCGATCGTTTCGCAGCGGCACAAACGGGACAGCTGCGGATGAAGGAGTCAATGTCGGAACGCATTCCCCCCCACCAGAACTGTCTGCGCAATAAGTGAAGGGTTTTCAGGAACCCAAAGTGCCCAGCTGTTTTGGCTCCATGGGCTAAATGTAAAACGTCCTTTCGGAGAGCCTTGGGGACATATAATTTCGAGTCCTTGTACCAGGATCCTCCTTGTTCCAAAACACCAGGAGGTAGGGTATGAGCGGAACGTTCTAAAAGGCACTGATCCCGAAGGACAGTTAAAAAGGACTCGGAAATGGGGATTTTGGAGGGGGCCCCCCCGTCGGCCATGGAGATCTTAGAAACAGTTATGGGGCTAGTGCTTACGTGCGGCGGCGCGCAGACTGCAGGCGGCTGGGCGGTCGGAGGGGTAGGAAGGGCGGGAACTCCGGTTTGTTGTGGTGGCGGCTGGGCAGCCGGTTGAGCTGGCGGAGCTTGTACGTTGGGTAAGGTGTGTTGATGCTGGGATCGAGTTTGTACAGCCAGCATAGGTAGAGCCCCACGTTGCATAGGGGTGAACAGAGAGTTGGTGGGTCTTTCGAGTTTTACCGGATATTGTGGTAAACGGGAGAGGGCATCCGCAAGAACGTTCTGTTTCCCAGGGACGTGCTTCAGGGTGAAACGGAACTGCGCAAAGAACTCCGCCCACCGTTGTTGTTTCGCCGATAGCTTATGGGACCCCGTGAGGGCAGCTAGATTTTTGTGATCGGTCCAAACCTCAAAGGGGACTTTAGACCCCTCCAAGAATTGTCGCCATAGAGTCAGTGCATGATGAACTGCTGAGGCCTCTTTCTCCCAGATGGGCCAGTTTAATTGAGCGTGCGCAAATTTTTTTGAAAAGTAAGCGCAAGGGTGAAGAAGACCATCCGGTCCTTGCTGGAGGAGAGCCCCTCCCATGGCTACATCGGAAGCATCGACTTGCACAATGAACATTTGATTTGGGTCTGGGTGCTGTAGCACCGGCTCCGAAGTGAAGAGGCGTTTGAGGGCTAGAAAGGCGGCTTGGCATTGCTCAGTCCATAGGATTTTCGCGGAGGGCAAGGCAGCCGAGCTTATTTTTCCCTTAGTTTTCAGTAGGTCCGTAATGGGTAGAGCCACCTGGGCGAAGTTAGGGATGAATCCTCGATAGAAGTTTGCAAATCCCAGAAACTGCTGGACTTGCTTCCGGTTGGTGGGGGGAGTCCAATCGAGGACGGCTTGGACTTTGGCGGGGTCCATGCGAAGACCTTGGTGGGAGATGATGTATCCCAAAAACGTGAGTTTGCTTTGGTGAAATTCGCACTTAGCTAGTTTTGCGAAAAGTTGATGGTTACGCAGGCGTTGCAGAACTTCCCTGACCAGAGCCACATGCTCGTCCATAGTTTTCGAATAAATGAGAATATCATCTAAGTAGACCACCACCCCACGATATAGAAGGTCATGTAGGATTTCATTGATGAGTTGCATGAAGACCCCCGGAGCCCCTTTTAATCCGAACGGCATCACAAGGAATTCATACATTCCGAAACAGCTAGAGAAGGCAGTGAGGTGCTCATCCCCTTCGCGGATACGGACTCGGTAGTAAGCTTCCACCAAGTCTAATTTAGAGAACACACGGCCTTCCTGTAATTGTCCCAAAATATCGGATATTAATGGGATAGGATAGGCATTGGTCTGGGTAACCGCATTGAGCTTTCTGAAGTCAATGCACAGGCGAAGGTCGCCCTCTTTTTTCCGGACGAAAAACGCGGGGGCCGAGTTTGGGGCATTCGAAGGGCGAATGAACCCTCTGGCGAGGTTTTTGTCCAAAAAGTCCCGGAGGACAGTGCGCTCGGAAGCGCTCATAGGGTAAATCTTACTCTTGGTTAATGTGCAGTCCTTTACCACTTCAATCGCACAGTCTGAGGCCCGGTGGGGGGGTAAGGCATCACATTCCTTAAGGTCGAAGACATCTTCAAAGTCTCGGTATACAGCGGGTAGAGCCGGTGGTGCTGGGGCAGTAGAGGTTAATGCTGGAACGGGCGGATATGGCAGAGCAAAGTTTTGCCGATGCTGGTCGCAGGTGGGACTAGCGAAGGAGATAGTGTTTGTATCCCAATCAATACTGGGACTATGTCCTTTAATCCAGTTAATTCCCAAGACCACTTCAAATCGGATAGGGGCTATAGTGAAGTCTATTTGTTCCCAGTGGGAACCAATTCCCATTGCCACCCCTATGGTGCGGTGATCAACTGGACCCCCCTGGAAATGGCTTCCGTCCATTTGGGCAAATTGGACGGGGGCGGGTAAAGGCTCAGAGTCGGCTCTGAGTGCAGCAAAAGTGGTTTCGCTTATGAGAGTGCGACAGCAACCGGAGTCAATTAGTGCTTTGACGGGGATTTGTGGGCCACCGTTAAGTTGCTGTAAAACTGCATCCACGTAGACGGTGGAGTCCACGTCTTTAATTTTGGTAGGAGCATTCGGTTTGATAGGAAGATCCTGAGAGGTCTGTGGAGACGCTCCATTCACCACAGACCGGAGCCGTTTTTTGACAAGTCGAGGGGAGATTCCAGGTTTAAGGCTGGAGAAATCCAAGGATTTTCCTCATGCGAAGAGGGAAAATCGTCCCCCAATGGGGCACTTGTAATCCGAGACCCGGCGGGGTCGTTGGTAGTAGGCAGGGAGGCTGGGTCCCCGGCATGGAGTGCAGAGGGTGTGGGTCTTCCCGGAGCTGCGCTGCGGGTGGCCGCGGTGCCTCTGCGTGGTGGACGACCTCGGGCGCGGGTTGTTGTGCTGGGACGAAATATTTCCTGGCGGCGTGGGCAAAGTGGCCCATTTCTCCGCAAGTAAGACAGGCACCCCTCTGAAATCGGGCTTCACGTTCCTGGGGCGGACGTGGGGGATTTCGTGGGACGAGCAGTGGTGCCTTGGGTTGAGGCTTTTGGGTGCCTTTTTCCTTGTGCTTTTGACGGACGAGAGAAATGAAGCGTCGGCGGCTTTCCACTTCCTCGGCTAATAGGATCCAGTCTTCGAGGGTATCGGGATCGCCTCGCATGTAAGACCAGTTCAAAATGTCAGGATGCAAGGCTTCCCTGAAATGATGGATCAGGGTGGTCTCGGGCCAACCTACAATTTTACTTGCCAGTCGTTGAAATTCATCGGCAAATTCTCGAACTGTAGCAGAGCCTTGTTTTAATTGTAAGAGTTCCGTTTTGGCTCTTTCCCCCAGGAAGGGGTCCTCAAACCTCCTTCTCAGGGCAGTCATGAAGTTGTTGAGGGAACGAATAGCACGAGAGCGGGTGTCAAACTGGAGGACCATCCAGTCAGCCGCTTTACCTGTCAGAAGGGAAGCTACGTAACGCACCCGGCTGTCTTCCGTGGGGAAAAGTTGTCCCTGTTCTCGCATATAACTGTCCACTTGATGCAAGAAACAAGGCAAAGTCTCGAGAGATCCGTCATACGTAGTTCTCAATTTGAGTTGCTTCCAAGGGCCGGGCGCAGGTTGACCCGGTTGCATGGGTGGTCCGGGCGGAGGGACAACAGGAGCTCCAGGAGGCAAGGGTGGAGCAGGCACATTAGCGGGTGGTTGCACGGGTGGTCCGGGCGGAGGAGCAACAGGAGCTCCAGGAGGCAAGGGTGGAGCAGGCACATTAGCGGGTGGCTGTACGGGTACCCCCTGACCCGGTATCGGAACGGGCTGTCTCAAAGCTATCAGGGTTTGTTGTAATTGCCTGTTCTCCTGAAGCATACGTTCCATTACTTCCTGGAGTTGATCAACACGGTCGGAGAGCTCCCGATTCTGGGCTCTTAAGAGATGAGCCTCCTCACTTGGGCCACCAGTAAGATGAGGCTTACTGGTCCGGAAGCTTGTGGCCCATTGAGAGCTATCCCCATATAAATCCTCGTCTTCAGACTCTTCTGAGTCTCGACGTCGGTCAGCCAAACGGCGTGCGCGTTGGGTCGCGCGCGACGGGACAAACGCCGAGGAAAAGGACAGACCTGATAGCCCTAGTACATTGCCTTTAGGGCGCGTGTCCACGTCCGCCTGATTCCTAATCCTTGCTGCCGCCGCCCTGGCTGCTTCCGCAGCCTCTCTCTCTCTTGCGACCTTAGCCGCTTCGGCGGCTTGCTGATCCGCAAGAACTTTGGCGTTCTCAAGTCTCAGGGCAGCCTCTGCCGTAATGCGCGGCAAAAGTTCTGTCTCCAGGAGTGAGAGTATGGGGTCGGGTTCCCCGCCCAGCAGAGGTTGTACTCGAACCGCCAGTGCGGGTGCCTCGGCTCCGAAGGTCGAGGTCAAAACTTGAGCCAAGGTGGCTACCGGGGTGTCCTTTGTACATTCCACAAGGAGAAGAGCGGTGCTAATAGCGACTCGTTTGGCCTCAGCCTGACAGCTGGCTGCATCCGGGATCAGGGAAAAACCCTCCGGCGGGGCTCCCGCCATGGTAGAAAGAGTTTCTCGAGAAATAAGATTATCCAAAAGTCCAGTTAATATTTGTAAATCCTCAGTCGCCAATCGGGCATCGTCCAGTAATTGATCCAAGTCCTGAAGATCTAGACGAGCATCAGTATCCTCCGACGTTAACATCCAGAGACGTCCTTTAAGAGATTGCCACTGTTCCTGTACCAGTCCCCTCAAGCGGCAAACCTCTCGGGTCGTCCGGAAAAGTTCAGCGATTAAGTCTTGTAACAGAGTAGGATCCTCAGAGAAGGGCTCCAGGGTGTAGATCACCTGGAGAGCTGCACAGCTCCCATCCAAATGGCAGGCGAACCCCCCTGGGCTCCAGCCTGGCTAGTAGAATGGTGAAGAGAAGGATATAGCTGTCATAATGTCAGCCCTTGGCCCACAGAACCAGAAATCACCACAAAGTCATATAGAGTCCAAACAGATGGCTTTTACTGGTCAATTAGGCATACAGTGCAAACGAATAAAATGACAGCTATGAGAGGCTCACTAGCTGGGAGATATTATAAGGCAGGGAAGGCGGGAGATTACACGTACAGGCTGAATACAGTTTCTCAGGAGCTGGGTTCCCAGGCCTAGGTATGCGACCTTGGGGGGCAGACAATACAACGCAGAGACAGAGGCAATAACGAAACCGAGATAGCAGCCTGACAGAATGGAACCCCCAAGTTCTTCCAAGTCCCCAACTTTCTTGTACAAATATTTGATGCATAGGGCAAGCTGTCTTCATTTCTGTGTTAGAAGAAAGTTGAGTATGGGTATGTTTAGGTAAGGATCAAAAAGAAGGGAGGGGGAACCTTAACCTGAAAACAAATCAAATAGCCAAAAGGGTTAATTAAAGAAACCTCAAAATAAATATAATTTAAAAGCTTAAAATGAGTTTCAATTATCCATACACATACGCCATAAAAATTGCTCTACTAGGCATTTTCAGTTGGTCAAAGAATATGATACAACAAATTGTAGGCATCCTCTGGCTTTTTCTGCATTATATTATACCTTGTAACCCCACATTCTAAATTCCTCAAGCAATATCTTGCCTTAGGCAGTTTGCTGTTCTCATTGTTGCTCTTATTGTCTATGAAATTTTGAATTCCTGGTCCTCTTGCATTATTCATTGGATGTCTTCTCTTGTATGATTCCATGTTTTTCTCTTTCTTTCCTTTGTAATCTGCCTTGAGTTTCAGTAAGAAAGGAGGACCATAAACAAGCCAAACAAACATACAAATATTTGCTTCATCCTATGTATAGCTGCCATTTGAGAAGACTCACTGGAAAAGACAATAATGCTGGGAAAAGTTGAAGGCAGCAAGAAAAGAGGAAGATCCAACATGAGATGGACTTACTCAATAAAGGAAGCCATGGCCATCAGTTAGCAAGATCTGAGTAAGGCTGTCAACAATAGGACATTTTGGAGGTCATTAATTCATAGGGTTGGAAGTGACTTGATGGCACATAACACTCACACATAGCTGCCATTCAGACATTCTTTCTAGCACATGGGAGCTAGAGATCCTTTAGCAGGTATAACCTGTGCCTGTGTGAGTTCTGTAGGGCTAAATCAGAACAGAACTTGCAAGACAAATGAATTTCAAACAGAATTTATTTAATGCAAACCTATTTACCATAAAGAATAATGTGACACGAACCCAGAAAATCTTATCCAGCTCACCAGTGAACAGATTCTCCCTCTACTGTTAATGTCCATTCACTGACTCCAGCCACTGCTGGGCTAAGCCAACTAGTTCTGGGGAGTTACAGAGGCTTACATGGCTGGTAGAATGTTTAAATGAACCAACTTACTTGGATAATGTTAAATTGCAAATCATTCTCATGGAATCGATAGCACTCCTATACAATTGATTCCCATCCATATAGGTGGGTCATCTAAATTTTTTCCCAGATGTGCAGACCCTGTGGAGCTGGGACAATGGGGCATCCCCAACCTATTCTCTCTAGTATCAGAAGAGCATGCCTATTATATTAGGTGCTATGGAACAGAGGCAGGATGCTGCTGCAGTCGTCTTGTTTGTGGGTTTCCTAGAGGCACCTGGTTGGCCACTGTGTGAACAGACTGCTGGCCATGATGGGCCTTGATCTGATCCAGCATGAGTTTTTTATGTTCTTATGTTCTAACTGCAGATACAATGCAGGAATCTCCACTGACAGAACAGGGAGGAGGGGCAATTTTGCCAGATCCTCCTTCTTCCTGCAGCATTCCATCTACTTTTTCTTTTTTGTCATCCATGTGGGTTCTGCAACTCCAGGGATCATCTTTCCAGGGTCAGGGGAGGATTATGGCAAGAGCCCACTAATGTGCTACAAGCAGCTGAGTTCCATGTAGATGACTTTTTGTGCTGCTCATAGGTGCCCTTCAGATTGCAATCACATATGCATTGTAAAGCAAGGAAAAATTGAAATCCAATAGTTAATTGTTCTTCCTGTTTGGCCGTTGTCAGAAGATTGATAACTGCACATTTAGAATTGTGCTTGTGTATTTCATACATGTTCCTCCAACAATGACAGAGAGGCTAAAAAGTGCTGTAAATGGCTCATGTGAATTTGGAGTCAATGAGTAAGTGAATATTGCGGGGTCCAGAGGAAGTTAGTTAAGCAAGTCTGATTGAAATCAATGAGGCTTAAATATGACTCACTTGTTCTTTATAGGGCTCTGGTGCCAGATAAGAGGATTCTGGTAACATCCGGTAAGAATGATGAAGTAAGAATAGGAAGATCCTAATCAGTCTTGCAATAATTTTGTATGTTCTCTGAAAAATACAAGAGCCTTGACTTCCATTTTTCAGTCACAAATACTTCATTAGTAATTTCTGGCTCTATAGTTAAGACAAAGCATTACACTGAAACATTGTAAAAAAAGGAGGGGGGAGTGTGTTGGGGATTTGAAGCAGCACCTTGCCTTTTGTCACACTGTAAATGTCAATTTAGTTTGAAATAGCAGCAGATAATGAAAGCTGTTCATTTTGTGGTGACTCACGTGCAATATACTGCATTTCCTTTTATAGGAAATGATGTGCGAACAAAATCCATAGCTGCTATGATTAGTAGTTGCTGATCTTTAGAGATAAGTAGCCAAGACAAAGTGGGAAAGAGTGGAAAATGCGTCACTTTCTCGACCAGAAAATCTCCTCAGATACCAGAAGTGATGAGGCTGTAAATAAAAATGATTGTAATGAATCACTTCTTTGGAGTACAATCTAACATATTGAAAGGAAGGCATACAGGATGTAAGATGCAATATTTGAGTTCATGAAGGAGAAGAAAATATATGGGTGGAAGGAGAGAAAACAAGGTCTGTCTAGGCTTGTTTGGATGAACCAGTGATACAAACTGATGTGCAGCTAATTATGGGTATCTCAAACCTTACCTCAGTGTTGCATAGAGTGAAGCCTCAGTTGCTTGTTGAATGGATTTCACCTTCTGTTTATTTATCTATGGATCCACTCTGCCCTACATTTGGTTCTCCTTCATTTTGGTTTCACTAAGAGAATTTACTACATTCATTCTGGAATTGGAACATCGCTTTCAGTTCCTTGAGTTCATTTGTATCTTTCTTCTGACTGTGCTCTTACACACTATGTCTCAGTGGAAGGTCCCAGATTCAGTTCCTGGCATCTCCACTTTAAAAGTTCTGGTAGTAGGTAAAAGACCAGTGCCTGAGACCTTGGAGAGCATCTGCCAGTCAGAGTAGGCAATACTGACCTTTATAGACCAATGGTCTGAATATAAGGCAGCTTCATGTGTGTGCATGTTCAAAAAGCTATCTTAATGTCATTATAGGTATGATTGTATCAAGAGGGTCTCTGTGTGTGTGTGTTTAAAAAGTTACTGATTTGTACATGAACTCCTGTACATAAAAAGAACCTTGATATAATCATAGAGCACTTACATCAAATTACGTTTTGGCCTCCTTTTATGAATGCACATGTGTTATAAGTGCATACCTAACGTAGAAGAGAGGGGGAAAGAAAAATAATAAAGGTTGCAGCAAACCAGGGGTGCACAATATTCTGTCCAAGGTTCAAAATGGAATGATGGAGACATTTTCATGTATAAGTTCTATTTAATCAATAAGACCATGCAACTTTAATTGCTTCTGATAATTAATAGGTGATCCGAACAGGCCATGAAGTGACTATCTGGAATGTATCTCTTGACAGTGATTTCCAAGTGGAATCAGTTAAGTGGATAGATATTAAAAACCTTGCTGTTATTTTGTTTACTTATTTGTGTTATTTATAGTCTACCTTTCTCACTCAGACAAGGTGGATTACACAGAATGAAGAAGAAGAAGAGTTGGTTTTTATATGCCTACTTTCTCTACCATTCAAGGCAGAATCAAACTGGCTTACAATCACCTTCCCTTCCCCTCCCCACAACAGTCACCCTGTGTGGTAGGTGGGACTAAGAGAGCCCTAACAGTGCTGTGACTAGCCCAAGGTCACCCATCTGGCTTCATGTGGAGGAGTGGGGAAACTAATCCAGTTCACCAGATTAGCATCTGCCGCTCATGTGGAGGAGTGGGGAATCAAACCCAGTTCTCCAGATCAGAGTCCACCGCTCCAAACCACTGCTCTTAACCACTACACCTCGCTGGCTCCCAATGTTCATGTACAAATGTCAATTCAGTTGACAGGATGGGACATTCAGAGAACAATGCAATAGGTATTAGTGTTGTAGAACCAACCAGAAGTCTAAAAATAGAACTGAAGCAAAACATAAGCATTAATATGACACATTAAATGATGCAAAAATTACATAGTAGGATCCTAGTTACAGCAAGCTATACACAGTACTATAGACCGCAGTCCCTAGTTATTTATCCAAGTAACTTTGTGAAACATTTAGTACAGTGCGACTGTATTGCCTGTGTAGAAAAGCCCTCTTGAATAATTCAGTTTGTAGAAAACCGGGGTAGGAGGAACCCTTTTGACCTCAGACAAGACATTCCATAAGGTGGGGGCCATAATGGAGAAGGCATGTATACAGGTATTTTTCATTTTGTATGTTTTTAATTTGTGATTTGAAAGCCACCTTGAGCCATGAGGAAAGGCAGAACATAAATATTTTAATAAATAATAAACAAACGAATAAATAAAGCCAACAGCCAACAGGATTATGTTTAGGGAAGCTAACTTTGTCAGATCTTGGAAATAGGGTTGACCCTGGATAGGATTTGGATGGGAGATCACCAAAGAATACCAGGGTCGCTACGCAAAGGCAGGCAATGGCAAACCACCTCTGAACCTCTCTTGCCTTGAAAACCTTATGTGGTTGCCATAAGTCAGCTGTGACTTGACAGCAAAAAAAGTGGATACAAATATTTTAATAGATAAAAAAATCTTTAGAGGCAGGGAGTAATCTTTCCCATTAGTCCCATCACCAAGAACGCACAACAAGAACAGTGGAAAGTATTTTGAGAAATAAGTGGGGTCCACTATCTATCTCTGTAGGTTGGCTGTGATGATGGTACTTTCCACCACCAGCATGCTTCCAAAAGACAGAGAACTAAGCAGACCCAGGGGCATTTCTGATCTCAGTTCATATCATGTTCAACGACACATTTGCTGGATCCAACCCCATATTTGATGCTGAGAAACCATGTTTTGCTCCCTAAATGTATAGCTGAACTGCAAAAAAAGTAGGCTAGTGGATGATGTGGATTGTGATCAGAAATGCCCATGTTGTGGCCCCACGGGCGAACGGCACCCCAGAGAAAGGGGGGAGGGAGGAACAGCAAAATAAACACACGCACACACACTGTACTTTTTGGGTAATAAAATGGCCACAGCTTTATTGATCACAACAGAATGGAGCAATGGCGGAAAACCATGGGGGCGGATCCAAAGAAGATGGCAGCCGGGCTGCGCGCCGCTTTAAAGGCTTGAGGAGACACATGGGGTCAGGCAGCCAGCCTGACGTCACTCCTCCACACCGCCCGCCCCCCGATCGCCAGGAAACTGCGGGGCTGGGGGGGCTCGTGGGACATGCGGCAAGCGCAGCCTCCCTTGCCTCAAGGGCACACCCCTTTTCCCTTCGGAGCCGCCCGGGTAAGTCCACAATGTGCGACTTGCTTAATCAAGTCTTTTTTTCCTGTCCTCCCAACAATCCTTATTGACCCTGGGAACGTTCCGCTGATGGGAGAGACAACGAGGTGAGATTTCATATCCTTCTTCCTCCCCACTGCAGCCTCCTGATCCATGTGCCCACCCTGGGAATAAACGTTCCTGGGTTTGGAAAGGATGGTTGGAGGAAAGGGGGCATGGGAAAACTGTACAGTCCTTGTGTCCATGGATTGCTGGACCAACTCATGGTTTCTCTACAAAATAAGAGAGCATTATCAGGACCTGGCATGCAGAGCCACAACCAAGGCCAGCTACAAGACCTTGGCTGTGCTCCAATTAAGGTGAGAAGTCTACAAAGAATTACTGCTCCAGAGGGATTGATGGCCCAGGTGTTGCCTGGTTGTTGGAAGATCAGCTGGCAATCTAATGGGTAGTAATATACCCATGACCCAGTATAATCTGTTTCCATCTGAATATGGCGTTGGGGCAAAGGTGAGATTCCACATTCTGAAGATGGTCTCTAGAGAGGAAGAATACTGGAATCACCAAGATTAATTCCTTGGGTTAATTGATGGGTAAGAGAAGAAAGGCAGCATGGTAAAGATCATCAGATCTTGGAAGCTAAGCAGGTTCTGTACTTGGATGGGAGACCATCAAGGAAGCGTCTGCAGGGTAAGGCAATAGCAAACCACCTGTGCTTTTCACTTCCCACGAAGGCCCCTTGCTGGGATTGCCATATGTCAGTTGCAATGTGATGGCATTTATGTACATAATTGATGGTTGGGTTGTGATTTACCATATTTAACTGTACTTGTTGCTTCTTACCCAACTCACAGGTCTTAGCATGTATAATACACAACCCTGGCTCTTAGATTCTTTGCTCTACATAATGGCAGAGAGGAACTTTGCAAGGTTATATGTCCCATGGTATTGTGGGTAGGGAGGAGGCAAAGCCTATGACAGTGGCTTGGATCTTGCAAAAAATCTCAGTTGATGGAAGGCTTTCCATAAGTAAAGCTTGACTTCTCCACTTCCCCCTCCTGCTGCAGCCTAAAATGCCCCCTGAAATGCTGGTTCTGAGGGAAAGGGGGCTTCCATGAACAGCGGGGAGGGAGGTCTGTTTCAGGAAGCTGGAATCAGCAAAAATCAGGGCAAAACTCAATGTTATGGTGTCCGCAATTCTGACTGGGGGTGAGGGGACTGTTTTGGCTCTTTTTTTTTTTTAATTTTTTTATTGAGTTTTATAATATACAAAAAAATTATAACAACAAAAAAAGGAAAAAAAGCATAAAATAACAATAAAAAAGAACCAGGAGTATCAATATATATTCATTAATACATTTTTTTAAAATATAATTTTTGAATCTAATAAGATACCCCCTTTCCCACCACCCATCCCCTCGTGTGACCCTTCACCTGACTTCCGCAGACGTGTCATATCAGTTTTAAAATTACAGTTATGTATATAATGTATAGATATTAAAAAGAAACCTATTTTCTATAACTCACTAAATAGCTTTATAAAATCCGTTTTTGCCAGTTTATCCCAATATGTGGCGGCCTTTTTCCACGTATTTTTAAATTCTTCCATATCCTTTCCATGAAGAAATTCCGTTAATTTGGCCATCCTCATATAAGTCCATAATTTCTCTCTCCAATCATTTATTGAAGGTTTATTCGCTTGCTTCCAAATTTTTGCAATTACAATTCTTGCAGCAGCAAAACTATATTGACAAATAATTCTGTCATTTTTATTCAAATTTTCTTGTGGTATTCCTAATAAACAAAATGCCGGCTTTCTTTTTACACTAATATTAATCAAATTATTAGTTTCTTTTACAACTTTTATCCAAAAATTTTTAATTTTTTTGCATGTCCACCATGCATGCATAAAGGTACCGGGACTGTTTTGGCTCTTGAAAAGGCAAACAGGCATGTGGGGGGGAAACAAGATCACCTTGTCCCACCATGCTATTTTTTTTTTTTTTGTAATTGTTTAAATTACTGAATTCTTCTCTAAAATGGTATTGGTGGCGTAATATCTAGTTTGGCCTTCACTCCCTTTGTTCACACCAAAATGACCTGCAAGATCTAGCTAGGGTTGCCAGCTTCCAGGTGGGGCCTGGAGATCTTCTGGAATTACCACTGATCTCCAGGCAACAGAGATCAGTTCCCTTGGAGAAAACGGCTGCTCTAGAGAGTGGACTGTGTGGCATTATACCCTGCTGATGTCTCTCCCTCCCTGAACTCTGACCCCCCCAGGCTCCACCCCCTAAATCTCCAGGAATTTTCCAAACTGGAGTTGGCAACAGTAGATTTAACTCAGTATGTCAACCTTTTCTTAGTGTCTCTTCTGTGAAGGCTGGTGAGTGTGCTTTCACATTAAAGATGCTTTTTGTATTTCCTTTGTAAATCTATTTTCCTTTCATTTTTTAAATCCCGAATTAACAACATTCACACGGGCACACAAAGAGCACAAGAGCAGTTCAAAGGCATTTTTAGTATCATGTGAAAACACAGAAAGTTGTCAATGGCTTTTGAAGGGCAAGTAGGGCAGATGAACATGTTTTGTTCTATGAAGGCTCATACGCAAACTGAATAGAACTGATTTAATCACAGTAGTGGCGGAATAGAAGAACTTAACCATGTGAAATAGCACATGCACAGCATCTCTTCAAATCAGGCAACTACCAACATGTGCAGCATTAGTATAGCAGCTGAGCATCTACCGAGGTTATGGATTTCTGCCATGTACTATCACTGAATGCTACATGTTTGAAAGTCCAGGGTAGCTGAGACACTGGGTGCATGCTAAGTTGAATAGGGAAGTCCTTGCTCACCAAGCATCACATTTTAAATAAGGCCTTACTTTACAGAACAAAAAACTTGTTTAAAACGATGCTGAAGTACCATTTAAGTAATACTTAAAAAATCTTTAGAGGCGTTTTTAGTAAAATATATCCACAATGATTTTTCTAATAGGACAACACACTAATTAATGAAATTCAATTTTTAAAAAACAACAACTGTAAACATAGATTTTTGCCTATACTTTGGATGTATTTATTCAGGTCTGGACCTGTAGAAGGAAAATCTTTTCATGCTATAAATTGTATTAAAACCAAACAATGATACATTGCATTAATAAATCATATAGACACAATGCCATTTTTTAATAAAACAATTATAATTTTACCATATGCATCCTTTTTGTATTTGCAAATGATGCAAAAGAGGGGAAGTTGCTAAATGAACTTTATAGCATTCTAAATTTACCACGTGCTTTCTAAATTATTACAAAAAAGTGCTGCAAGTATTGGAAATAAAAGAATACTTGCATTGGGAACATGCACCCTGATGTGGGGTGCATGGGTATTCTCGTGCTTTTGCTTTGTGTTTTGGAATCAGTGGATGTACATGTGTATTTGACTTCAAAATCCATATGGATTTGTGTTTATTGAGTATACTAAATACACTAAAAGACAAAGGAGGACAATGTATTGTAAATGCGTAAGATTAATACTATTTGATTCATGGAAATAACAGTTTAGTATGAAAGATAGCTGTTCATACGTTAGAAAGGTTTCATAAAGTTAGCCGCTCAATGTTTACAGTAAATAACAGCAAGAGTGACTTGTCTGGCTTCTCAAACACTGGAGAAACAGAATTCTTCAAGGCTGTTCTCCTCTCTGTTTGTCAGTTCATGTTGCTCGAGCTGGTGATACTCAAATGTTACACGATTGATATGTTTGCCACTAGATACCATTCGTAGCACAGTGTTGTCACAGCCAATCTTCATTTGAGCTAATCAAGCAAAAAGAGTCGCTCATTATGTTTGGAAATGATAAAAGTCAGTCACTTCAAATATTAAGAAATATATTTTATAGGTCCTAATGTGCACAGCCAAGCTTTCTCATGACGTATACAGACATAAGTGCTGTCAAGTTGCAACTGACTTATGGCAATCCCAGAGAGGGGCTTTCAAGGCAAGTAAGAAGCAGAAGTGGTTTGCCATTGCCTTCCTCTACAGAGCCTTCCTTGGTGGACTCCCTTCCAAGTACCAACCGTGCTTAGCTTCCAGTATCCTCAGGCTCCGTCCCCAAAACCTCCCACCAGTAGCGAAGAGGGACCTGGAGCCACCAATCAAATGTGCTCATCTTCTCAGTGGATTTTGCATACAAGACTCTATGAGTTTAATAACTGATAGCTGTGATATTGTTGATGCTCACACACTAATAATAATTGTGTGACTGAGCCTGTAGTTCTGTAAAAACCTTCTCATGTGAATCAAAACAAATGCTATACTATAAGTCCAAATCAGCTTATTGTATTGCCAGCAAATGAATATGTTAGAATCAGGAGTAACTTAAACCAAGGGATGCAGAATTTATTACTCTCAGAGTGAGGCTTCAGCCATGAGAAGTAATAATCCCAAACCCAGTACTAGCGTAATGTCTTTCATTAACACATGACTTATCACAACAAAACATTGTTTAGAATGGAGGCAATAGGTATTTTGTTTTGCGTGCTTTTCCTCACTTTGATACTCATTATTATTGTCAAGTGAGTCACAAATTTTCTAAATAGCTTTGCCACAACAGCATCACAGAGCATGAAATTATGCCCCTAAAGAAGGCAAACACTCAAATGCTTAGGACTGGCATGTTATGCTATGAGGTTTTGCAGTTGTCCTTGTGTGTTTGTGTGTGTACGTACACTTGAACAGAAGACACTAAAAGAAGAACTCACCAGGGCCATGGAAGGAGTGGCACAGATCAGCTACAGGAAACATCCTAGAGGGATCTAAACCATTTCCTCCCAGCAGCTCCACAAAATCTCCCATTCCCCCACAACCTGCAGCAGGTTTCTATGAAAAGAGATGGAAAGAACCATAGATCCTGAACAAATCCAATATTTGTAAATGGGAATATTTCAGTAAACGAAACATACATTCAATATGAAAATCAATGTCTTTCTATTCTATTGGGAACTGATGTTCCAGTATAATACTAACCATTCTGTTCCCCTCAGATGTACTTAAATGCTGCAACTGAGTAATTGTATTGACTAAAAAAATGGGGATAATAGTGGAAAACATTTCTGAGGAGGGGTGAGTTAAAAAAAAACAAGTTTGGGGAACGTGTTAGGCTGAAATTTTTAGAACAATTTGTGGAGGGCTGTAGCTGAGTGGTAGATTATTTTCTTTGCATGCTGGAGGTCCCTGGGTTCAGTCCCTGGCATCTCCAGTTTTTTTTTTTTTTTAAGATCTTGTAGGGGATAATGTAAAGCCCCTGGAGAGCTGCTGTCAGTCTTAGACAGTACTGATCTTGATAGACCAGTTGTCTGATTCATTATGGCAGCTTCATGTGTTTACTTTTGAGTAGACCTGCTTAGGATTGCTCCCAAAGTCTATGAGTGGGCAAGGGGATGGTCATGTAAACCAGTTTGTCAAATCAGGTTTTTGATTTGGCCCCACACATCTGCAGGACTGGCACTCCTGCTGTGCACCTTCTGAAGCCCCCTCCCCACAGCAAATGGGTAAGATCAGCAAGGACCCATTCTGTTGTAGCTCCCATCTTGTAGCATGGCCTGCAGGAAGGCCCCCACGTTTCTCATTCCACAGAATGTGCAAAACTGAAATGTTCAAGAGGGTGTTTTTATAAAGGGATTAACACTGTAGTATAATGGAACAGTTTATGAGGACGATTTTATACAAGAATACTCTAAAATTATAGTCTAGTGCACTGTTATTGTATGTGTCATTTTGCTTTTACGTCTTTGTCTTTGACCTTTATAATCCATTTTCTGCATTGTTAAAGCATGTGACGATGTCTTCTGGTTGTTGTTTTTTTGTTTGCAATGTTTCTAATTTTGTAATCCTAGTCCTACAGTACTGTTTCTTGAATATTTTATGCTGCCTGACTGCATTGTTTTTATATTTTGTAATCTTCCTTGAGTCTCAGCAAGAAAGGTGGGTAATAAATAAAGCAAATAAAGCAAACAAACAAAGAAATCATACTGTCCTACTCTGGCCCGCTTCTTTAACATAAAAAGGGGCACTTGGATTTGCAAGAAATTGTCTTCTCCTGTGTTTTCTCTATGAAAACCTGGAAAGCTACAGAGCATTTTCCCCTTGTACAGCAAAACAGAGGGCAGAGCTGGTTTCTTATAAGAGCATTCAGAATGAATGAAACCCCAAATGAAATAGTTTGATTTTGAAATGAAAATGAATGGGAATCAAAACACAGGAATTAATCCCCTTTCTTTTAATTTCCACTGGGTTCAGTGGGAAATACACATCCACCTCTAATTTCTTAATTTTCTTCCATCCAATCTACAGTTGTATCTCTGAACTGATAAAACAGTCAAACGTCAGATAGATAGCAAAAGGGGTCGCTGTTTTAAAAACAATGAAAATCAATGTGTACTGAGAAATTGGCAACTCACCTTTAAGCGGAGGCCATTCAAATGTCCCAGCATCAGATCAGATATTTTTATTGCCACTGGGTATATTATGGAAAAGCTGCAGTTTCTGTGCTGATGAGGAATGACCATGGTAAACCTTCCAGCAGGGGTCTGAGAGATGACATTGCAAGCTTTAGTATAAGGAAAGACACAAAATTACTTAGTCTCTGTTTTACAATAAAAACGCAGTACTGTATTTGTATGTCACAAGCAAACCTTTGTTTGTGATGGGCACAACTCTGGTGTATATGCTCCCACGTGCCCTCACTCCTTCCCTCCTCCCAGAGCACATTTTCTGGTTTTAGAAGCCTTGAATGAAACCCCACTTTACGATAACATTAATATGCAGGCATCTGGACAACACAGAGTTTAATCCTAGTTTAGAAGCCCAACTTCAGTTTGCCCAGGTGCCTGCATTCGGATGTCACAGTAGAATGGGGTTTGATTCAAGGCTGTGAACTTAAGCAAGAAGAGGATGGAAGAATTAAGGAAGCAAGGACAACAAACAAACAAGCAAAACCCGTGCCCATCACAAACAAGAAGTGATATCTGAAGGCAGTCATTGGTTAAATTTACAAATTGAGATATGTTGGAAGCACAGTTCTGTCCAGAACTGACTCTTTAACCAGGAAATTCCCTAACTGTAACTCAAGTATTTCAGGATATAAGTATATTATTGGCCTCAATAATAAGTATATTATTGGCCTCAAACTGTATCTGCCATACCTTGTTTTCAAGATAGGACTTCTTTTTTTAGTGGCATATCTGCCCAAACCTACCCAAATAAAACATGCAACGCATGTTTGAACTAAAGTTCACATATTTGACTCTGAACTAAAGTTCACATATTTGTTTTGACTTAATGGACATTTTTTTTTAGAATGAAAGCACATGGTATTAAATGTTTACAGTTGTGACAAAAAATCATTCGATAGCCTTTAAATATAGACTAGCACAACATCTGATTTAAATTTGCTATATTGCCATGGAAACTGATTATATATTTCAGCTTACATCAGATCATTCAAGATGGCTTCAGAAAAACAAATATCTGGCATTCTTATACTAAAAATGTGCATTGCCCCAATTCCTACAATGCCAGAATAATGTAGTGTAAAGTATAATATGACTCAGCAGTCAGTACATATTACCAGTGGTTTCGATTTCTGGTGACAGAAGGGATTTCCTTCAATGGCGTGAAATTTCCCTGAGTCCCCCTTCCCACTGCAGCCCTATATGTGCCTGGAAATCCTGCTCCTTGGTGACAGAGGACCCCTACAAACAGCATGATAAGTGAGTTGGAGGTCTGCAGCAGAAGGGGGAAATTAATTAAAATTCTCCCCTTCCGCTTGTAGAACTCCTGTACTGGATACACGTTTTTTTTCTGACCACAAATCATGCTTTTGTCATGTAAATGTATCCTTCTTCATATATTCTTTTTCAGAGATCGCCAAGCACCATTTCTCTGGATACAGTAAAAACTCACCGCATCCCCCCACATAATCCCATACCAAACATATACACTCTTGTGAAAGAAAAATGTCTATTTTATCGTTCCCTTTGTGCTTCTTGCTGCACACAGCATGAAACAAAACTTACGGAAAAGATTGGTTTTTTTCTTTATTGTTAGTGCAAATCCATTTCCGGGGTCATGAATCCTGAAGAATATCATGGCGACATTCTGTGAAGACTTGATGGTGCTTCTTACGTGGTCACCGTCACAAAAATCTACATATCTTTTGGAGGTGGGGAGAGGATGATCCAAAGAACTAGGAAACTTCTCTCCTTTCAATATCCAGCCATCAAACACCTAAAGGGAAACATGGTGATGGCAATTAGTGTTTACCTTCTGCCGGCAATTCCCAGAAGCGCAAAGACACACCCATGTGGCACCTGTGCTGTATGTGTCACTGTGCTGCACAGTCTGGATCCTTTCCATGTGAAGCCTGCTGTTGACTTGTCTCGGAGGGCAGAGTTGCACGGGGCATTGAGTTCTGTGACTATTTTATATTTTGCAGATTTCATCCGTGGGTGTTGCAGTTTAAAGGTGCAAACTAGTGCAAGGGCAGAAGAGATCTTAATTTTTTCCCCTTGCATGCTTTCCTCGCAAAATATAATTTCACTCAAGCTGCTTTTATTCCTGTTGGGGGGGGGGGGAACCCCATAGGGGTACTCATACCTTTTCCCCCAGTGGCAACAAAAACAGCTTGGGGTGTGCGATTTTCAGTTCGAAAAAAATAACCACAGAACTACAAGTAATGTAGTTCCACCCTTGCAGACTCAAGACTGCAGTACCAGATAGGCAAGGCGCTGCTTTATGCACCTGGTAGAAGAAGTTGGTGAGATGGTTGGTTGCTGCCTCACCTTTTTCTATTGCTCGTCTGTGTTTCCTAGCTGCATTTTTCATTACTAGGTCCCACTACATGGGTCCGTTCCTGATTATTGGAGTTTTGCCTATTTTAAAACCAACCAATCAAGCAAACCAACAGAACCCCCTTGTTTAGTTTTTTGTTCAAGTATGTTAATTTTTTAAAATTTGCCCTAAGGGTAATGAATAAAATAAAAGGAACAAATTTATACTGCCTTTGTTATACACATACTGAGATGCAAAGAGAAAGTGGGGAACACTCCTGCTCGTACTTCAGCATTGGAAAAACATTGCTCTTTTACTGGTAAAATATTCCAATTAAAGGAAGTCTTTTAAGTTTTACACTAACAAACAGTTTTTCACAACCAGTAGCATTCAGTTCTCATTTTCTCCTGATGCTTTTCTGTGTTATAGTGACAGATGTAAGGAAGGGTTTAAAGAGCTTAAAAACTAACTGGACACTCTTTGGAGGTAGAGAGAAGGGGAACAGTCCTGTCACCATGGGGAAAACCTTCCAGGATTAGTAGTAACAAGCTTGTACAAAATGGGTTGAGCTTGCCAGAAACGTTTGACAACTCTTGCTTTACCAGAAGCTCTCCTTCTACAAGAAACATACATGGACAAAATATCAGAGTGTTTTGCTATATTCCATAATGAACTGCTTTTCAGATTCAAGCTTTTTTATAGCAGATACGATGTTCTGAAAGTGGAAAATTGGGGCTGCCTTTGAAAATTGTTTTCTGTTGAAACTTAGCAAGCACCCAATCCTGGGTGAGTCATGCAGGTTTCATGGTATCAAGTTGCCCGGTGGTGGCTGGGGAGCCTGGCCCTGATAAGTCCTCCCTTAAAGACCACAACAGCCATGGAAAGGGTCCTACTCTTTCCCCCTGCTTTTTACTGACAGAAACCAAGGCTTCAACTGGTAGAGTATTTGTTTCTCAGAGCTACAAGAGCTTCTTCTATCATTTGGGTGTTTTTTTCTTCCTTGGTTTATTTGGTTTCCCCCTCCCTGGCTTTTCTCAGGTTTGTACAAAGATATGTCTTTTTCTATCCATGACCTCAATCTCTGGATTTAAGTATCCACAGATTGAGAATTAGATATATTGATGCTGAGAATGAAAATTTAAAGTGTGTTGGTAGCTATTAAAGATTTTTGGACACGGTTGTGAGTTTTTATTCAGGTTTCTAAGTTTTTAGATCTGTTCTGGCTATTTTAATTTATTTTATATACTGTTTAAGCTTAATTCTAAGCCACCTTGTAAATCTTTAGGTTAAGAGCAAAGGATAAAAATGACTTATAATAAATAAGCCAGTCATAAAAAAAGGAATTAATAATCTGCCAATAAATATTTTACCTCATTATTACCCAATTTAAAACAGTTTCTTTGTGCCATGTTTGGATTATTACCTAAGTTAATGGCAAAGTCTCCCCTGTATTTGTGCATGTGTGCACTTATACAGATGTATACTTCTACTCCAGGCTGGCTCTGCCATTAGGCAGAGCAAAACAGACTGCCTCATACTACACCTTTTGGGTACCACTAAACAGCTTCAAATGGCTAATTATTTAATGGACAATTACATTTTTATTGCCTGTAGGGAGGGGGCCCATTTGGATTTTCTACCTTGGGCCAGCATCAAAATGTCCTGTTTCTTTTTCTATTTCAGGTCAACTATGGCAGGTTTGTATGGTTGTCATGATTGTTCACATCAGGCTTTAAATACAATGGATGTTTCCATGAATACAGACAAAACGGTACCAATTTAAGCCTTGGATTATATTTTATGGTGGGTATGTAATACTGGTTAATGATGGGATAGAGTGGTAATTCATTTTGTTATAAAAGCCCCCACAGTTATTATTAGTAGCAGCGATGGTAGCACTGTTTCCCCCCCCCCCTTCCTTCCCTTTTGCTAATCTAAAATTTTGACCAATCTGTTCCACACATGACTTGGCACTAAGATCAAAAGTAAGTTGGTACTTCATTCAGCAACAGTTAATCACTTTGACATTCACTGTACTTTCCCACTTCAAATGTTTTAATCCTTGTGCCTCATTAGAAGGGAGACATTTCTGACGCCTAGCATTTAAACTTGGAACGAGCAGGTGATCAATAAACAGTGTCAAATTAGTAACAGCATTGATACTGTCACTAAGGCTGGCTCTTTTCCAGCTGTGCTTCCCTGTTGGACGCCATGTGAAGTTTGTGCCAGAGACAAAGAAACAGATGCTGGCCCTTTCTCCCAAGCCTTGCACAGTACTAATATCCATAGCCCTGATCTGGAGAATCTTGTATTCAGCTGCATACTTTGCTGCAGTGTCTGAATCTCTCTGATCAGTCTTTGCCCTTAAAGTTTACAGAGCAATTTGTGAGATGTTTCAGATCCAAGAAAATTTATTTCCTTTCCTTTATCACTTAGAAGCTCCTTGATCTATTGATCTTGAGCAGTGTAATTTTAAATCTAATGTTTGAGGGATATAAGGACTGAAATCAATCTTGGATCCAAGAAAATTAGGATGTTCACATGCTACACTGAGTCAGACGAACAAGGACATCCACAGAACCTACCTATCGTATGTCTGATACTATTTTGCTTGGACTCTCCATGTTAATTCTTAATCACTTTCACCATTGAACATCATTTGTTATGTGCCAGTTCTCCAATATGCTTTTTATATGGAAGTTAAGTGTGAAACGGTACCATCCTGAGCAGCGTTACAGCCTGCTATGACCACTGAAGTCAGTGGATGTAGAAGTGCGTGCTCTGCTTAAGACTGCACTGACAAACACCATGAGCTTAGCTGGGCAAGAGAGGTTTTGGCATCATGAGTCAGTCTGATGAGTGCTTTCGTTCTCAGTGTTCATAGCAATTCACAGGCTGGAAAATTTTCAAAAATTGCTTGAACCAGCATGCCATTCTCCTGACACTTCCTGGTTTATCCAGACAGCCAACTCACGATGCCAAAGAATTCAGGTGTGTTCATTGGTGCATATTCTTCTCTTCTGTCACGCTGCACGTGAACACACTTTCCCAAGTGTGCTGTGTGGATCATCTGTTATTGCAAATCTCATACCTTCAGAAAGTCTCCTGCTTCACAGTTGATGTTGACAAAGTCAAAGTCTATGGTAATTAACTCTTCAGGGTCTGCTATGAAGAAAGTCGCACAGTGCAGTTGGGGCTGTTCTGCAGTGAAAGTGAACTGCCCTTCTATGCTCAGCATGTCAAGACATCCTGTGGAGGAGAAGACAGACAATACACAGTGTTCACTCCGTCTTAGGACAGATTCTCCCTCTGCATTTTGTACACAGGTATGTCTAGCAGAGTGCAAAACATACCAAGTTAGGAGTGGAAGGCACATACGTGTAAAATTAGCCATATATCTGTTTAAACCGTTGGTCTTCAGATGATTGTCTGGGACCCATAACTGGTCTCCCATGGTAGAGTCCCTAAACTCAGGTAGAAGTGTAACCACAATTTTCTTTTCAATTATTTTTTTAAAGTGAGGATAAAACAGAAAGATGGGAATCATGGAGGAAGAAAATGAGAAAACAAAGGGGAGAAGAGAGAAAGGTGAGGAGGCAGAAAGAAGGGCATCTATGTATGTAAAGTGCTGTTAAGTCACAGCTGAGAGCCAGCATGGTGTAGTGGTTAAAAACAGTGGACTCTAATCTAGAGAACTGGGTTCAATTCCCCACTCCTCCACATGAAGCCTGCTGGGTGACCTTGGGCTAGTCACAGACTGTACTCTCAGAACTCTCTCAGCCTCACCTACCTCACAAGGTGCCTGTTGTGGGGGAGAAGGTGATTGTGAGCTGCTTTGAGAGTCCGTATAGTAAAGAAAAAGCAGGGTATGAAAACCAACTCTTCTTCTTCTTATGGCAACCCCAGCAAGAGGCTTTCAAAGCAGAGGTGGTTTGCCATTGCCTTCCTCTGCAGAGACTTCCTTGCTAGTCTTCCTTCCAGGTCCTGACCCTGCTTAGCTTACGAGATCTGATGGGATCGGGGTATACCATGTTGCCTTCCCTCCCAAGCACATATATACTAGACTTCTGGTGTAGCAGGTTGAAGTAAAAAGTTTGCAAGAGCTGGTGCTTTATAATGAAGAAGAAGAAGAGTTGGTTTTTATATGCTGACTTTCTCTACCACTTAAGGGAGAATCAAACCGGCTTACAATCTCCTTCCCTTCCCCTCCCCACAACAGACACACCCTGTGAGATGGGTGAGGCTGAGAGAGCTCTAACAGAGCTGTAACTTGCCCAAGGTCACCCAGCTGGCTTCACGTGGAGGAGTGGGGAAACAAATCCAGTTCACCAGATTAGCCTCTGCCACTCATGTGGAGGAGTGGGGAATCAAACCTGGTTCTCCAGATCAGACTCCACTGCTCCAAACCACTGCTCTTAACCACTGCACCATGCTGGCTCTCAAGAGGCAGTAACTATGAAAGAACCGGGTCTCTGTTCTGAGAATTTTAAAGGGACAGTCACAATTTTACATATAAGCACCCATCACATGTGTAAGGGACACATGCATTTTGTACTTGGTGTTTATGCCTGAATACAAAATGTAAAACAAGAATGAGCCCCAAATAGCTCCTGGTTCAACTCTCTGCTAGATGCAAACTGTGTATCACTGATAAATGTTTGTCATATAGCCCAGTTCCTCTTTCTGAGCCTTCTGGCTTCAGCTCATCCCCCCAGCAAAGTTTCCTCCTATGATGATTCAGTTGTACAACGAAAATGCCAGTGGGTGGGGCCATTTGGAGCAAACAATGGATTAAGCTCTCTGTATCTGCGCTCATTGCTTCTCTATTCTCAATCAACCCTTCCCATAAGCCTACAGTTATACACGTTCACAGGTAAAATGCAGTTCACCCCTAATATAAAAATTTGGAATGTTCAAATACTTTATTATGATTTATTTCAGTACATTTTGATGCTGCCATTTTTCTAAGAAGCTCAGGGTGGAGTGTATCAGTCTTCCTGCCTTCATTTTACCCTCACAACACCCTTATGAGGTAAGTTAGATTGAGAGAGAGAGTGGTTGACTCAAGATCCGTAGGAGTGTGGCTGCGGGAGGGAGGCAGGAGCTCTTTCTTTCCCTGCAGTGGTGTTCTGAGACTCTGTGTGTGTGTGTGTAAAGTGCCGTCAAGTTGCAGCCGACTTTTGGCGACCCCTTTTGGGGTTTTCATGGCAAGAGACTAACAGGTTGGTTTGCCAGTGCCTTCCTCTGCACAGCAACCCTGGACTTCCTTGGTGGTCTCCCATCCAAATACTAACCAGGGCTGACCCTGCTTAGCTTCTGAGATCTGGCAAGATCAGGCTAGCCTGGGCCATCCAGGTCAGGGCTCTGAGACTGTTTAGGCTCTCCTTTAAAAAAAAAAATAGAAGCAATTTCCTGCAGCAAATGTGTAGATGCTGGAAACATGAGTTGGGGCTGGGGGAACCAGACCCCAACTTTAAAAAAACTGTAATGTTTCGTTTGGTTGAGAGAGAGAGTGATTGGTTCAAAATCCATTTTAGTTATTTGTTTCTCTAAACACTACACCAAACTGGCTACACAAAACTATCTTGGTAACGCTTATAACCCCTCCACCCCCACCTTGTAAAGTGGTTCTGCCCTATGATCCTGTTGCTAAGGCGGCAAGATAGCTTAAGGCTACCTAGAGAACTGAGCTGAGTTTTGTACTCACCGTTCCCACTCCAAAGGCCAGATTAGATGTAACCTGGGATATATCAGCCATTGGTATCGCCTGCCAATTTTCAAAAGGCTAAAAGCAACCATGGGGTGTGGAGGCCATTCCACATGAACACATGAAGCTCCCTTACACTGAATCAGACCCTTGGTCCATCAAAGTCAGTATTGTCTACTCAGATCCGCAGCGGCTCTCCAGGGTCTCAGGCAGAGGTCTTTCCCATCACCTACTTGCCTGGTCCCCTTAACTAGAGATGCCGGGGATTGAACCTGGGACCTTCTGCATGCCAAGCAGATGCTCTACCACTGAGCCATGGCCCCTCCCCAAACTGGGGCTGTGGGCACTGGCAGATGTAGAGAGCAGCTACGTTTCAGGACAAATAGCAGGTACCGGGTTCCCTTCCTCAGCATCATGGTCCCTATCTAAATCCCTTATTTTGAAGATGCAGTAAGGAACAATTACTGTACTTGAGGAGAGGGGATAGATTTTAGGAAATGTCACTTGCTCCTCAGTATCATCACCCTATGCAGGGCAGATGTGAAACTAAAAGAGGAGAAGATGTGATGCCCCCTTTTATTCGTGAATCAGGCACAAGACTTCAAGCTCCCAGTTCCAGCATCTCATCATTGTCTTTAGGCACAGAAAAGACTTGTGGTAGGGTTAGCTTCCTTCTTTAAGGAAGTCAGTCATTTTTTTCACTTCTGAAGACGCGGCCACGACTCACCGGAGGCCGCAGGTTGCTGGGTTGTGCCAGGCGGGGCGCAGACGAGCCGGAGCTGGGGTCGATGAGCCCCGGGGGGGGGGAGCCTATAGGGCTGCTGGAATGGCGGCGGAAGGGAAATGGCGGTTTCCTCCCGACTCCCAGCTGGGAAGCCACGTGACTTCCTGTTAGGGCTGGGAGCCGGCTTGAATGAGCCAATTGGGCTGAAGGCTGCTGGGGGGGGGGGCCCTCCGGAGGTCGGACCTGAGAGGTTTCACTCAGGTCCGACCTTGCAGCATAAAAGGAGGGGGCGCTGGCTGGCATTTCCTCTTCCTTTTTTGGTTTGACCCACCCACCCACCGCTGATTTAAAAGGTTTTAGTTTCTTGATCCGCACAACTTGTGGCGGTTTGGCATTGGGGCAGTATCCAGTTTTTGGGGAAAAGCAGCCTGCGTGCCAATTTTCCCATAGGAGGATCCCGGTACGGGATTTTGGGGGAGGCCGGATATGGACATGCCAAGATGGAAGGCTGCCAGGGACAAGCCTCACCCAGGGCTGTCTGGGGGGCATGCCTTTCCATGGGCGGTCAGGCGGGCCTCCTCCAAGTGGCAGGGGACCACACAGCTGGCTGCCGCCCTCGTGTGTCCCTGAGCTGCCATCTCTAGCCTTCCCAGCAGGGGTGCTGGGAGATGTGCATCGGCCTGCAGGGTGGCAGGTCGATGATAGGATACGCCCCTCATGCCATGCCAATGCCTTGCTGCTGCAATCAATAAAAGTTGTGCCATTTCATCCAAACTGGCTTCTGTGTTTTCTGTTCTTATGTTTTAAATGTTGGGGGGTTTTGTTTGTGGATCAGGTGTGCGGCTTGGGAGCGCAACGCACAGCTAAGCACTAAGCTGGCAAAGTGCTGTGTAGCTTGAAAGCCTTCATCTACTTTCATCCTGGTGGTCCAACAAAGGCATCAGCAGTCAGCTGCTTCTCTCGTTCTCGGGGATCCACCCAGCAATCATTATATATGAGAGACATGAGTTACTTGCAGTGCGGTCCCTAAGTAGGTCTACTCAGAATTTTACTGAAGTTTACTCAGTGGGGCTTACTCCCAGGAAAGTATTCTTAGGCATGCATTGTTACTAAGCTGAGCTGAAAAGTCCTTCAAGGGGTTAGAAGAAGCAAAGAAAACCTCACACATGGTTTCTTTTTCATCCATTAATGAAGAATTTGGAGTTATCTGCCCCAAAGACGTTCTCAGAACAGCCTGCCCCTTTTCAGAACAGCCTGCCCCCTTATATTATTGGTCCCTTGTTTTTCTTTTTCCTTCTCAAATGAGACCTTTGATTTCTGAGGTGTCACAAGAATCAGCCACAGCAATGCTGGCTTAGAAGACTGTTCTGCGCTGCTGCTTTGCTGACATTCAGCCTCCCCACAGAGCCCAGGATTACCAGGAGCAAGCCCTGGTATTTGGCCAGGGCTGAGCCCTGGCAGGTATAAAATAACAACAAAGACCAGGCGCTGGAGCATATGCAGAGTGGTACAAAAGGAACAAACCTCAGCACGGACTTAGCTGAAATTAGTGGTAGGGGAATTCCAGAGCAGAAGACCAAACTTTCACACAGGCATAAGCCTCAAGTCTTGTTTTAGAATGTAAGCAACATCCCCAATTCATTCAATTGGCTCAAATTCTGGTCAGCCCCTTGCCTTTCCAGGAAATGTATACCACTTTCTTCAGCAGCTAGTCTTCTATCTTTTATCCACATCCTGAATGTTCTTCTCTGCTTCCTGTTCTCTGTCCTCACCCAGCCATCAGCACTCTGGGACCACCTCCACATTCCATTATCTAGTTTTACAACTAGGACCCCACCCCCTCCATCAACACTTTCATTCATTCCACTTGAAAGCAAATTTTTGAACCTACCCATAGTTTTGCTGGAACTGCAGGGGGGGAATGGGATTTCAACATCAGAATACACCTGATAAATTATTTATTCAAAGCTTATTTTACAATATTTATATGTAAAATGGTGAACTCCCCCCCCCCATTTAATACCAGCTATTAAGGCACTGCTGGTTAGTATTTGGATGGGACACCACCAAGGAAGTCCAGGGTTGCTGTGCAGAGGAAGGCACTGGCAAACCACCTCTGTTAGTCTCTTGCCATGAAAACCCCAAAAAAGAGGTCGCCATAAGTCGGCTGCGGCTTGACGGCACTTCACACACACACACACATTAAGACACTGCATTGCTGTCTCCAGTAGACAAAAACAGTCAGAGGGTTACCAGATGAAAAAAAAAAGGCTGCTCAACCTTTTGTAGTCAGAGAGTGGGGGGCATTTCTACAAGGGCAGCTTTTCTGCCTCTACATGCCTAGCTGCAACCACCAATCTACAGAAGCCTGGTTGCATCTGATCACCCCCCCCAGAAAGGCGCTCTGCATATGCTCAGGAGTACTTTATTTCCATTCTTATTCCACATGTTGTAAAGCTAAGCTCTAGCATTTGAAACAGGCATGGTGTGGAGAGAGTAGGAAAAGCCCCCCACCCCGCACACACACATCCTGTGAGAATTCAGGGTCACCCCCTAAAATTAACTGGCAGCTGCATTCAGCGCGCACAAGCAGTTCTTGGCAGGATGCATAATTAATTGGCGGAATTCATTGCCCCCAGGCATGGGTTATGACTCCTGCCTCAAAACGACTTTAAACGGGGACTGGAGATGTGCACAGAGATCAGGTCTATCAGTGGCTATTTGAAATGGAACTTCTTTGTTCAGAGGCAGTCTACCGCTAAAAACCAACGGCTGGCGGCTTACTGCCTTCACCCCGGCTTCTGGGCTTTTTCGCATCAGCAGGCTGGCTTGGACTAGAGGAGCCTTTCATAGAATCATAGAAACATAGAGCTGGAAGGTACCCCCAGGGTCATCTAGTCCAACCCCCTGCACAATGCAGGGATTTCACAACTGCCTCCCCCCAGCGACCCCTACTCCATGCCCAGAAGATGGCCCAGGGTCATCTAGTCCAACCCCCTGCACAATGCAGGGATTTCACAACTACCTCCCCCCAGCGACCCCTACTCCATGCCCAAAAGATGGCCAAGATGCCCTCCCTCTCATGATCTCCTTAAGGTCATCGAATCAGCATTGCTGACAGGTGGCCATCTAATCCTGGAGCTGGTCCAGCAGAACCTTCTTTTTGACGAAGCTCCCTCTCCAAACCCCGATGCACGAATCCCCCCCCCCCGAGGATGCCGGCTTCCCAGAGCACCCGGGAGCCTTCCCCAAGGACAGCCTCCCTCCCCGGGCCGAGTCCCGGGCCGGAGCTTCGCCTTCCCCCCGCAACTTGGCCCCGCCAGACCCTCCCCTCCGGAAAGCCTGTCGGGGAACTCACGCAGCGCCCGGCGGTAAATCTGCCCGTCGGAGATCTCCCGCTTCAGCTGGGCGTCGAGGAGCAGGAAGGGCTCGTCCTCGCCTCCGTCCCTCACCTGGAGAAGCCAAAGGAAAGGGGAAAGCTGAGCCCCCGCGGAACGGCTCTGGCCAGGACCCTTGCTCCAGACCCCAAGAGCTCCCCTGCTATCCCTGGGGGAAGGAGTCAATGGGGGGGGCAGGATTGCCCTAGATTTGAGGCGAGGGGGGTGGGGGGAGATGCCTGCTTGGCTCACCTCGAGGTACCTGCTTTCTCCTTCCAGGGCTGCCAAGAAGATCAAGACGAAGTGGTAGGGGAGCCGGAGGGGCATGCTGCTCCCGCAGGTCTTTCTCCAGGTGGTGCTGAAGTTTCCTTCCTTGCCTGCTTTCGGAGGCGGCGGCGGCGGCGGCAGCAGCTTTTGTTGGGGGCTTTACTTGGTTTTCCTTGACAGATCCTTTTTATAGAGCACTTGGGAAGGGGAGGCACCCCGTCACCTGGCTGATAGGGTAACCCATGGTAACTGGATTCCTGACAGGGTGACAAAGTGCGTGGCAGTGACGAGGGTCCGGGCTCCCGGCTTGTTCCACTTGTGCCCACTGGCTTGGGCTCAGGCGTTCTGCAGAGTCATAGGGGAAATTGCTCTCGCCCCCATTCATCCACCTGGAACATTTCCCACCACTAGAAAACCCTTCCACACACCTAAAGGTTTGCTAGTCTCCGAAAAGGAGAGTTCTTGACGCAAAAACCTGCCTGCAGGCTCGCCTGGAAGCTTCACTCCATTCCAGACGTGTGTGGAGAGTCTGGTTTTAGTCATTCAACAGTGGGAAGGAAACCACTCTTCACATGCTCAAAAGCACCCTCTTCATAATGATTCCAAGATGAAATAGTAGGAATGAAAACCACTACTAGAAAACCCTTCCTCACACCTAAAGGTTTGCTAGTCTTCGAAAAGGAGAGTTCTTGGCGCAAAAACCTGCCTACAGGCACAACCGCTGACCTGGAAGCTTCCCTCCATTCCAGATGTGTGTGGAGGGTCTGTTTTTAGTAATTCAAAAGTGGGAAGGAAGGCACTCTTCACATGCTCAAAAGCACCCTCTTCATAATGATTCCAAGATTAAACGAAGTCTGGGAATGAAAACCAAGTCTGGGACTAAGCCTTGGTTCAAATTACATCCTGATTTTCACAGAGTCAGTCCCAAGAAGCCCTTCTTCTTTCCCCTGGTACAGAGACATCCTGGTCTACCAACTTAACAGGGCACAGTTCTATTTTCAGCTTCGCCACTATGTAGCCTTGGATAAGTTGCTTTCATGCAAATGCAGATATGAACTACTTTATGTCTGTATACACAAAAAGAACCATCACAGCATCTTCCAGACTAACTATGCTGCAGAATTTATGGATCAGAATCACTCTCTTAAATTGCACGGCCCCTTTCCCTCCAGTCTAACATTCTCCTAAGTTTACATTTCCTGTTAGGACTTCATAAACTTTTTATAGTTAATCACCAAAAGAAAAGAAAAAAGTAAACAAGTAACTGTAAATCTTTTCACCCCTTCCCTCACATTATGTGTGTTAAGTGCTGTCAAGTCGCTTCTGACTCATGGCGACCCTATGAATGAAAGTCCTCCAAAATGTCCTGTCTTTGACAGCCTTGCTCAGATCTTGCAAATTGAGGGCCGTGGCTTCCTTTATTGAGTCAATCCATCTCGTGTTGGGTCTTCCTCTTTTCCTGCTGCCCTCAACGTTTCCTAGCATGACTTTTCCTCACATTACTTTGCCTTAAACACTAAACACTGAAATGCAGGGACTCACACACAGATGCTTAGCTTCCCTCTTACAGAATGACACAGCCCAAGCGCTTTTCAGTTGCAGGAGCTTTGAACCACAAGAATTTGGGGAAGACCAAGTCACATCATCAAGGCCCGTGCAGTCGATCACACTGGAGAGTTCCCATATAGGATTTTTCTTTTCTTTTTATAAAAACATGCATGATCACACCAAGTTGCCTTCTAGTGAGGCCACTGGCCTGTCAAGATCAGTATTTGTCTTCTCTGACTGAGTGCGGCTCTCCAGAGTCTCAAGCGGAGGTATTTCATACCCCCTTCAACTGGAGATGCAAAGGGTTGAACCTGGGTCATTTTGCATGCAAAGCAGATGCTCTACCACTGAGCCATGACCCCTTTCTAACAAGTAACTTGGGTAGGATTCACACACATAGACTCACATATTCCCTGGGAGCTCACATAGGCTATTTCACTAGTAATGTTTATAAGCTTTTCTTCTTTTTCTTTCCTGCATCTAAACTGTACACAAACCCTGTGTGTGTGTGTGTGTGTGTGTGTGTGTGTGTGTGTGTGTGTAAAGTGCTTTCAAGTCACAGCTGACTTATGGCGACCCTGCAGGGTTTTCAAGGCAAGAGACTTACAGAGGTGGTTTGCCAGTGCCTTCCTCTGCACAGCAACCCTGGTATTCCTTGGTGGTCTCTCATCCAATTATTAACCAGGGCCAACCCTACTTAGCTGAGCTCAGGCTAGCCTGGGCCACCCAGGTCAGGACAACACAAACTTTAACTAGCTACAGTGTACATTCACATTAAACATGGATCACTTTCCATGTCTGTCTCACCTGATCATTCTCAAATTACAGATTCTGTCCTAAACAGTATTCTTAACATTGCTTTGAAGGAAACCAATTGACAATGAGAAACATCAGCAATTTATTATTAGATATGATGCTGAAGATGAATAAACTCAACATGAAGAAAGAGGTCTGGCGATAAAGATGATGACCCAAGAAGGGGTGGGGGGAAAGCACAGTTTGGCAGGAAAGGGAAATGATGACAGTCATGGTAGACACTTGGTTGCAGATGGATGCTGGTATTCTCTCAAAACATGCCATTATGGAACAACATCTGCAAGGATTAATTTAGGTTTTCACAATTCTCGCTGTAATTATTTTTCAGTAAAATATTATGGAAATGTGTTTGCTATAGAGGAATGTTTCCTGTTCAAAGCATATCCCTGCACAATTTTAGCCACTGTTTCTTCTAATCAAATGTGCATTTCCTGAAAGTGACATTTCAGTAACCATCATACAACTATTTCACCTCCCTTGCAGCTATTTGCTAATTGTGGTGGGTTGCCCTCTGCACATAATATATATATTTAACAAAGCTAAGACCTGGATAGCCCAGATTAGCCCAATCTTGTTAGATCATGAAAACTAAGCAGGGTTGGCCCTGGTTAGTATTTGGATGGGAGACCACCAAGGAAGTCCAGGGTTGCTACACAGAGGTGGGCAACAGCAAACCACTTTTGATCATATCTCTTGCCTTGAAAATCCTACAGGGTCGCCATAAATTGACTATGATTTGATGGCACTTTCCACCACACCCAAGACTAAAAGGGGTCCTAAGGGAAACTTCTAATTGGACTACCTATCAAATCTATGAGGCCAATGGCAAACTCTGGGATAGCAACATCTGTAGCTGGGATCCCAATGCCTTCTCCCATATTATGGAGACTGAACATTATGGACAGAGGTCCATATGTAAGTTAGAAAGTTTCTGTTATTGTCACTGTGAAGCTGGACTTACCTTAAATTTTAGTGGCCTCAGCTCATTATACCATTCCTTAACATTCCCCCCACTTTTCTCATCTATAATAACATTCATAGGGCAGAAATGACAACTTCCGGTGCTCCTAGAACAATAATTGAGCTAAGTATGAGAAGCCAACCCATCAAGTTGTTAAACAATGCCGTACTGTTTTGTGTTATTACCTCTGGATCTTCAGCATTCATGGCTCAGGCCAGTCATAATGTCTACTGTGTTGCTTCTCTTATGACTCTTATTAAGCACCTCCAAACTGATGTCAGGCACACTTAGCTACAAAGGGTTGCTCTAAGGAGGTACCATCTGAGTTGCCCGCACAGTTACAAGGTGGAAGAAAGGGACATTAAAGTCCAGGAGCCACATTAACTGAAGAAACATTGTCCAGAGTTTACTTGCCATAATTTACATTTCATCCCTTGAGATGAATTTCATTCATGATCAGGTCTCACATTGGTAAAGGATTCACATTTGTACTCCTTAAAAAATGCTACCAATGCAATATAATTTCAGAGATGTACTAGCTACTCTGAAAGTCTTGTCTCCTTCAAGATAAATCTTAAATACTTCTGATGGTTTCTGAAGGTTCTGCATGCAGCAAAGTATTTGCAGTTTGATCCAGGAAAACTAAGAGAGGGCTGCAAGTAGCCGAAACGGATCTGCTTGCTGCTTAGAGGAATATAGGTGCTATTTACACAGCCCAAATAATGCACTTTCAATCCACTTTCACTGCACCTTAACAATCGTTTGCAAGTGGATTTTGCCAGTTCACACAGTAAAATCCACCTTCAAAGTGCATTGAAAGTGGATTGAAAGTGCATTATTTGGGCTGTGTAAATAGCACCATAGTCATCTTTCTAATTCCCAGGTTGCTTCTGCATGGCAGTGATTCTCTGTTTTGGTGTCATCGTTGCTAGAAATGCAAAGGCATTCACAGCGCCAATAGATATTCCACACAGGGCAATTCCCCATTATTTCCTATCATGCCCACTATTCTCTCCCTCACCTCTGATGAACTTCTTGTTTTTTTTTTGAAATTGGTAGTAGGTATACCGCTATAGTGTTTTAACACTATAGGTGGGGAGGTGGGGAAATCTGCACCAGGGACAATCTTATCCACAGGGCAGCTGCCTCAGGCCCTATGCTGGAGGCCCCTGACTGCCCTGCAGCCAATGGACCAAGCTGCTGCCCTGCTCAGGCCAGGGATGCCGCCCGTGACTGTTTAGCTTGGAAAGGTGGTGGTTAAGGGGAGACATGATAGAGGTCTACAAAATTATGCATGGTATGGAGAGAATGGGCAGGGAGAAGCTTTTCTCCCTCTCATAACACTAGAACGCGGGGTCATCTGCTGAAGCTGGATGGTGAAAGATTCAAAACAGATAAAAGGAAGTATTTCTTCACACAACGCATCGTTAAATTGTGGAACTCCCTGCCTCAAAATGTGGTGATGGCTGCCAACTTGGAAGGCTTTAAGGGGGAGTGGACATGTTCACGGAGAGGGTTATTCATGGCTATTAGTAAAAATGGATACTAGTCAGGATGTATACCTATTCTCTCCAGGATCAGAGGAGAATGCCTATTATATTAGGTGCTTTGAAACACAGGCAGGATAATGCTGCTGCAGTCGTCTTGTTTGTGGGCTTCCTAGAAGCACCTGGTTGGCCACTGTGTGAACAAACTGCTGGACTTGATGGACCTTGGTCTGATCCAGCAGGGCCTTTCTTATGTTCTTATGACTCCGCTCTACACAGCTGATTGTGTAGGGTGGTAGGACTCCCCCTCCGCTTTACAGCTGATTGCCTGCCACTGCCCTGAAGCTACCACCGTGACTTCAGAGGCTCTGGGGTTGGGGTGGCAGTGGCTTCACTCAGGCAATGTCTGGGGGGCTGTCTGCTGTGCGGCAGGGGCACAGGGGCCATGCCCTGCGCCTTGCACCCAGTGGTGCTGGGGGCACCACCTCGAGTTTTGCATGGGACCCAAAAATCACGAAGACTGTCCCTGATCTGCACTTCCCCCACCACATTTGCCCTAAACCCGCTTTGGGTATGATATTTTCTAAAAGAGTGCACCAAAGCAGGTTGGGGAGTGGGGACACTGCAGAGCAGAACCGGGGGAAATCTAGGAGGACAAGTAGATGATGAGGTCATGTGGAAGCTCCCAGAAGAACTGTTGTAGTTTGGTGGGGCACGAAGGAAAATCTTTGTGTGGCAGTCACCACCACACATAACTGCAGGCAGAGCACACTGCTACTGCTTTCAGAGAACAGATGGGCCACTTCAGCGGATACCAGAGGGAATCATGAGAGACTAGAGATGGGAAACATGGGTTAAGTGGATGAAAATGCGAGCCTGCATGTACAGTGTCAAAGAGGAGGGGCCTTTACTTTGCGGTTGTGACCAGCCATTTCCAGCTCCATCTGTCTAGCAATAGGAACAACACCACTTGATGAGCTGAGAGTTTTATGCACGGTTTCAAAATAACACAGATGAGGAAGATTTTGGAACAAAAGAGTCTTTGTAATTTAGGAATATTATCTATTGAATGTGAAATGAATGAAAAAAATAAAATTAGCACAGATAATTGATGGGTTTTGTGAACAAAAGAAACACAGAACGATGCTTTAATTTATGAGAATAAATGTTACTATTATATAGTTTGTACTGGTTCACAGATGGTAATATTTTGATGATTAAATGTGATGCAGTGGGGTATTGAGCAGTTGAACTGGGATTGTGGTGTGTTCTGTATTTTTACGTTGAAGAAAGGGATCTATACTGAAGACACCACAAGAAATCCTGTTTTTCCCCCCCTTCCTTCCCGCCATTGCTGAATTCATTCCACTTTTGGTTGATTCATTATAATCGTGGCCCTTCGCTGAAACAAATAAGCTAACACATCAAGCCTATGTATGTTTGCTCAGAAGTCCTATTGTCTGCAAAAAAGATTTACTCCCAGGTAAGCATGCATAGGACTCCAGCCTTAAAGGAAACCAACTTTAATTGACAGTCAATTTCCATGCTGCTTCCTATAATAAATCTCAAGGTGGCTTTATATTACATATATAACAAAGACATCAAACATTGTCAAAAACTGACTATGTTAACATAATAAACATTTACATGATGTACCATCAGGTCATTTTAGACTCTGGACTTCATGGTCTTATATGGCCCTCTTCATCATGAGATCAGACTACTTTGAGAGATGCTGATGAAGTTCACATTCCTGAAGCACAAGATGAAACTTCCTATATGACAAATTCCCCCTTCTTCTTCCATCTTCAATTCTGTCTGCCATGAATTATGTGTTGAGGGAGGTAGCTCAGAGAGAAAATTATTGCAGCGCTGTCCTTCTATCTGTTTTATTCCTCTATTATTTCCTCCAGTGCACTATAGGAATTGTAGTTCTCAGAATGCATGCCATTACTTCTGGACATTCTGGATACTGCACATATATTCCCAGAATACACCAGATGCCTTTGCTTTGTTTCCCCAAGTGCATTCTGGGAATTGTTCTCTGAATGTCTGGTAGCAAATTTCACATGTGCTGGAAACTACAGTTTTCAGAATGAAGTGGGAGAAGGAAGCAGAAGAGTAACAAAAGATGGAAGTGAGCTCCATCTATAACTGCAGCTTCCATTTGGGAATCCAGCATCTAGGGTTGCCAACCTCCAGGTGGTGGCTAGAGATCTCCTGCTATTACAACTGATCTCCAGGTGACAGAGATCAGTTCCCCTGGAGAAAATGACTGCTTTGGCAATTGGACTCTATGGCATTGAAGTTCCTCCCCTCTCCAAACCCCACCCTCCTCAGGCTCCACCCCCAAATCTCCAGCTACTTCTCAACCCAGAGCTGGCAACCCTACCAGCATCCCATAATGTGGAGTCATTGGCCAAACCTTGATGGAATAATTGTGCAGCACTATCAAAAGAGGTAGATCTTCAGTCTGACTTTTTGACATTTTGTTACGCTTGGATCAGTCAGACCATTTGGCATTTTCTTCATATCTTCTGGGAATGGAAAAACTGCTGAGCTGGGAAATAGATTACAGGAAACCCCTACTCTGAACTTCTGGTAACAAATAGGGCTGACAAATGTGGCTTGGGAGCTTCTTGGAAAATTTGGGGGTAGTTCCTGGGGAGGCCAGAGTTTCATGAGGGGAGGGAGCTTTAAGAGGGGAGTGGACATGTTCATGGAGGAAAGGGGTATTCATGGCTACTAGTTAAAATGGATACTA